>NC_135691.1:3154379-3499796 GCF_964276395.1 Gasterosteus aculeatus
ATTTTTGCCCCCCCCCGCATGCATCGCAGGCTTTGATGCCGTGCTTTAACCTGTCGGTCAGCGTCGTCACAAATACAATGAGAATATCCGGATACACCGGAAACAGACGCCGCGCCTTCGTAACAAGAACCCGCGGGTGTCGACTGAGGCCACAAGAGTCCAACTGAGAGGAGCCGCAAGCCTGAATGCCTGAATGGGGCCTTTTCTTTTTTTGCTTTGACGTTTGAATTACAATTCTCAGGGTGCTAAAATAAATTACTGTTGAATCAGAGGTAATAAACATGTATGTCAAACATGCTGCGGTAAATACCATCAAGCTGTACTGTTACCTTGAAGAAAAACACAATCCAATCCATAAAGGTAAACAAAAGAGGACTGAAATATTCATACGATGACTGTGTAATTGCTTTGACGATGCAGTACAACATAGCGGCGGTACATGGTGAAATGTGAGCGAGCTCTCCGCTAAGCTCTCTCTGTAGTCGTAGTGTGCATAGTTGTGATTCACGTCATAGTTTCTAGCGGAGCAAAAGGACACGTACTTAATAGTGCATTTGCTGGCATGGCTTGAAAGGACAAATCCTTCCTCGGCCATCGCTCATGTCTATTTGTAAAGACAAGTGTGACATGCTTTCATTCCTTCAGGTGCACAGATGCAAAACAGAAATATTATCCCCTCAACGGAAGTGATGCAAATATTGCCCTGAATTGTCCTCGTAAAAGAACCCATTTGAAATATTCTTTGATGATTCACTGACAGCTTTCAGCAGTTTCATTTCCATCTTTTTATTAGTAGCTGCACAGCTGAAGATGCTCCGTTAAAAACTACATCTGGACTTCACCTGCGAGTTACTTATAGTTGGTGACTGCGCTCATGATACTGGTGAAGGAATGTGGTTGAGTCAGGGCTCAAATTTGACATTTATCTTCCTGCACTGACAACAGAACGGAAGGCAATAAGTCTGGTGTAACAGAGCCATAAAAGTAAATATTAACCTACGAACACTTCAATGTAAGGAACTTAAGTGTTTGACACACCTCATCTGCACTTTTGAGGAACGACCTGCAGCATTAAATGCAGATGCCAGTTCAAATGACACACATTTGAATCTTGATACTTTATTGACGTACTTAACTTTGGCCCCGTCCCGGTATCAATCTGGAGAATGTTCATTCCAAACACTTGTCTGAGCAAAAAAATATTATAGCTTTTGAGTTCATGTAAAAAGCTTAATGAAGACGCATTCTGCTGAGACGCAGCGTGAAAAGCCAAACGTTATTTTCCACTTGGCTTGCACTTCACACAGGAAATCTTCGGAGGGCTGCACGTAGACGTAAAACATGTGACTTGGTCCCATTTCATGTGCATTGCATGAAACCCACACACATACGTGTACCAGCAAATAGAAGAAGTGTTGCTCAGCTTCTGAATTTCTTCTTTTCTTTACTTTTCTTTGCATTCTCACCTTACTTCTCTTTGCATGGCCCCCTTGTCTCCTCCCCTCCTCTCCGTCTCTCTGCGGGGCTTCTCCCTGCAGCAGGTGGCCAGTCAGTCAGCAAAGACTTGTCTTAACTGTTTGACACCATGGCAACAGGGTTTGAAAACAACACTTGCATGATACGCACAAATATGAATGTCGATGCCGATACCCCCCCGTGCACAATGTGACCAAGCCAGCACACGCCCGCACACTTAATCGCACACACGTCCACAGTTGTGTTCGCAGCTCCAGTTGACTGATATTTATTTTATTCTTTTTAAGTCTCTCACCTCGTGGTAACATATTTTTGAACAATAACCAATTTAGCACTTCATGCCGGATCAGGCAAACTGTTTCTGACCGGCTGGAGTCTGACCAGACGCCAAAAAGCGATCCCCCAGCAATAGGTCTTAAATACAAAACTCATTTCTGTCAGCAGAGGTCAGACCTCGGCTTGGTGTCTGTCCCAGCCCGGCTGCCAGCTGGGGAGAGCAGGAGGAGGAGGAGGAGGAGGAGGAAGAGGAAGCATGGAAAGGAATAGAATTGGGGTCACGACAAATGTACCGAGCACGACTGTGACATGTTGCCAAGTAGAGACAGCAGAGTCCCACGCGTTTCCACATGTGTAAGATGAAGTATTCCTCAGAGTCTCAGCCATCCGATGGACATTTTTATTCGAAGTGCCACTGGAACACTGAGGGCATTCTGTACACGTTTAAAGTAAAGTAACAGCTGAACGGCATGCCAGTGCGACGAGCCATTCCTCAAAGTCTAGTAGGGAACATCTTACCCACAACATGTAACGCATGTTGGGACACGGGATTAAGAGCATTTCGATTTCGCCTCTCAACAGCTCTCAGCGATTCGCGAACCTCTGGTTCTGCCGATTGAAGCCAAAGCGGAAGAATGCGTGACCTGCATTCTCTCTACTGGCCAGCAGGCTTCTTCAACGCAGCATAATGTTTATTTACTAAATCAGAATAAAAAAGACAAAGTAGCAGGGTTGTACTTTTGGTCTGGGTTTGGTTTGATTGACAGCCAGATCTTTTTAACTGTTAATATATAGGTCCTACTCAACAGTTGAGACCCAGACAACACTGGGGTGGTACCACACTGAAGGAAGGTTAGATTATAGAATGATATCACATTTAAAATCCTCAGGATAGCCATTCCTGCACAGAAGAGAGAGGAACCGGAGTGAACTCCCGCTCAGTGGGCTTTTCTTTGGCCCCTGGGTCTCGGGGGTTTTCCCGAGAAGCTTGAAGAGGGGTTTGTTCATCCATAACCTCCTGGTGACAGGAAGCTAATCAGTCAGAGGTGGCAATTTCCACACTCAGCTAGCACGAAGAGTAACGCACCTCTCACTCCCCGGGGCTAATAACATGGAGCCCGGATCCCAGGAATTACCTCGTCAAGGCGAGGCAACGAAAGAGTGGGAACTCCAAACAATTGGCCACTGTCAAAACATCCCATTATGGTTTTATGGCGACGAGGGACGAGGGCATTGACGGCCTCATCTTGGTCACGTGGTTTAGGGATCTTGGAACAGAGGCTGCATGCGGAAAAGATTAACACTTTAATTACATTACATTTCTATTGTAGGTTCCCAATTAGTAATAATAGTAAATAGTAAGCCCGGTGTCCACGTTAAACCACAGAGCAGTTGTCAGCTTTTATTGTCGTTTTTTGCAAACAAATAATGATATTTTTGACCATAGACACGATAAAGCAACATCTCAACATATGTTGTGACCTTTTAGTTAAAGCTAAACCTTTTATAGTAGTAAAGAAAAACCTCACTCTGAAAGGCCGTAAGTAGAACGTTACTGAACGGTCTGTTTTAATGTGGAGGATTTCAGAAAAGGTCTGAAACGGCTGCAAAAAATTCAGAGAAATGAAACTTGCCTTGACCTTGCCCCCGGCCCCACGTCCAACTCTAACCTCCAATAAAGACGTCCTATGGTGTCAAGTTAAGTGTGATTAATAGTTTTTGCTGTGTACAACACCGTGAACTTCAATCCAGCTTCAGGCATCTCAGCAGTAATCCAAAGAATTTACAGCAATATTTGAGCAGTTCTGCTCTACGACTCGGTGGAGTGCATCCATGTTGAGAAATTGCTTCAGTCCCTATTTTTCAACTCCGAAACCGTTAGGATACCTTGCGAGTGTAGAAAAAGTACCGTCGTTTGTTTTCATTTTGTGTTATTGATGATTCTCTTCAGAGCAGTCGTCACTTCTCAGAGCGGTTGATGTCTCATTTTGGAGCTGAAACTCTTCTTTTCCCGTCCACCTTATAGGTTTATTAGCTAACGTGAGAGCGTGCTGTCGAGGGGACACCACAGCAGGGGAGAGTTTATCATGGAAGGGGAGAGTTTATCATTCTGCTGACAGGCTAAATAACTTGTGCCGAGGCAACAGATAACAAATGGGTTCAAGTTGTGGCTTGAGTGTCTCCGTGTTAAAGACAAGAACAACTGGGCTGCAGCAGAAGTAAATGCTTTTTACTTTATTGGCATTTGGCCACAGTTCATGGGGCACCTAAAGATTAATGAGCGCTTTACTGTGTACCAACACTGGACTTACATCCACATATTACTGAAAACTAATGCAAGATGTCATGTGAAAAGGATTCATTGATTACATCATCAACTGAAACCCTCACTGAATGACAGCTGCAAATATTTGTTTGAATAGAATACAAATTGCACTGGGTAAAAAAAAGAGTAGGGTTTTGTTCATAAAGGTGAAAGGTAAAGTGAGGTTTGTATTTTACAAGAAAAGCAAACTAGATTGAACATTATAACAAACTCAAATTGATAAGTTTGCACAAGGCAAGACTGGATGGCTTTATTTTGTCTGATATTGCTCAGCACTCATTATAGGCTTTCAAGATCTAGTGTCAGAGCAGCAGGCTGATAAGCTGAAGCTGTTGATGGCGCCACACTTGCCGTTCACCTTTGCCTCGTATGTGTCAAACTGTCAGTACGAAACTCAGCAGGCTTCAGGAGTTTACTGAAACTCCGGCACGACGTAAACAAATCCATTTCCGCGTAACGCCAAATGGCGCAAACCCGCCACAAGAAGACGCACGTCACCGTAGCTGCGATGTGTCGGAGCATAAGCAACACTCGGCTCTCTGTTCCTTAGCTGTTTCCGCCCGTACGGTAAGTGAGATGTACCAGGGAGCTTTCTTAAGCCCGTGAAAATGTGCTGCAAGAGATAAATTCCAAGACGCCAGCGGAGTTGTCAGTGTGAAAGAATACTCTGGTCATTACCACCTTCAGATCCAGCTTGCATGCAAACCTCCCTCCCCTGTGAGCGGGACCCCTGCTGAGGATGAGCAGGACTTTCCCACAGTGGAAAAACCTTCTTGCTCACAGTAGCTGGATAAAACTCTCCCTGTCTCTCCTTAAGAGGTCAGTATTCTAGTGTAGCTGAGCATATGTTTTCTCGGCATTTTTACCTGCAAAAAGCCAAATATGCTTAAATCTCTACGAGGGGAAAAGCTTTTATCAAAGTTTGCTTTTACGCGCTTATCTACAAAATCCACTCCTGTTGGAAACGTTTTTAATGATGCAATGCCCGATATGAAAGCAGCGACTTCATCACTATGTCAAAACCTGCATTGGTATGAACTCGCCTCAGCTGTCAGATGTCCTTATTAAGGCTGTCTAATAAGCCCAGGTTACAAGAAGGTTCTGAGAAGTAAGCGATACCCGTAGAGCGACCCACACATACAATAAAGCAGCGAGCCTCAGTGTGGATTTCATACTTAGGGCCTATTTTTGTGGTCCTGATCTCAGACAACCCTGGACCCTCTCCAGGATGCTTAAAGTAACATCCACCGCTCCTGTGGCGTCCGCTGGGACTTGCAGGGTGTGGGAACAGTAGCAAAAAGTGACGAGGCAACACCAGTTGCAAATTAACGTTTTCTAAACTCACTTTCTCCCTTTTCAGAACCCCTCCACACCGCAAGTTAGAAAATAATCCGCGCTCCCAAAAACCCTGAGTTAAACTGGACACCCGAATAACACAATGAGCCACTTCGGCTCTTCAGTTGCGGGAACTCATCGTATGGCACTCCGTACACAAACGCAGCCACGTTTCGTCGTTCTTACGGCGGGATCCGGTAAATTTACGGCCACCAAGGGCCCCCTATTTTCAATCCTCTCCCGTAGAGATAAGAGGTGTTTTTCTTCTGAAAATCCACGGGGGGGTTGTGGGTGTAGTTAAAGGACACACTCAGCTGCTTGATTAACTCATCAACGCCGCATTGCAGGGTGTCAACGGAAATGTTTCACGCACAAGACCGACAAGGAATGAATGCCATTTGGAGGTTCCGTGTGACAACCCCTCAGTCCTTCAGCCCTTTTAAATGTTAGTGCCTGCCTTTCGAGAGCGAGGACGTTACCTCGAAACCTTTGAGAGGAAAAGAGATACGTGTTGGACATCCCTGTCCTCATGTCAGGTGGTCATGACTCGAAACGATAAAACCCACAAGATTTATAGCTGATAAATCACTGGGGATATATTGTTTGTTCTCATATGGTAACTGCAAATATAAGTTATATATTTAAACCTGGTTCAACTATTTGCTAATAAATCAATGAGACATTTTAAAGACACCCTTTTACAACACAGCGGCAGAAAAGCATCTCTGTAAAATCTCTGATCTGATGCCCAGATTGCCTGTGATAAGTTCAATAAACGATCGTGAAGTACACCTGCAGGACGTACACTTGACTCAGCAGCAGAAACTTGACTAAAGTGTATTTTAGTAGCTTTGCCCTCCTCCTTACCTTCTCTGAAGTGCATGTTTTCAGGGAAGCAAAACACAACCGACAACCGGAGACGGAGTATCGTCTTCAAAAGAAAGACTTGTCTTTTTTGCTGCTCGAGTAATGCCATTCTTCATCGTTTGACTCATCCAAACTCCTCGAGTAATGGCTTCAATATGTATATTTACAGTGAAAGTTCTGGATTCATTGAGACGCTTTGCTCTGAGCGGGTAAAGGTCTTGAAAAGGACAGACGAAGGTTGTTGACTCCGGTCGTGTCTTCCTCGCCCTCTGAGACTCCAGGGGATCATGAGGCCTTTGCACTTGGCGGGAAGCAAAGCTTTTGATAGCTGCTCAGGGGAAGTCCTGTTTTCAGGCCCCGAGGCTGCGGCGCATCAGGGCGGCCATGTTGTGCCTGTTTGCTTTGGATTTGAGGAGGATCAAGCCGCTTTGGCCTTCTCTAAGCCCAGTGGCCCTCCGCAACGTGATGGATCAATTGACTACCATTGACATGTCTGCGAGTTTAACATCCAAGTCATCCCGACACGCTGTGGTCAGCTGGAATATTTAAGAAGTCTCATTCATCAGTGGAGAAAATATAAGGTTATCAACGGGAGACGCCATGACAGTGAAATGAGTGAGTTTTCAGCGGCGGCCTCCAGGCATCGTTAGGGCATTGGGGGGGGGGGGGGGGGGGGGGGGGTGGAGGGTTAAGGGGCAAATGTCCAGCCCCCCGCCCCTAGCTCTCCAGGTCCCAGGGGCTGGCGCCAGGCTAGCCCCACCAGCAGCCGGGGCAGAAAATAACCCCGGCGCAGTTGTCGGGCAGGGGAGAGTGACGGGGAGAGCTGATGTCACACCGGGGGTGGGGGGGAGGGGGGGGGCGTCGGGTTTCAGTGGCTGTCATCAGAGCGCAGTCATTACTTCTGGGCTAATTATCTCAGGCCGCGTGTAAACAAACAACCTGCCGGTGTAAAGACTACATTGTGTTCACAGCTCCGGGCTTCGGCTCCGTCCCATTCACTTGTTTGATGTCGGCCACGGGGCTTTACTAGAACGTCAAAGTGCTCTGAATGAATTTCTTCCGGTTCTTATTCTTCTACACATCATACTTTCTTGATTTTGAGAAACCAAGATAATGCTTTAGATCGACTGCAATATAAAACATCTATCAAATAACTGCAGTACATATTGACACATCTTCCTTTAGGGTGGATATGAAAAGCTTGTCTTTTTTCAAAAGCTTGTCCTGAAACAACAGGTTCCAAGACTTCCAGCAACTGTGTATTACATTCAGTGTGAGCAAACGATGCAACGGAGATCCAGGAGGAACTGGTGTTGTCTGGAAAAAACAAAGCTAAGACAAATAATCGTTATGTTCCAGGCCGCCGTTCATCATGATTTGATTTCATCAGCTGGAGGATCCATGAATGCCCCCCCCCCTTGACTAAAAACCCAATCCAGCTCGGACCGGCACCTCACATTCTCACATTCCCCGGCCTTCACGGCACGTTTACGGTTCAGTCTCATGTTTCTATCACACGCCTGCCGAATGAACATACCGTACCTGTGTTCTGTGTACAGCAGTTGCGCGCGACAAGGTAAAGTCGTCTTTGTCGCCAAAGGGTCTTTAACAGCGTTTCATAACAATTTTAGCAGAGAGATACTGTATTCTTACTCAAATGTCCCGTTAAATGATAGAAATATCAAATCAAACTTTGCAGTATAATGCAGTTCTTACGTAGGATTCATCTTTCTGTTACTTTGAGAGGCAAGAAGACTTTTTTAAGACTTGAGGGGATATAGTCACGTCCCGTTCCCAGGACAAGCCATATTCATAAAAACGTGATGCATTACAGTTGTTCTCCATCAATACGAATCAATTCTAAAAACTCTAAACAGCAATGCGATAAAAGCAGGACAGTAAGCAGTGGGTGTGGCACACAATTCATGACTGAGTGTAACAGGTCCGCTACATGAGTCCGGCCCTCCATACGGCTGATTGTCAGCGTTGCACAGGGGTGAGATATTACTCAATAAAGTTCATGGCGTAATGGAGATGCAAAATGACATTAAGCCGCGGCTTGCATGCTGTCACTTACCTCCTTCTGGGGGCTGTCAGGTCTAACTGTACATTATTAATTGCCCTCTTGTACCCACCTTTGTTTAGAGGCATTATGAGTGACCAACAGCTGTACTCTGATATTTATATATGCCTTCGTAACCAAATTACCTCATCTCGCAGACACATCTAAAGACCTCATTTGCATGCAGGAGCTGTGGTTTGACGAGTCAACGGCGAACATTAACGCACAACTCTGTCAAGCCAACGACTGACATTCTTAATGGAACATGAGCGCTGAATACGGATTTAGCTGTGACGTTGGTACTTTGATGACCACAAGAAATGTGATAGGTAATTCATTTTCGGGAACAAGTTCGCTCATCCCCACCAGTCCCCATTACGGGGGCTGCCTGATCCCCCCCCGCCCCCCCTTTGCTAATTGAGTTAGCTGCATCAGTCCGGATTCGAACTTGAGAAGTGTCACAAATATGAGGGGGGTTTATCTACCATCATGTAGAAGCGCGAGACTTAGTCTAACGGTATAATTATACCTCACAAGACAGTGACCTTAGCCAACTTTGGCAGGGTACTTTATGCACACTGGGCAGATCTCGTCCAGCTTTGTCTGCTTTTTCCTCCCTGCCTGTTTCTGCCTCAGCTCCTGTCTAATTGGAGCGTGAAATCTGTGCACAACAAGGATAGTGAGAGAAGTTGGAATCAAATGTCCTCCTCCCTCCAGATGGAGTGAAAGCACTGAACATCCGTGAGGATGCACAAGTTTTACCCAACCGGCCTTTCTCTTGTTTTCCTCCAATCCGAGTACGAGAAGCAGCTTGACGTTTGGCGACGACGGCCCAACAAGGAGCACGAGAGCAATAAGTCAAGGAACTCCTGAGTGGAAACGCAATCCATTTTGTTGTGGCCCTGCATGTGACTTGATCGACGCTATCCGCTTGCGGGGTAGGCCTCCCCGTGCCCTTGCCAAAGACATTTTCAACTGGTGTCAAGGCCCTATAAATCATCCTGTATCAAAGAGGCCATGTAACGCTTTCTACATTTCAACATATGTGGAATCAGAACGCGTCTGTCATCGGCGTGAGCCACTCTCAAAGAAAGAGGTTTTCTGGAGGCCTCTCCCACTGTAATGCGGACCATATGTGCTATTGATTTGGGAGGTTTTACCTGCCACAGTGGGATACTCCCGAAACGAGGCGAGGCACACACTGTCATACCCTCTTAAACAGAAAAGGATTAGGCTTGTAAACTGAAATCAACAAGGTAGATAACTACCGAGATGTAGCCAAAAGGTCCAAATGCAATATGAAGGTTTTTTTTTTTACTTCTTTAGATCAACGCTTTACCTTTAAATAGCCTCTAAACACACGTCGATGTGCTTCATTTGAATCAAACGAGACGATCTCACGACAACTCCGGCTGGTGGCAGGACGAGCCAATTTATCTTAATATTATAAATGGCTCTCACCGTCATCCAAGGTTTTAAGTTCCCAAAGCAACTGATCTTGGTCTTGTGCTGGCTATATATCTCGCTTTGAAAGCCAACTCTTCCATCTCCTGCTGCTTTGTATTTAAGGCTGGCCCTCTATCTCGGCTTTAAGCTGCTTTCCCAATGGCCATTAGGGAAAGGAAGGACGCTGCCTTGTTTCTTGAGTAATTCAGGAATCTCCATTTGTGGTCTCAGAGGTTGAGGATAAATGAGAGAGCAAATTGGATGATAGATGTTCAGAGATTCGGTCACTGTGTTGAGACCGAGGTTATTTGCAAAATTTAAGTTCCTTCCACGATAAAAATATCCAGCTATTAGGAGCAACAATACAGTTTGAAAGCTCATATAAACACATGTGGTTGTTGTTGTTTACTGATCAACACTGATGGTCAAATACAGCACTTAAAGGTAAACCTGACCCGGGCGATTGACTTTTACAGGAAGTTCTACATTCTTAGAATTTTCTTTCCTAAACCGTGAACCACAGTTGATTCTTTTTTTGATTTTAAATTCACGCGAGTGGTGAGAGGCAGAAGCATGTAATGACCAACCCATAGTCCACAATGGAGAGTAACAGCTCAGCTTACTGCATGAAGAAATCTGTAAAAGCTCCAGTTGAAAATGTCCCGTCAATGGACACGTCTGGTTTTCTGTGTATCGCTCGATAATAATCAGAGAAATGTTGTCGCGTTTGATTACAATCTTTCTCTCTGGATCTAGAGGAACGCAGAATGTTTTGCTGGATTACTTTAATGTTACTAAGTCTTTTGACGCCACAGTTTCAGAAGAATCCATTTGTATTTTTTGATCGAGGCTCCCTCTGTTAATTCCTTCGATTATAGCTGCTCCTGCACGAGCAAAGACAACCACACAAACTCTGCCTCCAGCACGAAAACAGGACATTTCTGAGCGTAACAACCCTCCTTGTTCAACCTCGTTGTCCGTAAACGGGAGGCGGTACCTGCTGGGAGGGAGACATCGTCCACACTGTGAGCAAATGTCCACCACATTCTGGAGCCGGTGCACGCCGATTGCAAAGCTCAACTATTCTGGGCAGCTCTGACCTCCTGACCGCGCTCTTCCCTCCACAAACTGAGGTGGACTGAACATTCCTGGCTCAGCCTAGTGTCACAAACGTGCAATCAGCTCGTAAAAACGTCTGCATGTGTTTGCTCTTGATGCAGAAATCAGCGCTTTGGATCCCTGCTGAGAGTCAGTTTGAGGAAATACACACGGATGCCACGCGCCTCCAGGGTTGAGGCTTTGCCACTGTCACAATGAGGGGCGTAAGAACGATATGTCGAAGTGTAAAGCCACGCAGTCACTCCGAAATAAGTTCAACGAATGACCCGAATGACCTCAACACGGTGAGGTTGTGATCAAATGAACGCAGCTCTACGGGACAGAATTTCATCATTTCATCCTTACAGCTGCTGCAATGTCTTGAATTACCTCGAAGCAGCGTTTCCAAAGAACGGATCAGATTTCCTTCGCCATCGTTTTCATCCACGTTTTTCCACAAGTCCAGAAAAGATATATTTACAGTTTGCCGTGCTCATAGTCGGTTCAGAGTTCAGGACCTGGATCATGCAAGTGTAAGCGGTGTCATTTCTTAAACAGGTATTCATTTCAGGCGTGGGCATTGGTTCGGGGCCCGCCGTGGTTTATGGACGAGCGTTGGTTTTTCCTTTGGAAAAGGATCACTTCAAAGGACTTGGCCAGAGACACGGTTGAACTTTTAGCTGAAAGTGAGAGCTGCAGATCTTTATTAAGTAGTAATAGAAACCTCCACATTGAGAAGCTTTGTCATTTGAATCAAAGCAAGATAGTATAAATCTCTTATCAGATTTAATGTGAGTACATTCAACAGGAACTGAACTTGGCAATAAAATAAAATATGACTTAAGTATAGCAAATGGACAATTTGCCGCTTTTGAAAAAAGAAACTTCCTAAGAGGCTCATTTTATGTCAGAATTAAATATTGTGGCTTACATTAAATCTGCGGCCCCTGCCAGTCTCATTACATTATTATTTACAACCAAGTGCATGATACGGTTGTGTGGCTAAAACCAGTATCATAGTAGCTGTTACCCTATTTTGTGTCACTTGGGTAAGTGGAGCCTATGTCTTTGTGGCATGGTGCAAATTCCTGAGATTAATGTAAATGATAAGGAATCTGCAACTCTCCGGATTCCGAGCTGCTCGGGATTAAAGGTTCGAGTTCCATTCGCCGTTGGAAAAGGATGACTCACTGTCCGGCACCGGGCGGCTATCGGGTGTCCCGTCGCGGCCCAGCTAACAGAGCGAGGAAAGAGTGAAGCGACTGCAGCTCGGCGGGAAGCAAGCGGAGGGAATGCGAACGCCTTCCTGAGACCAAGCAGCTCTTCAGCTGTCCTGATGCGGCAGGCGTGAAAATCCACTTTCTTCAAGAAATATCTGCGTGGAAAGGTAGGAAAGAGAAGGAAAAGAAAAAGACTAAACGGTCGTGAACATGTATAAATCAGTTGATGGTTTGCACACAGGGCAAAAAGAATCAGCCCATAAAAGACAGAGGAAAGAAAAAGTGGAATAAATAAGAAAGAAAGGAGGATAGAGAGTGGCAGGCGGGAGTCATCGCTTCCACCTTCGTCCCCTTCAAGGTTACTGTCCATTTCATTAAGAGACTCTCCCATTGATCGCTGTCCTTGGTCTGAGTCTCCCCTTCGGCCGTGTCTCCGTTAACAAAGTTAACTCTGGCGCACGGCGACCTCCTCCTGCTCCTCTTGACCCGGGCAGACAGCTGTGCTTACCTTAGCATAAAGTGCCACCACAGGTCATCATTATCAAATGAATCAAAGCTGTCACAGCACGGTGCCGCGGTGGAGCCTCCAAAACCACTTAGATCGCGTAACACTCGAACGTGCAGCAAAGGAGGCGTGCAGACATGTATTAAACACACACATCACACACACACACACACACACACAGGGGCATGGATTGTGTGTAAGCACCAAGTGTTGAGCGCAGTGTTGCAATAGCAAACCTTTAAGGGGTGTTAAGGAATTACTGCGTTTTTATGGAGTTCTTGGGAGAGACTTAGAGTTGGGATAATAATATAATGTTACCGAAACCTCCTTCCACACTGTGTGTGTGTGTGTGTGTGTGTGTGTGTGTGCGTGTGTGTGTAACCCAGTGCATCCTCTGTAGCTAAACTCTGCTTAATATCAACATCAGTTTCTGAGCGGTTGAAGATGGAAACGTTTGGCCTGCGCGATGCCAACGTTATTGATCGGCATAAATTATCTATTGATTCCCTATCAAGGTATTTAATGTTTAGAGCACACTGTGCAAATGACAAAGCAAAGGTTACTGCACGGCAGAAACAAGAAAATGATAGAAGATCATGAGTAGTTGATTTTTTAAACAAGCACAAAAAAAACAAGATTTTTTTTGCAAAAGACAATTATTTATTTTGTTAAAAAAAGCGGAGACTAAAACGAGACAGAAATGAGATATCAGCAAAATATAAAGTATGCATATTAAAAGAATCAGCCCATAAAAGACAGAAGAAATTCTTTTCAAACAATCACACCTTTTAAATCATCGATTCAAATGTGAGATACAAAATAATTATTTTGTTATATTCACAATAAATACTCACAAAGAGATGATGTTGTGGATTTCATGAGGAAGAACGAGCTGTGACCTCTGCCCTTCCAGGTGTGCACACACTGTAGTTCTCCCACTTCCCATGCAGATGTTCGTTGTGTTCAGTAACAAGGAGATCATTTTCCACCTGCTGTTTAACAAGTGAAGCTAAGACATTGCCATGCAAACAAAGTGTGTGCATGGGTGTGTGTGTGTGTGTGTGTGTGTGCGTGGGTGTGTGTGCGTGTAGGAGGTGGGGAATGGGGGAGGGGGGGGGGGGGGCAGCAACAAGGGAGACTTGCAACACCAAATTGCCAGATTGATTAACTTGTCTGTCAGGCTCTTCACTGTGACAATAAACTCTGTACCTGAGGGAGCTTATTGAGAGATGACATGTCTGAGACCCCCAGGGGCACACACACAGACACACACAGACATGTATACACCAGCCGAACCCCCCCCCCCACCATAGCCTCTCCCATAATAAAACACCTTTCCATGTGAAGCACCCCTCTTTCTACTACGTTTCTCCCTTTCTCGCACACACACACATCAACAGACACAAAAACACACACACACACAAATCCCTGGGGGTCTCTACAATCCACAGCAGGCTCTGGTTCATAAACCGATTCAGGTCATAATTGAAAAGGAAACTGTGGGGCGTGTTTGGCGAGTTAATCCATTGAAGAATATCATCTCAATTGTCACTCGGCTTCACGCAGCTGCAGAGTGGACGAGACAATAAGGGGCTCAATTCAAACCCCCCCTTTCCCTCCCGCTGGGTCACAGGGGTTAATGAATGATTATTTCTCACTTTGTAACACAACAGGATGCCGATTTAAAGGGCAACCCCCCCCTCCCCTCTCCACCGGGAGCGTCCTCAGTGGTGCACATGCTGGCGTGAGAGGTTCACACCTCGACGCAAACGGACATTGATGATGCTCTTTTATGAAGATTAATGAGTCTCGGCTTCCACCTGGGACGCTGAAGGGTTTTCATGCTAATGTCTTTGGTGTCCCATGGACGGAAAGTGTGTTTGATTGAATTACCATTTATTGCTATAATTGCCATTCATGTGAATAAGGAGGAATTAATGAGGTTAGCTTGAACACAGTTGAAATGAAGACCAGTGCATTTTATTATCTTAAGAAAGTGGGTGTGTAGGGGGGGGGGGGGGGTGTATTGAACATTATTTGCATTATTGTTGGTTTACTTACACAAATAGCATCATATAGGTTATTGTTGCAATATAGTAAGTTGATCTCCATTTCCCTTGAGATCTGTATTATTTAATCAACACGCTTCTGATAAAGTGTGAGAATTATTTATCTCATGTCATGATGTGTTATTACAAGGAGTTCTTTATTTTTATATTTGTTTAAAAATAATAGATAATATGAAAAAATGACCCCCTAATTCTGACAATCACATTGGACAATAATAATGCAATCTTCCATTTTTTACTGGTCCGTTCATGCCTTTTTGTTCAGGCAGGTCTGTCCTGCTGCATAATAAGAACCAGTTTTTGTTTCCGCTAATGGAAGCTCACTTTGGATTCTTGTGGGAATATAAACATAAATACATATAATCATTTATATTGTTTTCCTGCGTGGATGACAATGTTAGAATTATGATTTACTTTAAGCATCTGCACCTGCATATTCTGCAGGCTTCACCAAATCAATGAACTCACATTACTCTTTGTGACGAGTGTTAAAAAAAGATATAAAAAAATGTCCTGAGAAATGAGTCACGGTCAACTTATAATAGCCAACGACAGACATTAGAGAGGAAGCACATAAAGCTGTTCTTATTCCAGTGCGCTGCCACTGTGCTCAGTGAGAGAAAATAATGTGACAGGAGAGAAATCGACCTCGGACTATTGTTGTACTTTTTTTGGGGAGCGCCCGTTTGAAGTCGCAGGCCGCTTCCTGCCCGGCGTCCTGAATGAACCGTTTACCTTGTGTAGGTCTGTAAATCACTCAGCGCATCAAAGAGCTCCTTCTCGGCCTCCTCACAACAATAGAGGGTCATGCCAATGTGCCAAACCAGACGAGGATACGCGGCGAGAAAATACTTTTTTGGGTTTCCTGAGGTGATGACAATTGTGCCAAGATTTATGCAATGCTGACATTAGGAGGAGATAGTGTGGAAATCATAAAAGGCGGCTTTCTGGGTGGAATGTGAGAGGGAAAAGATCCGGATTCAGGATTGTTTCAATCATGTATGAAGTTATCACGCTTTCTGAATATGCTACTGACGGATTTGCATTTCATCGATTTAAATAGTCACACAAATTGTGAAATTACGCGGCTTGTTAAATCCCAGACGCAGGGTTTTGCCGGGCGGAGCGTTGTATTTGTTTGGCCTTGTAGGCTTTCAGAAGGAAGCGGGAGGCTCACGGTCTCCCCCTCCGTCAACAGACAGCGCTGAGTCACACGGTCGGAAAACCAGTGGCCAGCTTGTTGTTTTTTTTGGAGGGGGGGGGGGGGGGGGGGGGTTGCCCGTTTCTCAGCCTTTTCCGCGCGCCTCAATAGAACCCAACACGTTGCTGACGTCAAGGAGGGATTTGCTCGCCTCCCTTGAACGGTCTCTTTCGCGGCGGCCGGGTCCCCGGTGTCTTGTAGGTCTAAAAAGCCAATGCCGAACAGGAAACCCACAGAAGTAAGCCACCAGCAACCCGCCCCTCCCTCCGCTGCGAAAGACCTGGGCGACTTGCGGCGCGGCGAGATCCCAAGGCCGACAATGTGGCCGCGCTCACATCCTCTCTGGAAGCGCGGCCTTTTCCCAGTCCGGGGCAACGCTTTTGGGGGCGGAAAAGGCCTCAGCTAGACGAGGGGCCGGCGGACCATTGTGTGTGGCTGCGATTCGTGCAAAGCTGCCCCAGCGGTTCGGCGGTTTAGGGCTGCGGTCGAGGGATTCCCTCAAGGATCAGTTGTATGAGCAGAGTTTGACAATGAACGTGAGGACACACAATACACAAACAATCAACCTTCGATGCGAAACCAAAAGCCGCTATAACTTTTTTTTCTCCAGCACCTCAGACATTATCCCCAATAATGTAATGTTATTGTCTTTGTGGCGAAGAACTCATTGTGCTGTCGGGCCCAACAACACCCAACATTATTTGACAATAGCACAGCCTCTCGTACCTTATTGCTTCATTCAAAATTGGCTCAACTATTTGCCTTAAACTCCGCTATTACGTATTAACACAGTCTTCTCACATTGGGACCACTAACTCTGGTGAAGACACGTGCATATCGAGGCATGTTTGGTCTGGCTGAAGACCAGTCAAGCGGCGCCGAAGCTAATTTCATATCCAACTCTTGACAGTTAAATCATCCTTTTAGTTGCAACCTCTGTGCTCATTTACATAGATCATGAAATGCATGAGGGGATTGGATGGTTCCTCACAGAGCCTCCTCCGCGTTAAAAGCAACACTCACTGCGTTCTGGCACTTGCATTAATTTATGCGGGCGATGACATTAGCCTCGCAACGCTTTGCATGCCGGGCCGACCCGCCGGGGCGGTGGACCGGCTCGTCAGCCCTCGACACCCGACTCCCCTTCACCCCATCCCCTCGGCGGCTAATGAAAAAGACATCAGCAGGCGGGGGAGAAGGTCGGCCGTCCCGTTCGCCGTGACCTCGCCGCGTCTCGCGTTGTCTCCTTCTGACAGGTTTTGATGCGTCAGGGTTGGGGGGGGGGGACCGGTTTGGGATAGGCCCGACCGCCTTTTCTTACGGCATCACTTCACTCGCAGCCCGAGGCGACAACGCTCCTTTCCTCCACTCCTCCTCCCCCCCCCCCCCTCTTTTCCTCCCCCCCTACCTCTCAATTACAATAATAGAGATAATGACCTTCATGTGAGTGATATTTCGGTCATTTACACAAATTAGATACGGGATACAATAATCTCTTACAGGATTTAAAATGAACAGCGATAACATGAATAAAAATGTAGTTAAACTATATAAAACCCAATGCGTGGAATCCCCACTTTGTCTCGGGCACATTCAAACGGATGGCAAAACAAATTTAGATTTAACCGTTTCTCCCCGTTATACTTTGAACGTTGATGATTTTTTATTTTGCACTCCATGTTTATTCATGTGCAGTAAAACTGGATTAGTTTTAGATTATGCGTCTGACGTCACGTTCAGGAGCAGTCGGTCACGATTAACACTCAAATGACTTTTAGGCAATGAACACTTTAAATAATACAAACATTTATAATCTTTACATTCCGGCCACTGAAAGGACAGCGAAGGCGGCGCGTGGGAAAGGGAGGGTGTGCTGTGCCTCACAAGGTTGGCGGTTCGAATCCTGGCTGCTCCCTGTGCAAAGTCAAAGTGTCCCTGAGCAAGACACCTAACCCCCAATTACTCCACATAAAATGATGTCAAACCATGGGCGTTTTGGATAAAAGTGACAGCTGCATGTATAGTAATGTCCTGTAAGTCAAAGTCATCATTGTATCTCATGAGATACTACCTCATTATGATGACTTACAGGACCTGTTTTTCAGTGGCTGACATGGGCTTCCATACATTAACCTACAAAAGATGTAGATGGATTGTGAGTCACTGCACTTGTATGTGTATTTCCACCACTTCATAAAATATAACATGCAGTTGAATTACGGTAGTCTGCTATTATTGTAAATTGACAGCTTCAACTGTTTATTCATGACATTGGCCGTTAATTTACAAGCAGGGGATGAAAATTTAACGGTATGTTACAGTTATTATGACATACTGTAAGATACTGTTAGAAATGCACCGTAAATTTACAGCAATTTGTTACAGTGTAGTTTGAACATCATGATGATTCTTCTCGTTACCCACAGTTGAAAAATTAACTGGACATGTCGACTCAATTTCCTCAGCGTGTTGACTTGATTTCATATGCAGTCACATATAAGTTGTCTTTATCCTGAACATCAACACAAGGCATCCTGGATATCTCCATGAAACAACCGCAACTGTACAGCATCACGAATTGTGATCCGCAGCTCGGAGACCCGTCACTGTCTTGAGTCCAGGGTCGAAGTCCGTCACCTTGCTCAAAGGCCAAGGTGACGACGGCTCCCCGGGTCCCCACCAGGTGTTTCCGCGTCCCCTTAATGAAACACCAAAGGGCAGTCGGTTGAGACGGAAGGAGACAAATTGAATTGGGGGCCTCTCCTTTTGTGTGCTGCATTAACAACTCAATTAAATGCCGGCGAGCATCTGCCGCCTTGCCAGCCTGGCAGGATTCGGGAGGGATGCAGCTATTTTAATACCTTACTGAGTCTGTCGCGCTCTCGTTCTCTGAGCAAGAGGGCCGAGACACAATAACAGGGAGCGAGAGAGAGAGAGAGAGAGAGAGAGAGTATTGTGCAGGTACTCTAATCCGTCTCCCTGACACTCTTATTACACCTCAAGGTGAGGCGTGCACAGCGGATGCAGACGTTTATAGATGGCAAGGTAGCTACAGTGATTATGTACATACATACACTCCACACACGTTTGTGCTGAGTGGACATGACAGTGTAGGTTGATTCACACAGCACTTTAACAAGTTGGAAGTATTGAGAAACATGCATGAAAATGAAATGTAAACTGAAAAAATTGTACTCTAGCTTTATAATATTAATAGACAATAATACATCAAAAGCTTGCTATAAATAACTATTGTCAAATTATGGGATTTAGTAGCTTCTTGCACCAGCAAATAGCCGGTAATCTGTTGTCAGGAACCATCGTTCACGTCCTCCTAAAGCAACATCAAAGCTCTGCATGAAGGCCGGCTGCAGGCTGTGGTGAGACAGAGGGAGAGAAAGGGAGGAGAGGGCGGGAGGAAGGAGCGCGGCTCATCCCAGTCTGGGAGTTCATCCATCATTGGAATCAGTGTGTGCTGTAATTACTGTGTCAAGTAGATGGGATGATGCCTGGGAGGAACGTGCGAGAGTGTGCATGTGTGTGTGTGCGGGTGTGTGCGGGTGTGCGTGTGCGTGCAGTCATGTGTGTTTGCATGTGCGTTTATACGTCTGGATTCACTGAGGGTGTCTGCTCGTGTTTGAGAGGTGTCCCATGGACATGTTATCTTCATAATCACCCCTGCACACACACACACACACACACACACACACACCAAACCGCTCCCTCCTCGACTGTCATCCGTCATCCATAGTCGGTGCTGTCAACTGGTGCTGTCATGCATTGCCAACGTCGGGCAGCCAGGAGAGGAAGTCTTAACTCTTTCAGCAGCGGAGCCCTGCGAGGGTTCGGGAGGGATGCAGCTATTTCAGGAATGCGCGGTATTAAAGGAGGAAGAGGCTGAAACATGGGAGGCGTCGGAGCCGCTCACGGTTGTTCTGGTGATCTCTCCACGTTTCAAGAGAAAGGTGAAATGGTAAAATAAAGAAGGTTTATGAGGGGTTTTTTGCATCGAAATCCTTCATTCTGTGTCAGCAACAATTGCTGTCCCATTTGAGAATAGTTGAAAATGGATAAAAGGTTCCAAAAGTCATGAGAATCATTTTATACAGAGATGTAACGTAGATGGAGATCGAACACCGTCACACCTGAATTGAACCAGAAAGAGTATTAGTGTTTCAGTAATACACAATTCTCTGCAGAAATATCGAACTTTACTACTTTAGGATGTAGGCCAAAATATTTGACATTGCATGCAAAAAAAGCCTTAAAAAAGAGAAGACGATAAAAACACTTTCATTCACATTTATTGAAGTAAGAGGTCGTGGGACAAAAAGATGGTTCGGCTGCAGTGTTGTGTAGCCCCCCCACACCCCCCACCCTGCAACAACTTAAAAATACCCATCATGCCTCAGCTATAACTGCCACTTACCACCATTTGCCGTTTTTAATGCTATTGTTAACGTTCTTTTCCGCAGTTGACTAAAATTGAAAAGTTAACAGCCGAACAAACCGCATATGTTTCACTTTGAAACCTCTTTTCACTAAATGAACCCGGAGGAATGAGGCGCCCCCCCTCCCTCCCCTCAGGGGGAGCACAGTGGGGAAGGGGGAGGCAGGCCCGAGAACAGCGCGGGTCGACGTCTTCCTCGTGTCCCGTCCTCTCGCTTGAGAGGTTATCTGAAAAATGGGCGGCGTGTCCACGGGCCATATGGCTCGGCGGGGGAGAGCAGCGGAGCACGTAAAGAGGCGGAAGCGGCGTTCGCCGCTCGGCTGCTCCGCTGTCGCCAATCAAAAGTCCCAGTGAAGCGCTGAATGAGGAGTGTGGTCGGGGACGGGCCCGTCCCGTCGGCGGGACGGTTCCAGCCTTGAAGAGTCTTTTTTGGGGGGGTTTTAGGCCAAATGACGTCATCGGCGAGAAACCTAAAGTGGTTGTCGTTGAAGGAAAACGACCAGGATGCATTACACGACTTCAGTTCCTCGCTTGGCTCCAACTCGAGGCGCCGCAGAACCCTGCAGAACTCATAACGTTGGCGGGGAGAATTGACAGCTCTCTTTTGGGCCTTTGAAATTGCTGTCGTCTCAACGCCGCCTCCCCTTCTCCTCCTGATGCCGCTGCTCTCGAGGGTTATTAGGGAAATGCATTACATTTGGTGCCATATGCTGGCAGGTTGTTTGGGAATAGCGCCGCGGTCGTATCACAACACGCTGTAGCTTACGTTTGCCCGGTTAATTACCGTCATGACATCAAAACTGGAAGCAGGCTGCAGATGCCGCGGTGGTAAAAAACAAAGCTCTCAGGGAGGGAGGTGTCGTTAATAAAGGTGAGGTGACTGACTCATAATAGGAAGAGTTGCAAATCGTTCATCACGATGAGTTCAGATTAAGCCCAGCTGTTTACTGGTTAGCCGATTACGGCAGACGGGTTAGTTACTTATTGTGAAAGTAAAGTGTGTTCATGTAGCTCCAATAACCGTTCCTTCTATCCGCTGCACATTTTGACCAATGTTGCAACGATGTCATTGCAGCTTTACTTTTTTTTCATGGTGATCAATGGTTGAAAATCCTGACAGTTCCAACATCTTCTCCTCACAAGCTCTCATTAAGAGGTATGTGTTATTATATAATTAACTATTGGCTATTTAAAATGGCTACATATCCCAGATGTACGTATCATGTAAAAATATCTGACTCTACTTGATGGTTTGAAGACATTGGTGGTTACAAGATGATACATCCTAAAAAGATCACTGACCTTGAGCTGATAATATGACGGTGAAGTGATTTTGCCGACTACAACTGCTCTGTTATTTGTTACAGACATTTATATTCTGACCTTCCGTTCAGCACCAACATCGATTTTAACATCTCCAACAATAAGCCAATGCTAGCATGCTAACACACCACGATGCTATCCGCTAAGATCCGGTTTCTCTTTGACGCTTTACGTCAGTAACGTTCTTCTTTGACGCAGCTAGATTTGCATGCGCGCACGCAGTGACACGCGTGTACGTGTGTGTGTGTGTGTGTGTGTGTGTCTACATTTAATAACGAAGAAAGTCAGCCATGGCCCAAAAGCCCTGGGGCTATTTATAGTGGGCAGCAGGCGGAGTGGCAGTCTTCTCTTAATCAGCACGCTAGTGCGAGAGGTAATTTAAAGACGCCTCGCCGCTGACAAGAATGAAATTGTGTTTTGATTTTCTCATTAGCCTAATCTCAAGTGGGCCTCGTTATTGTGTAATTTTCCTGCCTTGACACGACATCTTGTTTTGGGCGGTGACAGCCGTATGCCGCCGTTTCGGCGACAGGGGCAGGGGTGGCAGCCGTCGAGGGTAGGGGGGGCGGGGGGGGGTTGTTCCACGTTGACAGCTCGAAGTTATTTGGTTGGCTGTGCCGTCTGGTGCCCTCCCCCCCCCCCCCCCCCCCATCCCCCCTCGATGGGGTAGTTGACGCTCGATGGCTGCAGGGGGTTCAGCTGGCGAACGGTTTGCAGCTGAATCTTTCAATGTCACTTTGCGGCTGAAGGTTCCTCATCTAAACGGCCAAGGTAGTTCACCTGCCAAAGTGCACGCACACCTGTGTGTGTGTGTGTGTGTGTGTGTGTGTGTGTGTGTGTGTGATGTTCACAAGGATCGCTTTGTCCCACCAAGCTCTCCTTTTGGCGTTCCGTTTCTTTGTTTTGACTCAATCAAAGATGGATTATGTACAAAGTTCTTTACTCCTTTTTTTTATGATATTTGGCAAAATAGTAGAAACATTCCAAGATTGGGAAAGGTTGGAAATCTCAACCTCTTTTCTCTTGTGATTTCAGGCCAACCAAGACCTGTTCTTTTCCAGTAAAATCACAGTAGCTATTAAGAAGATGGCACAAGTTCATATTTATGTTTCTTTGTTGGCATTTATGTACGTCTGTGTAATAAAGTATGAAGAACGGACATAAAAGCTTGACACTCTGTGGACACACTGGGATTAAAATATTGACAACAGACTCTGTTTTCTGACCCCCGCGGTCGTTTTTCATGCCGTCTTGGCGGAATTCTGGGCCGAGGCGATAAATCACATCCTTTACTGCCCTGGATTCTTTTCTTGCCGCAGGTTTCTTGTCGCCAGTCTTTAGCAAGCCAAATGCGTAAGCTGTGACCCCCCCCCCCCAGCGGCCCCCAGCGGCCCCCCCACACCTGTTGGGGTGAATCCTGCTGCTGGTGGAGGTATCAGGCAAAGACAGGAGACAAAGAGGAGCAAGGCCAAGTTGGTTCACTCTATTTATGTTTATGTAATATGGATTTTTTATTCATTTTTATATATATATATCTTTACTCTGTCGACCTTTGATGTCCAAAGCATGTGGAGCCGGCTGTGCTAAATTCCACATGTTATTATTACAGATGAAAAGTCAACGAGGACATAATGTCAGCGAGCGGTAAATGTATTTTCTTCGGCCCTCGGCTTCAGTCAAAACAACACAGCGAAACACCACCCTCCGGTTCCTCACACATCCATACATCAACGTCATAGAGGGAAGCCTCGTCCGAAGAGAGGTCACAGCCATCGCAGCGATTTATCGGAGTGAACAATGGGGTGACTTCACCCAACCGACCGATGCCGCGTCGGCTGTCATCGCCGCAGCCTTGGTTCCCACACCTCCTCCGCCAGGAGAGACGGGTGAAAAATGAGTCCTTTGACACCTTCTTTTTTTTTTTTTGTACAATAAAAGCGGGCCCGGGTTTACAGGAGTCCTCATCCTTCTTCGAGCATATCCTGGATGTGTGAGGGAGGGGCGGTCACGCACACTTTGACCCCTCGTGAGCTCTCAGGGTTCCTGTCAGGGCTTCTGTTAGGAGCCCAATGGCAACAATGGACATCCCGGCCCGCCATTACATCATCACTTACTGTCAGGACATGGACGCCTCATGCATGTTCCATATCGTACGCACAACGAGGACAATACACTGAAATTATTTACCAGTCCTCTAATTAATGTGTAATTCGATGTGTGCATCATTTCGTCCATTTCCCAGTTTCTCTTAAATGCCTCTCTTGGTCTAACAGCTTCCATTTACATAAAAAAAGAGGCTGCCTTGCGCGATAGTGATGCAACATCTGTGCTGATCAGAATTAATTGAAATCTGTTGCGTTGTGCGGCGACGCTAATTCGCTGTGTTACCAGCAGCATATAAAGAAGCGTTGTGCTATTTAGGGACGACTACTCACCGCCGCCGATTGAGACGCTGGTTAAACACTTAACCGGGCACCGCGGCGGTGACGGCTGCTCCCCCCTGTAGGACAAACAAACGCGTTTAAAACGCTCTCTTTTAATTGCTTCTTCTCATTTTGTCATTTACTGTGAGAGCCGAGATAAAATGAAGGACACCTTTCTGATCCTACTTAGTCGAATTGTGTAGCTCTTTAAAGATATACACGTATTCCTCATATGAGGTCTGCAGCTCGTAGCGGCTCCTCAAGCGTGTTTGAGGCCGCTCGTCGTACTACAGTAAGCACTTCTTATCACAAGCAAAAGATTTCAATTTAAATTCCTTTAAATAAAAGAAAACAGAGCATTTCAACCGGGATTTAAGGAGTTTGACCGACAAAAACACTCATTTCAAGATTTATTTCAGGAATAATAAAAGGATTTTGTTCATGATCATGACAGTCGCTTTCACGTCCTACATAGAATTTATATATTATATAAAATAAACTATGTGTGTGTGACCGTAAGAACAACTTCAGCCACAAAGCAACCTGTCGCCTCCGTTGCCCCCAAACTCGCCCCCATTAAATATTGCGTCACCTTCTCAGTCAATTTGAAACAAAAGCATCATACAAAGAAATTGACACGATACGACATTAAGATTCCTGTGGTTTCCTGCGGTCGCCCACGCGCACGAGGTGAGAACGCACAGTGGATCGATCGCACTTATCCATATATACTTTAATGGCAACACAAGATAATTCCCCTCTGCTAATACAGCTTCTGAAACACAAAAAAACAAATGTCACACAAACACAAGGATGCCGAGCGTCTCTCGGATCGGTTCAAACTGTAAAAAGCGTCGCCTGGAGCCAGCTGGCGTGATTCCGCGGTGATAAGTAAGCCGACACGAAGCGCATTCCTCCCCGTTCGGCTCTCGACGAACGAGACGCGGCTTCAATCCGTCTCGCTCTGAGCTGCCGTTATGTTCATTACGCACGTGTCACCTGATACTGCCCACTGTGCTGCTCTGACAATGGATTAACATTGTCAACACTGGTGTTAAGAATAGTTTACTCGCACAAGACAGTGAGACATGGATCATGAATCATTCCTCCCGTGTGTGTGTGTGTGTGTGCACAGTTATTTCATTAGCCGTGTCCTCTGCAAACATTCTGCTCTACGCATTTCCACGCGGATGCTCATTTCTTGTTGTTCATTTCATGATTAAAATCCACTGCTGCTGTATTTTTTTGCAGCAAGTGGCCGAGACGCTGGCTCGCAGAGGGAAGGGCGTTGACTACTTTAGTTTGGATTTCTCACTGCATTGAGAATCAGACTGACTTAAATGGCAAAGTAAGCTTCACCCTTTACTTTCAGGTAAACTCACAGTGAAAAGACAACGGGGCTGAACTGTAGCAGGCCAAATAAATTGGATATTGTTCAAAG
The DNA here is from genome assembly GCF_964276395.1 of Gasterosteus aculeatus. Taxonomy (NCBI): domain Eukaryota; kingdom Metazoa; phylum Chordata; class Actinopteri; order Perciformes; family Gasterosteidae; genus Gasterosteus; species Gasterosteus aculeatus. Next base: position 3,179,898 of record NC_135691.1, read on the forward strand.
TGAATCCAACAGGAAGCACAAAGGCTTATGTGAACGCACGCATTTAACATCAATTAGCCACAAATGCTGAAGTAGCTGAAATGGAAACTGCTGCATGGCAAAAAAAAAATAAACAGAGAAGTCAGACGACTTCTCTGAGCTTTGTTTATTTTAATTAAGACGCTCACCGGCGCTTAGTGAATGTGTGTGTGTTACCAACTCGGAGACGGATCCAGAGGAACCTTCAGAACTGAACGTTGCCGTTTCCCCACGTGTTTTAAACACGGAGGCCCTTTAGTTTTAATTAATTAATTAAACCAAATTTTGGTCTTCAACACTTTTCTTTTGGGATCTGCAGCCTCCTGAAAACACACCACAGCAGCAGTGACCTGCGGACCTGCAACACTGTGGGGTCAATGGGGTCAATTGCACCCATTTAATCCAGCTTAATCGGGAGGCAAGGATGTGAGAGATGGTGGGAGGAGGGGTGAGGGTGGTGAGGGTGGTGGGGGGCGGTCGCACTGAGACTAATGGGATTTGACTCTTAACCCACGTGTGCATTAGGCGGGCGATGATCTGTGAAGCTGCGCTCCGCCGGGGTACGCCGGTGAGTCTCTTTTACGCCGTGATCTATTGCCCCGCTTTGCCTCCGACGATCTATCACACGGAACTGGCAGTAACGGATGAGAATGATCTGCTGGAAAAACTCTCTCATTTGTCTCTGTCGCAGCCAGTGAACTAGAGGAGACGCTAATACAGGGAGACGGCCCGGGGAGGGGATGTAATTATGTCTCGGGACTCTTCTGCTGGCTGGCTGAGTGTGGAAGGCATATTAGGAAATAATAAAGCCAGGCCTTTCTGCCCCGCCACCCCCACCCCCATCCCCCAGTATTCTCTCTTCCACTTGAACCGCTGCCTATTCATATATCTCCCCTTTTTCTTTATTCCCTCACTACCACCTTCTCCCCCCTCACGAGTTCTTCCTCCCGAATAAATGGCTTTCCGGTTTGAGCTTTTCTATATTTTCTACCAGTAGAAATCCTGCAGTCTGCCGACTTGTAACATCAACAGTTCAAATGGTCTCATTCAGTCATTACTCTTCTTAACCTGATGCTGTCACACAGCAAAGCAGAGCGGGGTGTGTTTGCATTAGGATGCCTGTGCATCAGCTCACAGCCTGCACGCCGTGTGTGTGTGTGTGTGTGTGTGTGTGTGTGTGAAGACGTGAACTCATGGAAGGAAGAGACCGACTTCCACGACAAACTCCCTTTAACCTTTGTGAAATCCAGATGCGTGGCCGTTGATCAAGAGACAGCTGAGGGGAATCGGGCTTTGGTGACAAAATGATTTTGATGTTTGAAAGATACGAGGTCCAAATGTTATAAGCCAATATGAGTCACTCTGGAAGTCCTGGGATGTAACATACGCAGCACGGAGGTGGATGACGGGGTGGGAGTGTAAAACAACACGTGACTTTCACCCCGGACACAAAACTTTTACTTATTTACTTTGACCGCTTAACTTCTGAGTGTTCGTTAACAAAGTCATTTTGTTTGAATGCTGAAATTAACCGCGTTTTAAAACCTTCCAAAAAAGCTTGAATTGCATAAAGTGACAAAATAATTGTCCTTACAAATGTCAAACAAAACAGCTCAGATCCTGAAAACAACAAACATCAATTTTAGCTTTTAGCCAATTTTCCAATCATCTCATTAGCTGTTAGAATTAGAATCCGTTTTCCATGATTTGCACTGCAAAAAAAGAGCCTTGCGGTTTTACAATGGCGTCTTTTTTTCCTTTTCAGGCTGCATGAAGAGGAGGAAGATCCTGAGCTGTGTTCGGACCACACTGGATGTCTTTTGTCAATTAAAACCACACTGTAATTTACAGTCGAATTTTCACTTTACAAATTCCAGAAATGACAGAATCACGAGAGCAATAAATCGCCGGCGCTCGTAAACGTCTCGGGGCGATCCGGCTGCCGTTCGCCCGACCTCCGAGTCAACAGGCCTTTTGGAGAGAGGAAGGAAAACACGAGACCCGCCGCCGGCGCTCCTCCGTGTCTCCAACTGCTCCTCCCTCCTGGTTCCAGTTTGGATTTGGCGATAAGGGGCCAGGCGGCACTCGGGCCCTGACTGCAGGCCCGCCGGCGGAGCCGGAGCTGCTGCCTCCCATCTGTGGGCGGCGTAGTGTGGTGGAAGATTTTGCACAGACAATCGTTAAGTAAGAATCAAAGGCTCTGAGTCAAGTATGTCTTTTCTCCGTTTATTTCCTTGCAAGGGAAAAAGGGTCACAACAGCTACGTGGTCAGTAGACTGTCAAGAACCTCCTTTTTCCTCCCAACACATCGAGGCAGTTCTTATACCTAAACTTAGATATCGGTGGCGTCAACAGAAACCGTTAACCATCTTGTTGAGTATCTACAGTCAGGATACTGGGAACATCTTATCCATGTAAGACACGTCAGCTCTTTGACCGTATCCTTGCTCTCCCAACATGCTAAAACAAAGGTGGTCATAGACATAACAAACACTTTGTTCAATCTCTACAGCTATGACGCTGGAAACATCTAATCCAAGTGGGAGACATCAGTTCTTATGTCAGGGCCTTTGTGACCTAAGCACTTGCAACTAATAAACTGGTTATACGAATGAAGCATTTAAAAGGGTCACATATCATTTTCCCATTACATTCCACTCTTTTGATTACATAATAATCACAAACTATGCAATCAATATAGAATGACTACTCTAAAAATTTAACAGCTGATAATCTGCCACATCAAATATCACAAAACATTGAACATCTGGACATCGCTCACAAAACTTTTCCTGCCACAGAACAAAAACTCCCTAAAAAAACCCTCCGAAATGGGAAAATAGGAAGAAATCTGTTAGGAGAAGATAAAGACTGGAAACCTTCTCACAGGATTTGAGCGTTACACCCCAGATGTCATGTGTACAGTATTGAAATAAAAAAGAGAAATGAGAACATGTTTAAATCACAATACCAGAACTTGATCCCCTTTCACACAATACAGATATAGAATATTGTGGAAAGGTCATTATATCAATCATATTTACGTTACATACTAATAAATGCAAGAGTAAAAGCTGTTTTTGTGAGAATGTTATTTCTCATTGTTTTAGCAAGCTACTGTGAAACCAAAAACATTTAGAACACCAGGAATGCACACAGACAGTGTGTCACTATGTCACTATGCGTACGTGTCGAGGTCGTAAGTGTTCAGCTCGTCAAGGGAGTCCGAGTCACTGTTGGGGTTATTGTCAGAGTCATTCCATGATAAGAGAGAACCACTCTTTAGATAGCTGATTACAAAATCTAAAAAACCGTAGTGACACAAACGACTACTGTGTCTATGTGGAGGGGTCCTGGCCGTGTTCTTCTTCTTGTGTTGGTCCGCAGGTACACGTTGGGATGTGGAGTCTGCCAACCTTCTTTCTTGTGAGGCATCCGCGTTGTAGACAGTCAACACAGATCACAATGCACTGTGTGTCTGTCGGTCAACTGCCCGTCCGTGGTCACTGGATCGGTGGTGTCGGTTGATTGACACTTTTTGTGGAGGTAGGGTCGCCTGAGCCCAGTGCTGGTACCGCTGTTTGGGTGACCAGGAGAATCTGGAATGGACCCTGCCACCGTTTAGCTTTCCAACTTTTCCTCCTGAAGTCCTTTACCACCACGAAGTCACCTGGTTGCAGTCGGTGTAGTGGACCCGTTGCTTCTCTTGGAAGTGCAGCTACAACCTGTTTTCTTACATCAGACAAAGTGGAAGACAGTCGAATGCAATAGGTTAACATGTCATTCTCGCACATTGTGGTGGAAGGGAATGGTGTTCCTGGAGCTTCCACACCTATATGGGGAGGAACTGCGAAAAGGATTTCAAATGGGCTTAGGTTGCTGCGTGTTCGTTTCCTCATCCGCATGTACATCAGAACCAAGGGCAGTGCTTTTGTCCACGGTAGGCCTGTGTTTGTGCAACATTTGGCCAGTTTTGTTTTCAATGTTCCATTTTCTCTCTCTACCGCTCCCCCACTAGATGGGTGGTATGCGCAGTGTGTTTTTAAGTCAATACCCAGGTATGCACTTAATTCTGTGATTGCTTGGTTGACAAAATGTGAACCATTGTCGCTAGAAATTTTGCTTGGGATTCCCCAGCGGGGAATGATCTCTGAAATCAAGGCTTTAGCCACTGTGGAGGCAGTCTGCTTACTGGAGGGAAACACCTCAACCCATTTGGACCACATGTCTACCATTACAAGACAGTGTTTCTCACCTTCCGATGGGGAGAGTTCCACAAAATCCATCATTACATGTTCAAATGGTCTTGCAGGCGGTGGATGTGCTGCATGATGTGACACCTGTACTGAACGACCTACATTGTGAGTTGCACATGTTATGCATGCTTGGCAGAACCTTTGTGCGTAAGCTGCAAAACCTTTTGTGAACCATGTTGCATCAATGATACTTAACATTCCCCCTTTTGACACATGGTCTAACCCATGAGTCAATTTCGCATAGTGAGGGAAGAAATGTTTAGGTAAGCATGGATTACCATTCGGACCATACCAGATGCCGTCTATGAATTTGGAGCCTGAGGAGGACCAAAAACGTCTCTCATCTGAAGTAGAGAGGGACTGCACGGCTGCAAGAGAGGAGGGAAGAGAACACATGGCAGGAACTGGGCGTGATGGTTTGGGAAGAGGACGTCTAGCAGCCGCTTTTGCAGCTAAGTCTGCTCGCTCATTCCCCTTTGCGATGTCGCCTGTGCCGGATGTGTGCGCTGCACATTTACAAACGGCAATAGCTGTGGGCAACAAAATGGCATCCAATAGTTCTGCTATCAGAGTGTGGTGTAACACTGGTTTGCCATCCGATTTGAGAAAATTTCTGTGTCTCCAGAGCGCGCCGAAATCATGAACCACGCCAAAAGCGTATCTGGAATCAGTGTGAATGGTTGTCGTTTTATCCTTAGCTAGTTTACAAGCTTCTGTTAGTGCGATTAATTCTGCTGCTTGGGCTGAGAGGTGACATGGAAGAGGGCCGGAACACAGAACAGCTGAGTCTGAAACAACAGAGAAACCCACAAGATTAGAACCAGTCAGGGGATCCCGTGTAGCAGATCCGTCAACATACATTACCATGTCACTGTTGAGCAGAGGTGTATCTGCGAGGTCTGGTCGAGGTGTGCACTGAGCTTCCAGCTCAGCCAAACAATTATGCTCCTCTCCATCCTCCGGAGTGGGGAGAAGAGATGCAGGATTGAGGACATTGCAGCGTTTTACTGTAACATTCGGCATGTCTAGGAGACATGTGTGATATCGAAGGTAACGCGCTGCAGATAAATGAGACGACTTCTGTTCGAGAAGAATCAGTGAAACCGAATGTGGAACCAATAATGTTAGCGTAGCATAGCCTACAATGTCACGAGAGGCTGTAAGAGCCTTTTCAGCAGCTGCCACAGCTCGAAGGCACTGTGGTAAGCCTGCTGCTACCGGATCGAGTTTTGCAGAGAAATAAGCTACTGGTCGTAGTTTATCGCCATGGGATTGTAGGAGCACTGATGTCATACATCCAGAACGTTCGTCAACGGTTTGTGTGAACGGTTTGTGAGGATCAGGAAGACCCAAAGTCGGAAGAACTTGTAACGCGCATTTCATGTCCGTGAAAGCTTGAGAGGCTGCAGGGAGCCACTGAATTTTATCATGCGCGCTGAGATTTTTCCCATGTATCAATGAGGACAGAGGTTGCTCGAGTTGGGAGTAATTTGGAATAAATGACCTACAGTAGGAACACATTCCCAAAAATGACATCATCTGTTTCTTGGTTTTTGGTTTTGGAAGTGTTACAATTGAGGCGATGCGTTTTGGTGATAGTGTCTTCCCTTCACCGGAAATGTTATGGCCTAGGAAATGAACGTTCTGTGAAACAAACTGTAGTTTGGATAGGCTGGCCTTGTGTCCTTCCGCTGCTAAGTGTTGAAGCAATTTGAGTGTGTCCTGTTCACACTGCTTTTGTGTTGGAGCTGCAATTAAACAGTCATCAACATACTGCAAAAGCGCTGTTCCTGGAGACAAAGTGAGGCTCTCCAAACTTTCCCTGAGTGCCTCGTTGTAGATCGTAGGTGATTCTGTGTAGCCCTGACACAAGCGTGTGAAAGTGTAAGGCTTGCCATTGAAATTAAACGCAAACCAAAACTGACTGTCAATGTCCACAGGGACACTGAAAAAAGCATTTGAGAGGTCAACCACGGAAAACCATCGAGCATCAGGTGGAACCTGTGCCATAATGGTGTAAGGGTTGGGAACATTTGGGGCTCGTGCATGGACGGCTGTATTAACGGCTTTTAGGTCCTGCACGAAGCGCCACTCAGTTGGTTTGCCTGCATCTCTGATCTTTTTAACTGGAAAAATAGGTGTTCTTACCGGCGAGTCAGGACATGGAACAATGACTCCGGCCTTTAAGAGGGAGTTGAACACCGGTGTTATACCGTCAATGGCCTCTTGGCGCAGTGGGTATTGATGTTTGTGGGGACGGAAGTCTGATCGAGGAGTGATGACCACAGGTTGACATTTTTTGATGAGTCCCACGTCATATTTATGCGCTGCCCACAAGGTGTCTGGAACAGAACTGAGGGCAGGAGAAATAGAGGAGACATTAGTCAAAAATGTATCAGTGTGTGTGTCAGAAAATATGTTATTTTCATCCATGACATAAACAGATCTGAGAGCAGGTGTGCAAAATGCGAATGGCTGTTTAAAGAAGCCTGTCGACGGAGAGCGCATCACAAGTGGATCTGGTGTAGCCTCCCAATCTGCCAATGCCTCGCACGCTGCGACAAAGGGTCCCAAATCTCTCCATTGGTCTGTTGCTGCTTTAGACAAGGAGATGTGTGGGAAAGAAGAGTCCACATTAAAGAGGTGCTGCTGAGAGGGGGTGAGAGAAACGGAAACAGCACATTTAAGTGTGGACCAAAACAATGTCATACATGCAATTTGATCATTCAGATCCTGTAGAAATAATGCATCATATTGCTTATCTGGCCCATGTGACACATGAGCTGTGCAGTGGAGATATGAAGCATCCATGCACTCTGCCTCAGGCTGGACGCGTGATGCTGCCAGGTGGGACAGTTCTGATTGTGAGTCAACCGGAAGCCACCACTGGTACACAAACATTGGATCACATATAACTGTCTTTGCCATCTGGTCAATGGCTCTGCATCTCACCACTTGCAACCCTGTAGGAGTGGAGATGAGGCTAATGCCGAAAGAACACATGAGGTCTCTGCCCATTAGATTAATGGGACAGCAAGAGGACAGCAAAAAGGAATGTTTTACTGTGATGTCTGGTTCAGGGTCAGTTGAGTCAGTGTGTGTACTGGTCATAGGTGCCGTAAATCTCTCTACAATAGTCATCCCTGAAGCTCCTTGTGAGAAAACCTGTTTTCCACTAAGTTTCTGACCTGGAAAATACTTCTGTTGTATTACAGAATGTGTAGCCCCCGAATCAACCAAAAACGATAAAAGTTTCCCTTGAATTTGCACCATAGTGGTGGGCATATTTTCAAATGCTTTTCCTGAAAACTTTGCGTATGTGTGTTTAAGTGAAAGCTTTTGTTGTTTTCTCAATTGCTCTGTGATGTCCACGAGAGCTTGTTGTTGCTCCGGTGTGTGTGTGTGAGTGTGAGTGTGCGTGCAGGGAGTTAGTGCAGAAAGCGTTTCTTCATTGCAGGCTGCGGTGTGTGTGTGTTTTACTTCCCTTATCATGTGAGGCCTCAGCATGGTTGCCGTCTCCCCCTCACATGCAGCCTCCTCCCCCTCCGCCTCACGTCAATCGGAATGTGCGTTGCCACCCCTTCCTCGTCTGGCCAGTCCACGCCCCCATCCTCTACGAGGTGCATTTTGTGGACATTCTCTGTGCCAATGTCCCTGTTCGCCACAGCGGAAACACGTATCATAGTCATTGGGTGGAGACAGCTGTGATCCCTCCTGGTTCCAGGAGGAGCGTCCCCTCGTCATATCCCGACCACGCCCCCTGAATCCGCCCCGTTGGTTGGGATCCCGTGGGCGGTCGTTTCTGGCAAGTTGAGTGACAGCTTGGAGCATAGTCAGTTGGGCGAGTTCAATCTGACGTGAGCGCCTTTTCCCCTCGTGGTCAGTTCTCTCTATGTCCATGGATTGCGCATGCGCAGCATGTTTCTTTACATCCGCGAGTCGCGAGTCTTCCATTCCAGCAACAGAGCGCTGCACATTCATTTTTATGTCGGGCAATAGTCCATTCATGAAAGCATTCTTCAGGTGTGATTCCCACGTCCCCAGAGCGTCTCCTAACACGGCGGGTTGTGGAATGCCACTGTTAAGATTAAACACTGTGAGAAGTCTTTGGTAGTAATCATGGACGGACTCAGCCGCTGCCTGCTTGGTATTGTTGATGGGAGTCATATCCACTTTGTCAGGGAACAATGTCTTATGCCGTCGCTCAAAGCCGTGAGTGCGTCTCTGTATGGCTTATTTTGATTTGAACTCCATTCAACGTCTGCCGCACTGGTGTCTCCTGCAACCAGCTGGTTGAGCTTCTGGTAGTGAGTCGGACCCACGTGACTCATTAGAACACGTCGAATTTCAGCAAAGTTGGGCAGGAATTGCTTACAGAAGTCCATGAATGCTTCAGCAAACAGTCTTCCCGAGTGCTGTATCGGCGGGAGATGAGCCATTGCAGCTCTAATGTCCGTATCAGTCCAAGGCCGGAAAACAAGTATGGGACCTGAGTGTCCTGGTACTTGAATCATTGGGGTTTGGAGCACAGATTTTGCATCCGGGGGAAACTCCCTCTGGGTCGAAGGAGGGGGAAAAAACATCTGATGTAGATGGTTGCTCTGCAATCAGTTTGTTGATGGCAGAAGTGTCCCCTCCGGTTGCTCCTGGAGAGCGAGAGCGAGTGGGGAGAGCAGCCTGTCTCTTTTCCTCCTCTTCGCCGAGGAGTCGTTCCTGTGCTGCTTTCACTGCCGCTTCCTTTTCCTCCCTCTGCCGGGTGTAGTGAACTTTGATATGTGCTCCTGCAGACGGAGGTTGCTGGTTCGCAGATGAAGCAGGGTACGGTGGTGGGCATGTGTTGAGGAGAGGGCCGCCAGCCCCTGTGAGACTCGGATACAAGGGAGAAGAAGCACATCGGTTATGAAGCATTTAAAAGGGTCACATATCATTTTCCCATTACAGTAGACGAGGCTGCAGGCGTACCGCCGCGGTACCAGAGACCCGGGCTGAGTCATGTCAGCTGTCCAGCCCAAAGCATAGGGGGCTGTTTGGGGTTTTATCCTTTCCGAATTAACGATTTCTTGGAAGCGATGCTTCACTGTTTGTTTTTTCGATGCTGTGTTCTGGACAGCTTTTATCTTGGACATTTTTTTTTGGCCCAAAAGGAAGTGATACGTTTCAACAAAGAAAATGAATAACATTCAATTAACAACACCAGCGGCACTGATCTCGATAGATTAATAGATGATGACACAGAAGTGCAGAAACATCACATGAAGCAGTTCAGGTCTTTTCTTCCAGTTCTGCTGCCCGTTTGTTTCTGTGCACACAGAATAGGTATGTGGACGTAAAAAAAAACGTTATCGGACCGATTTTTATTATTCCGACCTCCCACAAAAGCTAAAGTAAATACAGTAAGCTGCGCCTCTTAACCTTCAAACGGACTAAGTGCCCATTGTAAGCGTCACGTCTGAGGGAAGACATCCGCGGCCTGCCCGGCGACTCGTCGCCTATTAAAGCGCGAGGCAGGAAGCCACCACTGTGCTACGGGTTTAGTTCCTTCCTAAAGGCTGCCGCAGAGGCACACAGGAGATGTGCAGGATGTGTGCGTCTGTGTGTGTGTGTGGAAGTGTGTATGCATATTTGTTTTGATGGCTTCACACTCCCACGCATTTATTCACAGATAATTGTTAGAGCTTTAATGCGTGTTTGCTTGCATTTAATGCAGTTGTCTTTGCGTGTGCGTCTAAAGACGATGTGCAAAGTGTAGTTGCAATATTGCTGTGATTTCCACACGGTTTCGTAACTTGACACATAAAATAAATTACGGTGGAATTAAGTTAATTAAGAACGCGGTTCTCCCCATTCGCATGAATATCACACTGTTTGTGTGGGGCGTGTGTGTGCGTGCGTGTGCGTTCACAAGCTGAAAGAACAATATTGAGGAAAGCATCAACAGCAAGGGAGGCGTTTGCAATTCGTGCCGCACTAAAACGCCTCTCCCCTAAAGTTACATTTCCCTCGGTGTGAAGTGTGTGTCGTCGCCTCCACGCCAGGCGGAAAACAACTGAATTGGCTCAATTTCTGTGGATGTTTGTTCCCCGTTGGAAGATGTTCAAAAACAGTCGAAGGGGGAATCTGAGAACGAAAGGAGACTCTTCAGAGTATCTTGTAAAAATGGGCTTGTTTGGGGTCTTTTAACATCGGGAACTATCGAGGTAACATTCATGTGTGTTTGGCGAAAAACGTTTTATCCCAATGGCGACTGATTGTCGCTCTCAGTAACATGTTGGGAATAAATTTGACAGGAAAAAAAAACACATTTCTGCCTTGTTAAGACCTTTTTACAGGTTTGTTTCCAACCAACTCTTTGAGCAATTACTTGCTACAAACAATCAAATCTGCCAGCAACAGATGTCATTTCGGATCACAAACGCGCGGAAATGAACGATTGCTTTGGTGTGGTTCTGTCCAACAGTCACGGGAGTTGTGACAAACCTCGTGCTGCCTCTGTATGAAACCGAGTGTGAGAGTGAATTCAAACCCACAAAGTGAACCCTCAGCCGGGGTCGTGCGATCCAAAGGCACACGGGTGAAAGGTTCTGTTGAGCCTTTGTAGCAGTTTCCACAAGGACGGTTGAAGGGACGCGGCGGCGAGGAAACGGCCTGGCTTACTACTCACAGTTACTTGAATCATTTCTCATATAATATAAAACATATAATTGCATGTATTAGACGTTGTTCATTCTGTACACATGGCATCCATTGTAGTCTGTCCATCCCGGGAGTGGGATCCCTCCTCTGACGTCCTCCCTGAGGTTTCTTCCCTTTTTTTCCCTCTTGGAAGGGTTTTTTTATTTTTTTGTGGAGTTTTTCCTGTGCCGATGGAGGGTTTTCGGGACAGAGAATGTCGTATGTGTACAGACTGTAAAGCCCTCTGAGGCAAATTTGTAATTTGCGATTTTGGGCTACACAAAATAAAATGAAATTGAATTGAATTGAACGAATCAAGATCTTGGTGTTTGTGCCAACATAGACTGGACTGTGTAAAGTTCATGTACTTCGTGGCGTAGACCAAAGCACAGCTTAACATGCATGTCTTACATTCTAGAGACATAAACAGCTTTCAGGGAATTCTTTCAGGAGATCAATTTTCTCTGGGTCTACAATTTCCCCTCCAGGTTTAGTTGCTGAAAGAGGCAACAGCTCAAGCGCCTCTGCACTTGACCTGAATGTGTCCTCGGAGATCAACAGTCAATTAAGTGCCCCCTTCATTTTTTTTTTTTGTTGTTTTACCCCGAGAGCAGAGAGGAGCTCAGTTTAGCCTTCTGCACTGCTACGCCGCTAATTGGAACCAGGATCTGTAAAAATGGGAACTTAAGTAAAACATGCCATAAAATTCTGAAGGCTAACCATAAACCAACCAATTTCTTTCATTCTTTTAAAGGGAACTTTAAGTGAAACCTCCACGTAAACGTTTACGAGGATCCCTGGGGTCACCCGTAAACTCGTTAATAGAGATGAGATATGAGCGGGACGCTCGGGCCTCCCATTTCGTTTGCATTTCTTTCTTTTTTTTTTTTTTTTCTTCCTCCCATTCCATCGCATTCTTGGAAGAGGTCAACCGCTGTTCGGAGGCAAACGCCGCCAAGACTCCACCGTCGTTTGTATCAGAGAGCAGACCCGAAAACCCGATCCACGTGGACGGGTTTGCTTGACGCGTCGGCGCCGTTGGGCCCCGCTCGCCGCCGCTGGGCGAGTTTGGTGCCGAGGTGTAAAAAAGGGGTGAAGGTCACGCTGCTTTAGTGTGCCGCCGTGCGGCGAGCTCTTCCTCCCGTGTTCAGCGTGAAACAATCCATCAGCGCCGATTAACGAAGGAGAGCCTCCGATGGCGGTGGGACGCGGTGGATTTTTCGGGATTCTGTGTCGTCCGGACCTTTCTGAACTGCAGATTTGATGATGATAAAACGTGGAGATGACCACCAACAGCACGGAACAGTACGGCCCCGCCGCTCCAAATGTGGCTGGTTGGATATAAACCCGCACTAGAATAAAGTGGACCACATGTAGCTAAACGATAACTATCTTGACAGCGTCGGGGGCTTAAAAGCCCTCTAGACAATAACAAAAAATAAAGAGACAAAATCTGTGTTTGAGTGTCCTGGCAGGCCTCCTGTGCAAAAAACTCCACCCACACATGTTGATATTATGGTTTTGCAACTGAATTTATACCTCAACTTTTTTATCCCTATTGAGAAGTAGGACATATACTCACTTGTGGTCTTGCAGATTGTACCAAATCCTTTTCTATGGAAAACATATTTGTCCTTGACTGCTGTAAAGTGTGTTGTTGGGAATCATTTCCTACTTAACTGCCGCAGCCTCGGCCTCTTTGCTGCTTCACTCAAAGCTCGAGCTGTGTTTCATATCGCGTTGAGACTAATGAGAACGGCTTCGGGACCCGTCGTGATTATTTTGACAAATTGAGCCTGTAGTTGTTTTTCCTTTTACTCCCCCATAAATTTCAATTTAAATTAAATCACCACCCTGAACTGAAATAGAAATGATTTGAATCTTTCAGTTGTGTGCTTTCCAGAGCCGACTCATAATACCGAGCATTGTAACCGCATATCCTGGGAATGATGTAAGTGGCCACTGACTCATAGCACATCTATTAGCAGAGGAATGATGGCGGCACTGAAAAATCTGACAAAAACAATTGATTAATTTCACAAATGATAATGTTATTTTCCTTTTTTTTTCTTTTTTTTTAAAGTCAGACGGGCCCCTCCGGGCAACCAAAATATAGGCCTCGGCAAAATGTCATGTCACCAGAGTTCACGAGTCTCTGATGCCTTTGGTCGACAAGACGGCCGGCCACATTTATTAGTGTGACGCGAGCGTCTCGAGTTACGCTGCAGCCCCGGCCGAAAACAACAGCCCTCCATTCAATTAATCTTAGCCTTGTAGCGGCTTATAATTTGCCATTACAAAAGCCATTAAACCTGGGGGCCTGATTCAGAGCTCCCGGGACTGCTCGGGAGGAGGGGGACGGGGATCCAACAGGCCTCCAGTTGCCCCCTGGACCCTGGACGAGCCCCCTTCTACCAAACAGACAGGTACTTAAAAACAGGGTGAAAAGATCACCTTAAAGAAAACAAGGATGATTAATGGGGAAAAACGAGGGCCCTATAGGTCGCTTTCATCTGGGTCTGATTCAGGTCTTCAGTGAGCCATTAACCCGAAGGACAACTGTCCACCACCAGCGTGAGAAATGAAGTCTCCCCGCGCCGCCTCAGACGAATGCTTCTGCCGCCGCAGAAGATCCGGAGCGGCCCGGGACGCACAAGGGGGGGGTCGGTGCTTGTGGTAGCACCAAAATCTACTGATTGCCTCAGAGATTTAGTGAGCAGAGACAGATTAGATTTATATTATTTATATTAAGATATGAACACATATCGAAGCACATGTCTTGCTGTTTGGTGACAATCACACAAGTTTCACGTACAGCAAATACTTTGTTCTTGAGAGACCAACACACGGAGAACGTGGACGCGTTCACTGAAAGTGCCTTAAACCTCCGCAAGAGGAGGTCTGAGAACTTTACCCATGATGTTCAATCAAGTGAACATGAAGCTTCTCCGTCATTTTACGTTGTTTTCAATACAGGCTGATGTTCATTTATGAATTATGGTCCCATAGAGAGTAAAACAGACCAGAGAGCAGGATAGGCTTCAGGGGCGGGGCTACATTGTGATTGACAGGTCGTTCGTTACCTGCTGTGTTTTCACAATACGAGAGTAAATTGTAAACGTCTTGTTTTATTTGCTGTTTGTTTATCTCCGCCTTCTCGTTGTGGGATCCAGAAAACAAACATTCCAACAGCCCAAAACCAAGATGGCCGACAGCCAAAATGCTTCTCAAATACAGTCTGTGACGGTGTGTGAAAGATTTAATATTTGATGAAAAAAGATTCCATGACCACTTTGGCTTCTCTTTTTAAATAAGACGTCGCCATGCAGAGAAAAGTCCGAGGTAGCACATGCAAATGTTGTCACGCCTCAGTTTGGTTTTCTGAAAGGTTTCCCTTACTGCCCCCCGACACGATGACGAACACCAAGCAGTAAATCCCAACCGCTCAGGCGCCTTTCTAAGGCATTTCTCACACGGGAATCCCCCTAAGCTCTGTGTGACAGGTGAGATTTGTAAAAATGTGTAAACCTCGAGAACAGTTGGACGTGAGACGTTTCAGCAAACGGTCGGGTTTATTGCGCCGTCCAAAGAGTTTGGTTAGCATGCGGCTCTCGTGTGCAGAGAATATGCCAAAACAGCTGGACCAAGTTATGAAAGCAGATTTCAAACTATGTGAACGAAAAAAAAGATGGATTTCTCAACAGTGTTTTGCAGTCATTGCATACACTCGCCATTGTTTGTGCTCACTCACTCAATTTGCGGTCAAGGAGCTTTAAAATACACCTTCTTTACCTTCGTTAGATACCACTCCGCATCAGTTTTTTTTGCAGAAAGCGGTCTGGTGGACATCTTTTTCCTCTGCACCTCTGATTTAGGCGTTAGCAATCGCGCTGTCACGCAGGCCTCAAGGTGGGTATAAATAATAAAGCATCGGAGGGGGAAGGCCGCGGCGCCGGTACGGTTCGTGGCGAGTACAAAGCTCACACCTGGCCGAGTGAAATCAAATCTATCTTGAACTCTGTCTCCGCTCTCATTTTGCTCCGGCGGTTTTCCGCGAGCGGAGTTCTGGGTCAGGAGTCAGGAGGAGTGATTTGAGTTCAGGTCACACGCGCAGACAGTTTCACACAATAATGCGTTTCAAAGCTGTTGCGTCACGGGAGTATAAGGAAACCGCAGTGAAAATACGGAATATCTTCAAAAGAAATGTCAGCGTCCTCGCTTTAGGTTGCTGTTTACAGAGCAGCCCAGTCTTCATTCGGCGGATCATTGTGAGTAACAGCGGCTGATAATACGCAGTGATCACCGGCCATTAAACCGCTTTCTATGGATTATCACCCAGCGAATCCTCTGCGAGTCCTTGTGTTCCTGTTAAAGGATCAATAAACCAATTCCTCTCGGTTATGTTTTCCTTGTCCGCCGCAATCAGTTCAGTGCTGATTAAATCACAGCAAATTATCTCCCTGGGATTCATCTCGCCTAAATTGAGTTTCTTTCACCCTGCGGCCACGGGAGAGTGGGCAGCGCCTGCTGGGAGGGAGAAATAATCATTCATTAACCTCTGACCTGGAAGGAGTGTCAATTGAGTCCCCCGACGGTGTGTTTCCCCCCCAGCTAAGACAAATTGACAATTTTTACGCCGCATCCCAAACTTTATTAACTCGGCGGCCTGATGCCGAGTCGCTCGATCGGCCGGCGAACGGAGCCGCAGACGTCGTCTGGAGTGGAAAAGCGTTTGGACGTCCTTTTCTTTGCACTTTCAGGGTGACGCGAAAAAAAAAAAAAAACACGGGACTGAAACGCAAAGAGAGGAGGGAAGCTCGACTTAGCCGGCGCGGCGCGGGACGGACGCGTAGGTGTCGCCTCAACCGCGATGCTGAGATTACGTCTGCCGGCATTAATGTCATCTGTTTGTGCACTAAGGGAGCAGCGGCTGAACAAGACAGAGCCAGACACCACGGACCCAAGAGAGGAACATAAAAAGAAAAGAAAAAAACCACGTTTAAAGCGGATCGATTCCGTCGCCGATGACAGTCCCGCCACGTTGTTTCCGTCGGCCGCACGGTAGCAATAAACACAAACAAAGCCGCCTCGAGATCTTTGCCTCCGACGTTATTAGGAGCTACGACAGTGTGAGACTCAACACGGTGTAAAAACAAACCAAATGTCAGCGCCGCTGCCAGGGCGCCCCCCCCCCGCCATAGCCAACAGCAAATGTAATGAAAGCTGGGAAGGGTCTGTTAGTACGCCGCTGACCTTTTATACATTTATTGTTCTCCTGACATTTCTCCAAGATGGAGGAGGGGAAAAACAGAATGAGGCGCTAAAGCGGGAATCAGGATTTTTCAGCGCCCCCCCCGCCCCTTCCACGTTAGAGAATGACTTTCATCGATCCAAACCGCTGGACTTTACTGAGGGTCGATGCTCTTTGATTGCCAACTGTAACTCCAGACATGATACAGTTGTTATTAGCTTTTTGTGTCACTTTAGTGGCCGAAAAGAGGAGAATTTCAAAGCTTTTCTTCTTGCTCGGAACAAAGCAGCAAACGTTGAAACAGTGTTTTTCTTTCGCTGTGTTTCGTTGGAAGTGCAAACACACCACATCATCGGGTAAAGCCAGCGGAGCAATGGAGGGATCCCCAGCCGTCTTACAAGCAACGACTTTTAAAGTTAAACATCCTTGAGCGAAACCCGAAGGAGCTCACTGTGAAGGAATAAGAGAGCCATTAATATTACACTCCGTCAGACTTGTTTGTTAGCCTGAAGCTCGCAGCCCAAATGAACTATATCTTAATGCACAACGAAGCACAAGTTGTTTTGCAACCAACGTTTTACGAGTTGTTTTAAGTGCTTCTCAAGGCATTGGAAGATTAAAATGTACTGTTGTATTCTTTGAGCATTCGTGACCAAAGCTTACGTCAGAAAGCATCTCCTGCGGGAGGTTTCCTAGCGAGAAACGGGAAACAGCTGCTCAATAATTCAGAATGCAGAGATTAAAAAGCCTGTTATTAAAAGCCGGCGTAATTACTTCAGAACTCCGTGTCACCGCTTCAATAAGAGGCCGCTAATTCGGTTACGGCCTCCTCGCGTGTAACCCGGAGAAGGTGAACAAAGCCTCGCGCACAAAGAGAGCGGGGTCCAGCCGGCCCGGAGTACGGGATCCGAGGAGAGGGAACCTCGAGAAGATGATGACTGCGATCCGGCATTTTATTTGACACGGTGTTAGAGACAATGGGCTGCTAGTGGGTGGATGTTCGGACCGCGGGGAATTCATGTGTGTTCATTCATCTCTCTGCACCTCCGCTATCAAAGGGGGCCTCGGGTTGACGTCTTCCTATTCCGCCCATCTCACTCTACTCTGTTACTCTGACGTCTTTCTGTTCCATTGAAAAGCAGAATTAATCTCATTTCTGTAAAGTTGCAGAATAAAACTACGGCAAAAATGACGTTTGTTAAAGCAAATCTTTTGATGAACAACGTTGATTTGGAGAATATTTTTCTGGTCATTTTCAGCTCAATCTCATACAGTTTTTGGGAAATGAGCTCATCAGCAGTGGATCGCTGAGGCCGGCTGCATCGCTTCAGCTTGACCCCGTCACATCAACAGCGTATGTGCGCGCATGCATCCACATCAGGACTGCAGTCCTTCCCTCCACAGGCACTCCATCACCAAACAGAGGGAGTCGCTACCAGATGGTTAAACAAACACATCGCACAACTGCCCATAACTCAAATCCACTTAGCGCCCTCTTGTCAACATGTCTCTCACTCGTCCACTACCTCTCCCCGTCACCGGAGGAGAGGCCAGAGGAAGGCAGGGAGGGAAAAAATAAATAATGCGGAAATAATGAGAATCAGAAAGAGGGGGGGGGGGGGTTCATTTGAATCGCCAGGACTGTCCATCCTCAGTAGTCCCGCCCCCTGCTTCACCTCGGCCCCTTCCCCAGATGTATTGGAACGAAGGAGCGACAGCGCGCATGAAGGTCACACAGACAAAGTCCAAATGTGACGTTTGACTCGGGCCTTTCTGAGCGCTCTCAGGGAGGCGCTGAGGACCCGGGCCAGGGGTTAAGAGTTGGTAGGTCGCCGGGTCACACTATTTTCCCTTTTTCCTCTCGCCTCATCCCTGTGCTTAAAGCCTCAACGGTGTACTTGAGGGGGTAATTTATTATCCTGCGTGCTGTCCGGCTTGGACAAGGAGTTGGGAGCCGAGGGAAAAGATTCCCTCTTTTGAGGACATTCAGTCCTTCTCGCTTTTTGCTATATTATCTATTTTTTTCATATTCATCAGCATGATTTACAGTACAATCATTGCAGATAGAATGTGGTTAATCTATCAAGCTTTAGATTGCAAATGTATGAACTTAAAGTCTTTATTAAAGGTTATCTTGCAAGGATTTGTCTTCTTAAGTATTTACTTTGATTTAAAGGTTTCTTTTCTGTTGGTTTTAACCTCTTTATCGTGAAGACTTTCTGCCAAAGCGCATTGCTTTCCTATCACCAGTGTATTTATAGGAAATGCATCAGCCCTGAAGATTTACTGGACTTTTCATTTCTCTTTCTCCAACTCATCCTGGCGGCGAGTTTAGGCCGCACCGTTTTGTCCAACATAAAGGTGACACTCTACGCATTTTGAGCATTTCATTGATCGAGGGATCGACTCATCGCGGCTCTCAGGTTTACGGTGCTAACAGCAGGAGCAATGCTAACAGCAGGAGCAGTGGTGACCGAGGTAACGGTTTTTACCTGGAAGGGGAACCGGACGTTAGGGACGGACGCGGTGATCCTGGAGGCAGCTAGTTAGCCAGTGGCTACGTAGATGTAGCTCGGAGTACGACACCAAGATGGAGAGGAAACTGTATTTCTGGCTTGGGTAGAGATTACTCCACTATGTACTTACATACTTTGGTTACTGATGAACTATAAAGAAGATAAAGAATGCCATTCCCTAATTGACGTGACGAAGTGCCGGATAGAGGATCCCTGAATGCTATCTTCGGCCATGTCAACCGTGCCGCCTGCAGCTTTTTCGGCACAGGTGAAAAGGTGAAAAGATAAGCATTATCTGGGACACCGAATTGTCAATGGCAGGGATAATTGAAATGCATGCCGCCGAGGTCCAAAAGTAGGCCTGCCGATGACAGCCGGACCTGCATTTGGCCCCTGGAATGTGCAGAGGCCGCTCGCAGACATCTGAACATCAAACGGCGCTCAGCTCTGTCAATCTAATAGCTCTGGATTGAGGATTTATTGGCTCTCGCGGGCCAACAGAGCGACGAGGGCCGAAAGCAAAACCAGATTTTCTCTCCCGTATCGGTTTCTCCTCTGTCAGTCATGGCCTTATGAGAGTGCTCGGGAGAAGGAGGTGTGTTGTATCATTAATTTAGGTTACTTATATTATGTTATTTGTTATATTTAAAGCTAGTATGTGTTGACACTAAAGTCTATTCCTTAACCTGCTACATAGTTCTGCACATTTCAACCAGTAACTTCAAAAAGTCTTTGTTGGCGACCAAGCAGCTGATGAAATTTATTACACGTGCTATTTACACTTTTACGTTAACGTGATTCCAGGTGCTCTTCAATGCAAACTGACTTATGGATACACGCGTTGAAAACACTGCACTTGCACGTGTGTCTACTTGCCAAACTACTTTGAGAGGGGATTTTATCGATCACCCCGGCAAATTCATTCAAACTCGTAACACAAACGTGAGCTGCAGAATTATTATGCTGCCGAGGAAACACGGGGGAAGAAAAGTGCAGATCGGTCCCGAGGGCTGAGGACACCAGTCGGGCCTCATCGTCCTCGAGCCTTGATTAAAAAAAAAAAAAAAAAGGTTCTCACGGAGAAAGATGGAACCAAGAGCAGTTCTATTTATCTCTCTCGGCCCTCCGAAAAACGCTTAGATAGCCCTGCCAATGTGCCATGATGTCATCCCCCTGGCGTGCAGTGATTGATGCGTCCCGGCTGTAGCGGGAGGCTCGGGGGAGAAGGGGTGGTGGGTGGAGGTGGGGAAGGGAAGGGATGGATTTTCCACAGATAGAGACATCCAAATGTGAACGGAGCCCAGCGGGGGGTCGGTTCAGAGCTCGGGCCTTGCACGCTGCACACCTGCAGCACCGTGAATGTGCGTTTTCGTTTTACCGGTAGGGTCGGTTTCGACGGTTTCAAAGGTGCCCCACGAGCACGGGACAGTGCTGACGGTCTGGCTCTGATTATGTATGTCCACTCCATCTTTTCCTCCTGAGTTCTGTTACACATCAATGGCGAGGGAAAGAGGAAGGGGAGTGGAGAGATGGAAGTGGAAGAGTGACTGGCGCGCGGATATTCGCGGAGATGAACTCGACGGGGAGCCCCCGTCCTCTTGTCAGCAGGCCAACTTAGTTCTGCTGCTTTAACGGCTCTATCATCTGCTGCTCCACGACGTCGGCTGGTTCCTGTGCGAGAGGAGATGCAGCCATTACGCTTGGAATTGTTGGTTTTCATGCAGAAAAGTGCAGGATATGAATGTGAGAAGAAACAAAACAAAGAAAGAAATACATTCCTCATTGCATTGCCTTAGATAGATAGATACTTTATTGATCCCTCAAGAGGGAAATTTTGGTATCACAGCAGCATGTACAGGGAAGAAAATAGAATAAAAAGATACACATTATATACAATATAATAAGATAGAAATATTAAATTATTAAATTAAATTAAATAAACTTAACAGTTTGTCCGACTCAGGATACGTAGAGCAAAATACAGTCCCCCAAAAAACAGACAAAATGCATCATGATGAATGTTTTTTTTTTCCTGTGAGGGTTTCGGGACAGAGGATGTCGCATGTGTACAGGCTGTAAAAGCCCCCCGGGGCAAGTTTGTGATTTTGGGCTACACGAAATAAAATGAATTGAATGGAATGAGTTGTTCTTGCTTACGGATTTGCCACATTGATGGGAAAGCATCTCAACACTCCCTCAAAGGGACTTTTTAACATCATGTTTCCCAGACGTGGTCATTATTACCCCGAGATCAATGTTTCGAAATATAAACATCCAGGTTGACAAAAAAGCCAATGATCCGTCACCGAGAGAGTAAATGAGTAAACGCGGCTTCCCGCTTGTCAACTCAGTATTGACAGGTTTGCAATTAATTACAGCGTGCTTTCTGTTGTCCTCGTGAAATGATTTAAAGCAGGGTGTATTTAAAAAATGTACCTTTTGGTCACTACCTTTTGCGAACAAGTGCTCACTTTGCGTCCAATAATAAAGGATGTATGAAGTGTAATCTCTCATCTTGAGAAGACGAGACAACAGAGGTGCATTTCGCACACAAGATGACCTCATAAAGTCTTTTAGTTTTTAGTTTTATAAATTCATTCAGTCCATGAATTGTTCCCCTGCTTCCCGGTGGTTCTTTCCGGCCCTTTGCCTCTACTTGATATGCGTCCAGTGTGCCCTCTCCATCTCTTCAACCGGCCGCGTACACGTCGGTGCGCTCGTCCGTTTTTTGTCGACGCGCGCGGCGCGTGCACGCGCGTGTCAGAGGCGATCGGCGCCCGGGCGCGTGAGACGCCGAACACGAGGCGCATTGATCGGTCGTCCGCAGCGTCTCCCCGGACCGCCGAAGCCATTAACCTCGCTGGCACAGACACAGGAACGGGGGTATCTTTGAGAGGTTAATTAAAAATAAAAGTGCACGGGGGGGGGGGGGGCAGGGGGGTGTATTCAGCGGGGAAAACGCCACCGACTTCCAAATGAGCTCCAACAGCTCAGTGGAAACATTTGCGATCAATGAAAATAAATATAAAAGGTGGATTTTTATTCATGAAACAAACCAAGCAGGTGAAGCTGCTAGACTTTTTTCTTTTCTTTTTAAGTCTCGTTATTAATAACACCTGTAAGGAACACGTTAAACATCATTTTTAAAACGCTCCACTATTGAGGAACTGCAATTGTTCCAAAAGATAAACCCAGTATTCGTGTTAAAGGATGTTTTAAGCTCATCGGCGGCTCTGCAGCGGCCACCAAGCTGTCCTAAATGGACCAGGCCGGTTCCCTGACTCACCTTCAGGAAAACACCTCCCGTCCGTCCAGTGGGACCGGCCACGAGGCTCGGGTGTCCCGCGTCGGACCCCTTCAGGAGACACGTGGTCCTAAATTGGATCTCTCGTCTTGTAGTTACACTGAAAATGTGTCTACAGGGTCATAAGTTGGGCCCCTTTTCTTTGTCCCAGAGCCACCCCTTCACTTTATTGTTATGTATATATTATATATATATATAACATTATGCTGCTCAAACAGCCACACGATTTCCTTCTTCTCCTTCCTTTGGCAAGCTCATTCATTCATTCATTCATTCAAGTTAACATAAATATAAACACAAATGACTCTTTAGTGATTGCTAAAAAAAAGGGTTCTATTCCTGCAAATCGTTCCTACAAAAAGCTCCGTACCGGCCCTTTAAAAAAGTGCATTATTCTCAAAATGTATTGTCTTACTCTTGCAGTATTTAATCAGTTTACTGAAAACAGGATTATCCTAACATGCGCTGAAACAATAACTTTAAAATACAATAACATTGCTCCGACATTATGAAACGGCGTTCGCCTCAGAGACCTTTGGCGGCGTGGGAGTGACAGCTCCGAGGCAAACAGCGGCTGATGTTTAAATGTCGATGGGACGTCAGATCAATGCGCGTGATGGGGTCGGCGAGTCGCCGTCGATGAGGCCGCGGTTGAGACGTTTTGGGGGCGGCTTCAGCTTCCCGCGACAGTGACGCAAAGTGAACGCAGCGTCCATGGTCGACGGCGCCGGTTCTGCCTGCATTCATGCATTGTTTATGAACGTGTTATTGAAAAGTCTCATTATGTTCATCAAACACATATTTGCACCCAACGTTTCTTCACCCGATATTGCGTATATACGGCGAAAGGGGACGTCATTTAAGAAGGCGCCTTATCGGATTACATCCACAAACAGCGGCTCTTTTATGAGCTCGCCGCCGTTGTTTGCAGCATAAGTGGGTTAGGTGTTTGCGGCTGCGTGGGAACGTGATGTGGATCGGCAGGATGGGCCCGTTGAGTGGCGTTATTGCAGTCTGGGAACACACCCGGGGAGACGACGCTCCGCCTGTCAGAGCCGCCGAGCCGCTCGGCCTCTGGATCTGTGGGCAATTACTGGGACCGTGCTGACTCAGGACACACACAAACCCCGATGAAGCCCGATCACACACACACACACACACACACACGAGGACATGCAGTCGACCCCCGGTGACCTTTACTTATTCACAGTGTGTCCTTAAAAAAAACGCTTTGTATCATTTTACCTACAAAAGTCCAGCAACACGTCTTTCAAAGTAAACTTCTGTTTCCACAGAAAACACCTTGGTTAGTTTTGGGAAAAGCTCGCGGCTTGAGTTTTAATAATCGATTAATGAAGAAATCTCACTGAATACAAAGCTCTTGAAGGTCATCTGATGACGATGAGACAGCAAAGTGCTAATGCAGGTACGCCTGCTGCTTCACTTTGTCTTTAAACCTTGTAGAAGGTTTAATGTATGATGCTTAGTTTGCCGTTTGCTTTCCACTGACACGGGTTAGAAGTATCTGACGTCCATCACCGTTTGACTCAAGAGATGACGTTAGCTCTGCCTCTAGGAAATTGTTGTTCACAAAAGCTGTTGCTTACTTGGTGATAATCTCCTGGATCTGTGCAGGAAAGATCCGCCGTTTTCCATTTGCAAACACCCACGGGGCCTTTTTGGTGTCGCAGTGAACCCGTCCCCCTTTTTTTTCTTCTGCAATGAAATAACTCCCGAGTTTATTAGCCTCTGGAAATTGGCTTCTGTGGGAGGTGGAAAAAAGAGAAACAAATCATTTGAATACATACCCGGGTGTCCTAATGTTCATTTCAACGCTGTCACTTAGAAGTGGGGGTGGGGGGTGGATAGAGCGCATTGTGCCGCTGACAGGATTGGCTTTGCGCGTGATGAATGGGGCTGTCGCAGACGGTGACAGGTTTGTGTTCAATACATGCGGATGTACAATACGCTCTGCATCCCGTGACAAGCTGGGAGGCTTTTTGTCCCGATAATCTCCGTATCGTCTCGTCTCTCCGGCTGCTGATGGCGGACGTGGTCACGGAGCGGTGTGCCATGGCCGCTGCACGCGACGGCCCTCTGGAGGGAAAAATGGGACAGAAAGTGGACTGATGTGTTCAGGAGGTTCTTTTGGGTGGGAGGGGTCAAAAATCTGTCTTTTGCACGTTTTAGTTTAATAAGGCCGGACTCATAGCATCATTGAGGCCTCCTCATTTCCGCTGCCTCTTCCACTGGGATTTCTAACAAATTAAAAACTTCAACAGCTCCTCCAACAGAAAGGTTCGCGGGCATTAAAAGAAAGAAATGAGGATCCACAGTGAACTATTAGCCAGACCAGCAAGACAACAACGTGGACCACCAACAAAACCAATATGACCAGTAATTCCTCAACCGAGAGGCACTTAAGTGATGACAACATGGAAAATATGGTGAAATAAGAAGGAGAAGGCTGGGAGGGTGAACGCAAGCAGCTCCGTCTCATAATTTAATAGTTTGCATTCATGCAGGCAGCGATAAACAGGGAGGAGAGGGAACTTACGAGAGGAATGGAGAGTTTGTCACAGAGCCAGCAGGTCTATTTAAAATACAGAGATTTCATTAGAAATAGACCGTTGTTCGGTGTGGCTGTTGTTATTGGACGGCCTTGATGCTGACTTAGAAAATAAAAAGGATTACTTGGGTATTTCTCTGTGGCTTCCCCGCTCACGGTCTCAGAGTGTGAGCCTACTTGTAATATTTATGAACTACAGTGAAGAGAGTAAGTTATGGTCGCACATCGGGCCAAGACCTTGCTTCATATTTTCACTCCCTTAATATTTATGCGTCGCTGACTTTTTTTTTTTCCCCACTACTGCAACGTTTCCTGTTTTCCTGCCCATTAAAACACCTCAATCTGAGAAATGAAGGAAGCCAGAAGAGAAAACGTCTTATGGGAGAAGTATGAGTACATGAATCTTACAGAAGGTTGATGTATCAGTGACTGTGTGAAGGTTCCTGTTTAAAAAGTGATTTCTTGTAAAACGGTCAAAATGTCAGATACATTTGCGTGCGATACGTCTCTCGAAAGCATCGCGTGTTCTCTTTCAGCTCCTGTAACTATTTGTCTCTTTTCACAAAGAAATCTGCATCATTACAAAACAAGTTTTTTTTTTTCCCCCAAAGCTTCTGACATCAGCATCTTTTTACAGGAAGAAAAGAATCCCCCTCAAGAGGAGCGACTCGGAATGGAATCTTTGCAACATAAAAAGAAGCTTATTGTTGGACACATTTGCGTTTGCCGATAAAAAACCCAGAGTTGTTTTTTTCCTGCTGAGGCGAGAGCTGCTTTCTGCATCATAATAATTCACATTAGGTCTCAATCACAGAACGATACACTGCGTTTACTTTCAAACGGATTAAAGCTCCTGGCAGCCATGTTGGTCCTGTGTGAGCAGCTCCAGCCATCTGGGGCCAAGTAGGCAAAACAAACACCGGGAATCATTTTTACACCTGTTGCTCTCTGCTGGACGTCTGATCTGAGGAGCAAACATATTCAGTCTGGAATGAATAATTATCCGCATGTGTATTTTTTTAACTCATCGCCTGCAGTGACATTGGAAGTGTGATTGACATCACCACACGGCTCAAATAATAAATGTGTGTGTGATAAATACATATAAAAACACACATCAAAATATGTATCTTTAAAAACACTTTTGAGTGAAATTTGATAACAGAAAAGTTACTGATGAATGTGGAGTTTGACAGTACGGATTTTTACATTTGTTGGACTTAGTAGTATAATTTCTATAACATTTCCATTAATCCGTCTCTGAGCACGGAGCTGCACGGTGTCACCGGTTCTGGACGGGTTTTGTTTGAAAGAATTTGAATAAAACGTTTTGCGTTCAACCAAACTAACCCTTCCACCAGCAGACGAGGGTGAACACTCACCAGGAGACGTTTAAAGTTTCCCACCGCAGCGCCGCCCTGTGAACGGTGAAGAGTGAAAGTACACACTGTAACCTGTGACCTTTGACCTCCACTTTCAACAGAAGATCACACAAAGTCAATCGCCGTCCCCGCGGGGATCGCTCAGCAACAATCAAGCTCCACGTCCATGATGAGCTATGATGTCATGTTTGGAGATGATGTCATGTTTCCTGATCACAGGTCATCAAAGATTACATACATCTTCATATCGGGTTCGATACCGATGTGTCTTCTGGCCACAATAGTTTCTTAAAGTAAAAATAACATTTCATTGGGGAAATTTTTTTTTAGGGGGGGGTTACATTGAAACAGCATTCAGGCAAGGATGTATCAAAAAAGTAAATTAGGTGTTTAAAAAACGATGTTAAGTACAAACAAAAACATAATATTTCATATTTGTAATCTAATTTTCTGCGGCATTACTCAAGTTTCGGCCTAACGCACTTTTTGTTGTGGTCGGAATGCTGAAAACAGATCCTCTGCTTCCAATGACATCAGATTATGAATGTGTCTTTAAGTGAAAGCACTCGTGTGACCCAATTAAGCCCCATAAGTCTTACTCTGTGTGTGTGTGTGTGTGTGTGTGTGTGTGTGTGTTTTAACCTTTGGTGAAATTGCTGAACTTCCCAGGGACGGAGACACAAACCTCGTTCTGCCTCTCGGCTCTGGATCCTAAATATCGTTTGACCTCACGTTGCCTTGGCCTTTACTCTCCTGTGACTCCACATCAACCGCCCCCCCCTTCTTTTTTTTTCCAAAGATGGATTTTCGTTGTTTCATTAATCTCCGCAGATCAGGTGGGTTTTGTCAACGTGTTAAACCTTAATACTTTGGGTCATTTATCTTCAGGGCCAAAGCCGAGGTCTGTCAGCGACCAGGCGAGCTATTTCCTCATTTGGTTTGGGAGCAAAGTGGCGCAGGAGAGAGCAAAGGGGGAGGATGTGGGGGGCGAGGGGGGTGGTGATGGAGTGGAGTGGTTTGGAAGGGGGGGGGCGAGTTCTTTTTCTTCTTCTTCTTCTTCTTCTTCTTCTTCTTCTTCTTCTTCTTCTTCTTCTTCGCTCACCACTTAATGAACTCCTGATGCGAGGAGGCAGAGGACGACTGGCTGGAGGGGGGATCTCCGATGGTCGAGGCGCCCCACCATCTGAGGCCAACGACGCCCCTCCAGAGAGGATCCACGCGCTCGCTCAGGGGGGGTTTCTCTCACCCCTCATTACGTAAAGCCTACGATCGGGCTTCGCGTCGGGGGGCCACAGGGGGCCACGGGGGCGCCCAAGTGGACGAGGGTAGAATTGCAAGTGATTAATCCGTAGATCGCTCCCCAGGAGCACGGCCTGCTCTCACAAGCATTTGTCTTCATCTGCCGAGTCATGTCCAGGGACATGAGAAGACGGCCGTGAGGAGAACCTGAGTGGAGTCCATGGCTTTTCTTTTTCTTTTTCATCTAATTTTAGAAAACAGCAGTTCAGGCTTTTTTCAAACGTCCCTCAGATTTCTGCCCTTTCGTCGTTGTACTGTTCAGAAAAAGTGAGAAAAAAAGCCACATTGTCTCGGTTCCTTTAACAGCTAAAAACGTGCAACGATTGGATGAGTAACGAGCGTCATAATGCTGGTTCACACATTTTTGTTTTGCTGCTGCAAAGTGAAATGTCAGAGCTGTACTTCCCCCCGGGTGTGATTGAAACACACACAAGTAGACAGTGACTCACAAAGAATGAGAGGAGGACCTTTCTAGCCGGTTTGAGAACTCTTCGTCAGAGGTCGTGATCACAGAGACAAAGCATTCAAGAAGTATCCAAGTGTTTCTGTATCTGTGTGTTTGTGGCTGACCTTCGACTTGGCTCCAGCTTTCCCTCCATCCCGGACCTTCACACCTCCAGGGTCAGGAAACGGGCATCACCGCAGACCTCCACTGGATCCGACCCGTTCAGACTCCCCCCCTCCGGCGGGCGCCGCGGAGCCCCGCACGCCAAGAGCGGCTCGTTCCCTCAGGCCGTCTCTCCGATGAGCAGCACGTTACCTCCATCTGCGCTTTCATTCCATAAACAATGTTGCTGTTATTATATTTTGAATATATATTTTGAATAGTTGTTGACTGTAGTCTTTTTTATATTTATTCTCTTTTCTTCATTTCTTTTGTACAAAGAATTCAAAATAAGGTGAATGCATTTTTATTCATTTTAGAACTGATCTTTTCGGGTTAGGGTTAGAATGAGGAAGAATTTACACATCTTTTCAGTCAGGTAAGTTAGCCGTGACCTGTGAGATCAAATTAAGGTCCAAATGCAAACTAAAGGGCAGTATTGTTATTAAGAAATATTTTCTTATGTCATAAAATTTTTGATTAAAATCTATCTAAATCAGAAGCACACAAAATACAAGTTTTAAATAATTGTTTTTAGTTACATATGCAAGGTCATCTGTAAGGTCATTATAAACTAATAAAGAATGAAAATGACTCCATCAACACGTCCCACGAGGTATAAAAGTAACCGACAGCTTTTTGCAAGAGGAATTCATTTTCTATGATTGTCACGCTGCTTCAATACATAATTAGAACAATATTAGTGCGCTGTCATTTCAGTTCCTCCACTTGGATAGATGTCTTTAGGGCAACAAACGCCACACACACACTAAGAACATGTAATGTCTGGTATCAGATTGCGCGGCGTGTACCTCCAGTCACCGGGCTAATTGTGCTGTAATGAAGCTAATCAAGAGTCAAACAGGAGAAGCATTCAGCCTTAATGCCGCTCTAATCCTGCTCAAAGCCTCCACATATCCTTCTTTGTGATGGTAAAAGGGCCCCGGTGGGTCATTACAGAGCAGCGAGGACAAGCACGGCCGTCTCCTGAGACGGGTGTGTGTGTGTGTGTGTGTGTGTGTGTGTGTGTGTGTGTGTGTGTGTGTGTGCGTGAGCCCAATGAAGCCGACCGGATCAGTAGTTTTGTGATCAGGGTGGAGACACTTGGAAGCTTGTTTATTTCTGGATTTTCGCCTCTTGGCTCAGTGCAGGAGTGGAGATGAAAAAATAGCAAAAGACAACAAGACAAATGGAAAGGAACGTGAGTAATTGTCACATCTTACTGTAAGAACATTTGAATGTTGAAAGATAGCTTGAAAATCTGTCAATATTCCAATTTTCTTTTGCTATTGTGACTCAAGCACATCTCTGTTTTTTTATAGGGTAATATCTTGAAGTACTCTTAATTTTGTTATATTTCATGTGCTTCAGTGGCACACGTTTAAATATATTTAATTTGAATAGATATCCAAGACAATACATAAAGGGGGTTATTTAGAGCTGATGTGATTGGTGAGTTAATTAACAACAATTAACATCATCCACATATTATTTTAAAGCTTCTCAGTCGTGGAGATTTGTTTCCTTTGAGTTTGACATAATAATAAAAACATCTTTGCTTTTCGAACTATAGATTGCCTGACATTATGAATGAATGCATTATGATATTATTAATGTTAATTGCAGCTTTGGTGCAATTTCATTACAAGGTACAAACGTGGGCAATAAACTACACATCGAGTAAAGTCTCTGTACTTTATTGTTATAACAAAGATCAAATGGTAAATCGAGAAGAGAAAACGACATCGTGTCCAGAATGATTGACATGCAGCCCGTCGCGCGGTGACGGGTTCACACGATAACATCGCGTCCATCAACAGTAATTGCGCCACACTTTCTCCTCCGAAATCCAATTAACACCGGAAACACACAAAGACCACGAGCGCGAGAGCTAATGAAACAAAAGAGCGCCGGGGATGAATGACGTCATAGAAGGCCTTGAACGGAGGCGGGTGGCCAATGAGAACCGACGACGTAATTTACGTCACCTGCAAACGGACCGAAGCTGCGCGGGAGACGACCACCTGAGCGCCGCGACGGTGCGTTCGCGGACAGTTTGAAAAGAATTATCTCGTGAATTGGTACTGTTGGTTTCTTAATACACAAAGTGAAGCACAAACGTGAGCACGCAGACGTCTCGTGAAAATGAAGATAAACGGGTACGTCTTTTTCTGATCGTTTTACTAAAATATGGAGCCACCAAAATATTATCCTGCGAGAATTTTTCGTAAAGTTTTTTTGGTCTTAAGCCAAAATAATAATATATTGATTTGATTCAATGCAATTTAACACTTTGACAATAAACTGTATTTTCTCCTGAAAATGAATTGATAAATAAAACAGAATAATAATCTAGCATCAATTCCGCGGAGCCTCGTACGCGCACAGCTTAATCCGGGCCTGTAATTGGCTGAGCCGCGGTGTGTTTCACGGTGGAAACCAGCCGGTTCGTATTGGAAACAAACAGCCATCGCACTCTGGGCCACCGTCTCCTGTTTCATGTTCCACTGAGAGGCCTTTTCAGCTGTTTTCTTTCATAATAAAGGACGACACGCTGCGCTGGGAGAGCTGTCTCTCTAACCGCACTACGCACACAAAAAGACGCGTATTGCGGCATAAACACGTACACTAGATGATAATTAATCCCACAATAAATAAGATACATTTCACGAATACAATTGCTCTACATTATACACAATTTTACAGAATTTATTTTAGGTACTGATTTTATTGTGGACTTGTGTAAACTCAGTTTGGTCCTCCAATTTAATTTATGCTTTTAATGTTGTTATGGGGAATTATTTGAGCAGCTCGATGACGAACTTGGAGGCTAATTTAGCACAATTTGTCCACTGCATAAAGTGTTTTAATTTAAAGGACGTTTGAATTAAAACTTGTTCGTAGCTTGGATTTTTTAAAATACAAAATATAATCGTAAATCCATAATTTAGACCTTTAGTATATATTTGAATAAATATTGATAACTAGACCTCCGTCATTTTTTATTTCATAGTCTTTATATTTTGTTTTTTGTTTTTTATATTGTTTAATATTTAAAATAATCTCTAAAGAACATTAAACAGGCCTCGCATGTGTTTTTTGCAGCAGTGATCGGTGACGTTACAGCATTCCAACAAATGACATCTTCAGGATTATTATTGAAGTTTCTTCCAGCTTCCGGTGGAGACTCTCCTTGATATTCTCTGCGGACCACTCTCATTTGATCTGGGGCTTAATGACGTGGAGCTCAGCTGACCTTTACCGGGTGGCACTTTTCCCACTGCTTTGATTTCATGGAACCAAAGGATGACACACGAAAAAATAAAAGATTTAATAATAGTATCTGAATTCATGCAACGCGCTACTTTCAGGAGTAAGAGCGAGGGGGGGGGGGGGGGGGGGGGGGCGGTGCTGATAGGCGCGAATCGTCCAATTAAATCCCTCAAGATTTGATGATTGATGATGTCAGCTAGTCTGCTTCTAATTTACGTTTAAATTAAACCAATGCAATGAAAATAAACCTCTGACCACGGCTGCTTCGCTGCAGACCTTGAAGACCAGTGGACCGTCGTTTAGAGGGGTGGTGGGGGTGGGGGGGGGGGGGGGGGGTGTCTGAGGGCCATTCATGCTTCAACTAAATTTGAGGTTGATAATCTACAGCAGCGTGAGTCCAGATGGTCTTCAGTGCCCCCGTGCACTTTTATCGTTGTGGACACGCAAGCTGTAGAAATGACAATAAAATAAACTCAGCAGGTTGTTGCGCCGTCTCACAATCATCAGTGTGGATGACAAGAGGCCTGCAGGGATAATGTCACATTATTATTTGAAACTCGGGTATATCAAACATCCAGTCCAGAAAAGAAAACTAAAATTAAACTATACGCTAGTATTAAATAATTATTATTATTATATATTTTTAGAAGTAATATGTGTGTCTTTCTGTAAGTGGAACATGTGCATCAAAAAAAACACACATTGTACTGTAATCCCCTTTACATTTCAAACTAATGTTTGAATTGAGGTGTCAAGGTGAGCCAAGCTCATATCTGCTCAGACCAGCTGAAATGATCCGTTTTATCACAACGATCCATGTTTGCGTCCCAATGCCTAAATTGAATTCATCCCCAAACACTCCTGCTTGTTATGGAGGAATATTTATTCAAAGCAGCCACAAAGGGTGGACCTCCAAGGTAGCTAATAGAATCCTGCTGTTTTATAACTCTGTCCCTAAACCAATGTCACCATATGCTGCTGTTGGCACAAGGCTCTGCGCAGTGGCTTCCTGAGCAGCAAATGGGTCAGAATAATCCCATTGTAAAAAAGAACCTAGTAATTCCACATTTTTTATTGAGCCTCTGGTTTATATTACAAGTCGGCACACAGAGAATATGATTCAGATGCCAAAATGTAAAGTCAATTTCATATGTTATTGTACCGTTAGGTGGCTTTTGTTCTATTTCAAGGATATACAAGGTGTTCACCTCCTTTGCATTTTTCTCAAACCACTACTCCTCTACATTTCGTTATGATTACATTTTATGTGCATTTTCCAAAAATGCATTAAAACGAATGAAGGACCCACGTGGTTGAATGTGTTGCATTTGTGGCGCCTTCAATGAAACGCGGCGTGTTTCCTGCTGCTGTCCTCGGTGCCCGTTGGTGTCTGTCTTACATCCTAAAAGCCTCACCGGTGAATATATCATGTTTGTCCGTCCTCAGCATGCGGCGTAACCTTTATTATCCGCTTGTTTTCACATCACAGGGCTGTAACTGGGGCTTGTAACTGCAGGGTCGCCAACGCGCGGATGATGAGTCGATACAAAATAATACAACATGAAAAATAACAGCATGGACAAAAATGAATAGTGGAATTCAACCCTGAAATGTTTATATTATATTAATTCCCGGCTTAATCATCAGACAATAAACATAAATAATATTTGTATCAGTGTGCAAAATAAACACGAGCCATAATTTAAATTAATTCATTTTTGCTTTCAGATGAGATCATCTATCTGCTGCCGCACAGGGGGACGAAACCCGTGGTGTTTAACAACGTGGTTTAAACCTCCACAGCTTCTGTTTAATTGTAGGCAAATCAGCTCAATACACTTCAGATCCGTAGATGATCTTATTGTTTCTTAAGCCAAAAATCCAGTGGAACATGCAATGCGTAATTACGCACGAAAACGACCAAATGTACCCCGCGGCTGGAGCGCGTTGTCGCCTCGCTGTTTCCTTCAGAACTTTTAATCCATATATATATATATATAAAACTCCATAATGCAAATAGGTGTTTTAATGGCCATCGGCTCCCCCTTTCTAGCAGAACACGCCAGCAGAGGGAAACAGATGCATAAACATTCACATCTTTCTCCTCGGCAGCAACAGACTCCTCCTCTCCCCCACGTCCAATTAGTTATTATGGTCTGGCCCTTTAAGACGCAGCAGCGGGTCAGCGAGTAGTGTAGTGTTACTCTAATTGAACTTCGCCCAATCAACAATAACTCGTTAGCGGCCGCTTTCTTTTTCTTGCTGCTTTTGAGACAGCTTCTTTTTTTTTGTGCCCTTGCAGGGATTCACCCCCCTCCAGTGTGTTACTTCCTAAAGATCTACATGGAGCTTGGCAGAGGAACTGCGACTCTCTGAGGGGAATACAGTCCGGCTGCCTTTTCGCCTGCGCCCGGAGCATGGTTCTTTTGGAGGAAAGCTCTCAGGCGAGCTAAATTGCGGCTTTGAGCGTCAACCTTTAGGAAGGGTGGTGGTGGTGGTGGGGTGGGGGGGGTTCCGCGACAAACGAGCGTGGAACACGTTTGTCCCAAACCCGCGAGTTGAATGAAATAATCAACTTTTCTGGAAGCAGCGATTCTCCGGGACTGCGATGACCTCCAGTACAGACATGAAGGCAGGTTCTGTGTTACACTCCGGCGGCGAGGAGAGGAGACGGGCTCCGCTGGACCAGCTGCCGCCGCCGGCGAACTCCAACAAGCCCCTGACGCCGTTCAGCATCGAGGATATCCTTAACAAACCCTCGGTCAAGAAGTCGGTCGCCAGTATCTGTCCACCCAGAGTGCTGGAGAAAGTCGCGGGCTCCAACTCCGCGCGCAACGGGATCACCACTCCTTCGTCACCGCTGTGCGCGCTGGAGGAGCTCGCCAGCAAAACGTTCAAGGGGCTGGAAGTCAGCGTGATCCAAGCGGCAGAAGGTAAAGAGGTTTTACGCACTTCTACATATAGATTGAACTGATCTGACGCCGAGTCACGGCGGCCATCGCTGGGCTGCTGTGGATGTAGATGTGGAATCGCTTCTGACGGCTGTATAGGAATGCGTAAATGGAAAATGACAGATTCACGCACGTTAATGTGCATGCAAGTGATCTGTTGCACGGGTCGAAAGTGTCCAACAGTGTGCTGTTGAAAAGACAATGAGAACGGCCTGTGCTCTAGTTATGTCGGAGGAAAATGACGTGAACCCAAATGACTGTTTCTGCAATAACATCAACCCGAACATGTTAAAAAGTGGGAAATTATTGTTTTGGCCCAAAATGTGGCGCAAATTTCACCCTTTTACTGAATGATTTCACACTTTTTCAGTAATATTTCTCTAATTGTGACGGTTTTTAATTAAAAGAGGTGTACAGTCAAATTTAAAAGAAAGAAAAAAATCCATTTATAAAAGAGAAAAACAAGCGTGTAAACCAAGAAAAGGCCTATAGGGTATTTTTGATGGGGGAGAGGGGGGGGTGGATAGGTCACCTTGCGGTTGTTTGATTTTCTCGTGTGTTTTTCTTCTCCCACCCCTCGAAGGTCGGGAGCATGTCAACGCGTTCGGACAGAGGCAGACGTCGAAGAAGAGGAGAAAGTCGCGGACGGCCTTCACGAACCACCAGATCTACGAGCTGGAGAAGAGGTTCTTGTACCAGAAGTACCTGTCACCGGCCGACCGGGACCAGATCGCGCAACAGCTGGGGCTCTCCAACGCGCAGGTCATCACCTGGTTTCAGAACCGCAGGGCCAAACTCAAGCGGGACCTGGAGGAGATGAAAGCCGACGTGGAGTCGCTGAAGAAGATCAACCCGCAGACGCTGCAGAAGCTCGTCAGCATGGAGAGCATCGAGGAGTCCCACGGCGGGGGCTCCGAGGCCAGGTCGCCCAGTGTCTCCCCGACCTCGCAAGGACACCGGGCCTTCCCACAGTCCCCCTCCTCATCCAGAGACCAAACCACGGATGAGTTCTCGGAGGACGACGAGGAGATCGAGGTGGACGACTGACAGTCAGGGGGGCTGTGCTTTTCATAAACAACTAAAAAGAATATTTAAAAAAAGGGGATTTCTTTTTTATAATCCCAAACTTTTTTTGCACGGATATTATCAAAAAAAGGAGAATATATACATTTAAAAAAAAAATTCAAGATTTGTTTTCCCTCCTCCGCTCTCTCCTGTATTTAATTTATTAATCGGACCTAAAGTCCGTCGTTTAGGTTCCGCCGCCGTATTTGAGGACTACCTGGTTTCCTTTCTGACGAGCCAGAATGAAAATAGGGTGAACATTTAATTTTTTTCTTCTTCCACGTACGTTTTTACGTGGACGGATGGAAAGTTGTGCAGTTATTGTTGCTTGTCATTTATTCGCGTTCCTTCTGTTCAAGGAATCCGATCGGCCAAATATTTAAATCACCCTTTTGTTTTTTACACACACAGCCTGGGGTCGACGCGTCACCCCCCCCCCCCCCCCCCCCCGTCCTGCAGGACTGCAAACATTTACACGCCATGAGTTCTGTACATAGATCAAACATCCACGTGCGGTCATTTTATTGTAACATTCTATTTAATCAGCATCTATGTAAATAAAGGTTATATGATATTTCGAGCAGCTCTCGGCGCGAGTGCCTGTGTGATTGTGCAGAATTTACTAAATAATATCCCGAATTAAAATCCGACGAATGGAGACGTGTTATCGAAGCGTGACCTAAAGGGGCAGTTTGTATTTTAGAAGATAACTGAAAGAGAACAAAATGCGAAATCCATAAAGATTTATGGGTGTTAACCCCACAAATATACACATATAGTGTTTTGCCCTCAGACATTAAGCAGACCCCCCCCCCCCCCTCCCCCTACATAAATCCGCACTGCTTGGTAAAAAAGTGGCCCTGTTGAATTTCTGACCCCGGCTTTATGCCGTGAAGTGCCGTGCCTTCAATTAGCTGCCTTTATTCCTTTATTCCCATTCTTTCGACCTGCTTTGAATGCATCTTGTCCCAAGAAGGTCCCGGTCTGGCCGCGTTGTTAAGAAAAGCTTGCGCCATATGCTTTCTTCCTCCTCCTCCTCCTCCTCCTCCTCCTCCTCCTCCTCCTCCTCTGAATCGTCCTTAACACAACTAGCGGACATGATTGATTGGGTTAACCCGCCTTTGCCTTCCATAAAACAGCTTCCACCGGGCCGCGGGCAATAATGGGCACGCATCTGTCTCTCTGGGTTGTTTGGAGAGAGAGAGAGAGAGAGAGAGAGAGAGAGAGAGAGAGAGAGAGAGAGAGAGAGAGAGAGAGAGAGAGAGAGAGAGAAAAAGTCCCCATGAATAGCAAATGGTCAGTGTGAGGATCCTAATGAATAAAGCTCAATAGGAGGCCTGTGGAAGCGCGACGTGCTGTTGTTGTTGTTGTTGTTGTTGGACGACCATTTGTAACAGTTGCGCGTGCGTGTGTTTGTGAGGGAGGTAGAGATATTTATACTCAAGTCATAAGTATAGATAGTTGTTGTCGTAGTTATTTGACAATACAATTCTATTAAAATGAGCAGAACGAGCCGCTCTTTAAGGGTCGTGTTTCCCAACTAATTAATTTTATTCTGAATTTAGAGAAGAGTTTTTATTTATATTGGGGTTTATAAAAGGAAGAGAAAATTATTCATTTAATCTCTAAATATCTCGTAATAACACAATCCTACGATCTTTTTTCAAATTATTGTATTATTTTTAGGGCCAAACACGTTTGAAAAAAATAAAACAGTGCAGACAGACGTTGAGACTAAAATGTAACTAAAGAGCTCGTCAGGAAAGAAAGTTTTTTCTTTGGAAAAGCCAAAGCAGGCTGCCCATCACAATAGACG
Source organism: Gasterosteus aculeatus (assembly GCF_964276395.1). NCBI lineage: Eukaryota > Metazoa > Chordata > Actinopteri > Perciformes > Gasterosteidae > Gasterosteus > Gasterosteus aculeatus. The sequence goes on from NC_135691.1 coordinate 3,216,874, forward strand.
TAATCGGCTGGAATCATGAGGGTTGAAAAGTCAAGTAGGCCTTTTTATTAAGGAGCCACTGGAGCAGCAGCAACATAGAGGATAGACATTCAAATAAAAGTCAGTGGAGAACGGGGGAGGTCCTTTTACAACTATGTCAGCTATAGCCAACGATTCGTTATATATTCTATACAACTCGTTCTAAGTTTGATATGTTATTTATAATATATATAAATAGTCTCAAAGGATGATCAGCTATATATATATATATAGCCAACAATTCATTTTGCTTTGCTATTTAGTCAAAAATTAATTTTAAATTGACAGTGGCTTTAGCTTACAGGTTTTATTCTATTCTTTCATTTTGGAAATTAATATATATAGGTCTATATATAAACTTGGTCAGATTAAAAATAAATGTATTTAGATATAGCTTTATTTTTCCTGCCGATTGATTTAACCATCACAGCTAAATATTATATATATCTTCCTTAAAATGGCATTACTGCCGTGGTGAATCAGACAAACAAGCTGTCCAACATGAGGGCATCCTTTGTTGGCGTGGAGGGGGTAAATTCAGGTAATTTATTTGCATGCTATCAGAAGAATGAATGCCCAAAGGTGCAGAGAGTGTCCAACTGAACGGTGCAGCTAGAACATATTCTCTATTTCAGACTAAAGGTCACAGCTTTAGGGGATTTCTTTATTTTTAACATGAAGTGTCCTTAAGGGACTGGCTCACGCTTTATGAGGGAAATCTAGTGTGCGTGTGTGAACATTGCCAAGGGCATCATTTGGAACATCTACAGGTGCTCTGGTAAATTTAAAATATTTGAATACATTTTTTTTTTTTTTTTAAAAAGGTCTGCCCCAACTGCCCTTTAAACGTGTTATCTCCATTCACGTGGTTTTCCACCTCTGCAGGAACATGGACCTGCGCTGCCCGATGAACACATGGCCTTTTATATAAACTTTAAACTCCATCTAGCCTTTGACCTTTAAGACACACCAACACAAAGCACTGATACTGTACCGTGGAACCAAAATACCACCTCCGACAACATCCCCAAAATGATCAAAATCCATTTTGTGTTTGGTTCTTCAGAGTCTCAAAGGATAATCTGGATGCAAAGCGTTGGTGAAATGCTGCTGCAGCGCGGGGACAGAATACACGATATACGATACCAGGCTTTATGTCCATCACAACCGTGTCAGGTTAGCAGTCTCCCCGCCTCGGGCCTGGTGGCTGACGAGCAGCGAGAGCACCGCCTGGTGTTCCACCAGGAGCATCGTCTCCTCACCAAGAGCGACGGAAGGTGCTCAGAGGAAGTTAAAGAGCTGGAGTCACATTGTGGAGTGTTCTGCCTAAAGCCCCCCCCCCCCATCTGACTCAACGTCTGTATGAGGCCTTTAAAACTGGGGGTGTGGAGTTTGAAATTGGTCATCTAATGAGGGACATTTCTGCCTGTTAACAGAGAACCGAAGCTGGTAGAAGAGTCACGGCGTCATTCATCACACTTTGTAACGCAACGCTTATAAACCAATACGTTTATTACTGATTAATATTATTGGCGAGACGTCCAAAGTACTCAGCTATCAAACTGAAGTAGAAATAAAACTTACTTAAAAAGGGAATTATTTTATTATGAAACCTGTTCAAAAGTCGAGACGCTCCACTGGGTGATCTCTCTCACACACGCGCACACGCACACGCACACACACACACACCTCTGTCAGCATGCAGGTTAAAGCCGACCGCGTTGTAACGGAGTCATACAAACTATTAGTTTGTCAATTTTAAATTTATTTTTCAAAAATACAAAACAAGGAAAATAAGTTTATGTACAGAAACACTATTAAAATAGAATATGTATGTATACAAAATATGTACAGCAGTCCTATGAGGGAAAACGTGTCCTATCTGCTCCTTTTGTCCTTGATGGTGTAGTGAAGAACTAACGGTTGGGCCTGAGAAGAAAAGATTGAAATATTACAGGTAAGATGGAAACACTTCACGGAACCATTGACATGCACTAAATGAATCCAAAGTTATATATATATAAAACACAAAGTAAAATCAACACGTCACACTACAAAATGTTAGAATAGAGAAACATCAACAACAGTCTCAACGAACTTGATCGAGCTTCTCTAAACGGCGAGTGTGGCGTGACCTCACCTTGCCAAACCAATGCGACAGCCATAAGCGTTTCATGGTCATGTGATCGGGCAGAGACTCGTTATTGAACAACATCTGGACCTGTGGGGACACAAACAGACGTCACTCGTCTCCTGAAGCGACGACACGCAGCGTTTCCCACAATGCCTTAGGACGGGATGAGTGACCGACCTGTTGCTTTTCCACGTTCAGCCGATGACAGAGAACCCTCCGTAGATGTCTCACCTCCGCTCGGACCGAACAGCGAACAAACTTTTGCTGCGGGGACAAAACGTCAGACTCGGGGTGAGCGGCACAGCGTGACGGGAGGAGGAACGCACGCGGCAAACGCGTCACGTGTTGCACTGTGACACGCAGACTTCGCACAAACATTAGACCGCGATACATTTTAAAGATGATGATCATCATACAGCAAAAGCAGCAACACGCCACCAAAAACACTTTAATCTTCACCGCTTGCGTGAATTTATGGAGGTTTTGGATATTCTTACCTACTTTAAAATATGATTAATAGTTAAAGAAAAAAACTACTTATTAGTCTGATTGAATAAGACGTTAACGGTTTGTCAGTAAAATGACAAAAAGGCTGCTGAGATTCAAGAATCTTTGACAAAACACACTGAAATATTTATTAAAGCCTAAACTCAAGACGCTAGTTGAGGTACTGCTCACACCCCCCCATGTTAGAACCACAGTGCCCCCCGCTGGCCGGATGAAGCCTCTGCAGGGTGTACAACGACAGGCATAAGTGAGCTGCGTGGACATGTGGTAATTTAACCTTTCTGGTGTTTGTTGGACATAAATAAACTGATAAGTGACATTCGTGTTGATACAAATCAAATCAGCACTGATCCCCATGAACTGAGTCGACGTTTTGCTCATCGGGGTCCCAAGTTTTCTCAAACTAGTCTCGTTACTGAGAAACTAGCTCGGTGATTGGATGCCTCGTGGGTGAGCGCGTCCCACCTATCGCCGTCTCTCGTGAACACGAGGCAGCCAGAGGAACCGGCTCAGAGGTCAGAAGTCTGCTGCAGATGTCGTTGTGCCGGGTATTTTCACAGCACTTAAGGGTGGAAAATTACTTTTTCAGGATCCAAAAAAAATGTGGCCTGGGAGTCGTTTTTTTTCTGCACGGCTGTGCAAACCTGTGAACCCGGCCGCTAAGAAAGCATCCACGTACACACACACACACACACACTTACCTGAAGAGTGAGTTTCGTCTTGTCTTTGCCAGCAAGCGATGAACTACGAAGACGAAATGGAACGTACAGCTTAGAAACAGACATCTGACACACTTGAGCAGCACATTTCATTTCGATCAGGCGAATCTCAAGAGGGTTTCAATGCATGGATTGATAAACAAGAAGCTCACCTCAGCCTTTCTAAGCAAAGCGACACCTGCTCGTCGTATCTGTAGAAATGCGCTTTTGAATGGTCGAAGCTCGTGTACGGTAAACCTGTGGCATCTGGTATAGCATCTGGGGAGAAGGACAAAGTACACTTAATTAATCACCGCGTCCTTCTCTTGCAAAGTACGGCGCTATGCAACGTAGTCATTTCAATCCACCAGCAAGCACACAGCCGAGGTAGCACTTAGAAATAAGGGCGATGAAAACCGAGTGATTCAACATACAGCCACTTTATGACCGCTTTTAAAATGTATTCATTGAAGCTGCGTGCGGCACGAGAAAAACAACAACATTTGTGACCAAATTAAATTGGCACTGAAGCAAAGAATCCACATTGTTTCAGATGGACGCGACAGAAGAGGGAGATAAAAGTCAATTACAGAGAGAAAAGCAACGTATAAAGGACGTTAGGATTTAGGTTTGGACGCTCTTCACTTTAACAGGGTTCACAGCTGTGAATAGCAACGTTTAGCTTATTCGGCTTCAGGTTGAGGTCATCGGTTTCAAGAGTAACAGCGTCGGTCGAGTTCAGAAACGAAACACCACAGAAACTCTTTAGGAAAACACACTGTGGTCCCTTCAGTGCAACTTGAATGTACTCCGAGACTCACCGTCTCCCGTCGGCTGGATGACTCTCTCCAGCCCACGTGACTGATAGAATTCTTTTATTCTCTTGTCTTCGCCTGTTGAAACACGGATATTGATATCAGAGAAATCGCACTCATCTACAAGTACGCAATACAAGAAACATGGGTGTCCCAGCTGCAAAGGAACATTTACATCACGTTTTAGACCTCATTGCAACCGATGATTTAGGTCACCAGCGTTTGTTCACGCTACTTTTCTTTACGTACTTTCTTGTAGTCCGGGCACCAGTTTGAAGACGATGTCCTGCATCACTCGGTCCAGTTTGAGGTTGAGTAAAGGCTGCGTTTCATGGATTTTGATGTTGCACATCGGACAATACTTGCTCGTTTGCAGGTATTTCACGATACAGCTTTTACAAACTGCAGAGCCGAGAGAGGGAAGAAACGTTTTCATTGTCGCTCGGCCGTCTCCGGTGGAGTCAACGACGTGCAGGTTATTTGTTTTTACTCACACGTGTGCAAACACTCTGTAATCGTCGTGGCGTCGATGAAGTAACCGGCACAAAGGTAGCAGACGATGTGTTCGTTCAGGTCCTTGATCTTCAACTTCACCTCCTCCTGTCAGGATGTCAAGAACGTGTTTTACATGTTTGCAGAGTTAAATAGTTTGGCTCAAATGTGAATTAATCCCCCGAAAACAAACTTTAATAAGCGCAACTCTTACACACGTGCAACCAAGCGATGAGCTCAAGAGGAAAATATACACAATGGATGAGACCATGAGCATGTTGGGAACTGCTACGGCTACTGTTCATGCAGCCTTGATGAGCAGCGGCTCTATTGGGTGCCATAAGAAAGCCGGATTTAAAACTGCTAGATATTGAGCTTCAAACCGCACCAAGGATTGAGCCACCCCATGACGTCACTTCATTACAAACGTCGATCTACTCCATAGAACCAGAATATAGTAGAGTTCACGACCCAGGTTTTAGTCCTGACCAGCGCCACGGCTTCCGGGTACAAAAAAAAAAGGAAACAGCTGACCGTGACCTTTGACTCGATGGCTGAGAAATGACGTAAGCGCGTAAACAGACGAGGGATGTTCTCACCACGCGGGCTGTGACGCAACAGAAGAAGAGCAGGCCCAAAGTCAAAATGGGTCTTTTTCGTCGACCGACACGCGAATTTGAGAGAAACGGATTGAACGAACAAGTGAAACTGTAAAACAAAACAAAAAAACCCAACAATAAAAACAAACAGAAAAACGAACCGCGACTACTCCGTCATTTCTAATAAATGAAACAAGAGCCCGCGGAGCCGCAGCGGTCGCCGCCCGCGTTACGGAACACAAGTAAACTCCAAGAAGAACTTACGAGTGGAGCGGCACGTCGGATGCACGAAGCCCGCGTGAAACCACCCGCTTTGCTCGGTAGAATTTGGGGCAGGCGCCACCGCGCTGGCGAGGCAGAAACGACCCGGGCGGACTCCCGCCGCTTCACGCATGCTCAAACGCAGCCGCCTTCCACAGCGGTTGCTCGCTCGCTCGCTCCCCCCCCCTCTCCCCTCTCTCTCTCTCTCTCGCTCTCTCTCTCCATCCCCGCCGCGGAGACGACATCTCCCGTTAACGCGGGCGTTCAGCCGGTCGCCCGTTGGACCCCGGTGTCCCCGGTACGGTGCCGCCCCGCACCGGACGAGCTCTCGCGACGCGGGCCGCTCACCTCGTTCCTCAGCGGGTCCAGTTTGTAGACGGACTGGAGCTGATTTCGTAGCCGCATCGCTATGGCCATCGGACCTTGCTCCGCCATCTTTGGGAATTATGCGTAGTTCCGGGTAAACCGGAAGTGTCGTTTTGTACAATCTGCAGGAGGCGGGAACTGCGAGGAGAAAAAAAAAGAAAGGAGAATTAGAGTAGATTAAAAAGTCCCTTTACCAAGCAGCAAAAAATGTACAAAATAATAGATAGTCATGCGCACTGTTGTGCGGATTTCCTTCACTTAATTTTATTTAAAAATAAAAAAAATGCTGTTTTTTTTTAACAGTGTGGCTGAATACCTTTCTAATTATGTACGCTATGTAAGCTTGTAATTATCTTTACAAGCTTACATAGATAGATTTTAATTTATTTTTACATAAACGTTGACATTTGTAGGGGTTAACAGGTTTCACTTTCATAAATGGATACAATATGCTGTAATATATTAAAAGTTAAATTAGTTAGCCCTCTTTTGTAGGTTTTTATAAACCATCAAAAATGTGTCATGATATTTGGCAGTCACAACGATTTAAATGGATTAACTGCATTGTTTTTAAAGGGAGGGATATCTCAGAGAAATACATTTTGGATCACAACCAAGGTTATGTTCATACACACTATAAACATTCAGTTTTTTTTCTCAAGCATGCACTATTTTACTCTCACACGCCTATCGTATATATACGTATATGACACGCCCACACAAGTGGATGTCAGTTAAGAACCAGTTAGGAGACACAAAGCCTACCATAATGTGTGTGAATGGAGGACACGCTCAGCATTAGCTCTTAATGCACCTGCCTCGGCAATAGAGGGCACTGCAGCCACACACGTTAACCAGCGGGCGGCCGCCTCCGGCTCGCTGGTGCTTCTGTAGTATCATCAGTTAGAGCAGTGTCATGCAGTCACTTCTGACTCAGGGTTTATAATTGATGATCAAAAGATGCCATGAAAACTTTGGGACTTAAGAAAAAGAGACCTTTCGCTCATGTGAACATGAAGCCTCTCAAACCAGTGTAGGATTTGGAATTATATTCCTAATTCATAAGAAAAAGATTATTTTAGGGTCTTATAGTCGGTGCACTGGTGTATAGTTAAGCCTGCTAATAAGATGCACAGATGTTTTTGGAACTGGCCCAGAACAAAAACATGTTGGCAATGATGTTATACAACTGCTGTTGTTTAAACCGCACAACGGGGAGTAAGGAACGCTAAAAGGACCGTACCTGTAGGTGTTCCAGGATAAAAAAGAAAAAGTCAAGAATGGGAAAATCACTGTTCAACCGCATACCCCAGCAACTACACGGTGGGTCTTTGTAACCTGAATCCTCTGACATATTGAGTCCTGCAGTACTCAGGCATCATGGAGGGTGGCCCGCTCTCCCCACTGCACGCAACCCCATTAGGTCTGGTGAGTTATGTGAGTCATTTTGATGCCGATGTCATTTATAGCTAATCAGCATTGCATCAAGCTTCAAAAGACGAATGTATGTAATAAAATGAATGTGCAAACAGTATCTGAGTCATAAACAACTGTGCAACCCATTGAAATGTGTTCCCATTAAACACAATGAAAATTAACTATTTAATTCAACATTTCTTTGTTTCATGAATAAAACTAAAATGATAAACCGAGTTAAATTGGCTATATGTCTCTAGTCTTTGCTGCAGTGACCCCTTCACTTAGAAAAGGCCCTGAGACTGAAGTGTTTGGGGGTTGAATGAGTACTAAACCCCCCTCCCCCCCTCTCCCTGAACAACAGCCATGGAGGGGCTCTTGAGAAAAAGAACTCAACCGTTGGCTCGGTGGTCCGGAGCAGCCTGCGGTGGTCCTGGGCAGCTCCCAGACCTACGTTTAAATATGCGTGAATACCAAGTAGGGTGTTGAAATGAAAGAGTGTGTCGGCTCCGCAGTTATTTCAGTGGATAATCACGTGGTTTCTCTGTTTGGGGAAATATTATTTAAATAAACCGTTTGTATTGTGTTGTGCTGTATTCGTTGGTTCCATTCGGGCTTCTGTGGCAGTGAGACGTCTTGTGCTTTTATTTTAGTAATATATCTTAGGTTTTTACTCAGACGTGGGCTAGAACCAGTTTATTTTCACTCCCTCAAATGACCTACATTTATTTAATAATGGTGAGAATGAAAAGTACAACTTTGTGGAAAATGTATACTGCAGTTGGGGAAGAAAACGAGTTCTTGGTGGTGGTTGAGTTGTGAACCAGCGCCGTACCCTGTTTGAACAGGTCGTCGTATTGGTATTATACGCGGAGGTCTCCTTGATCCCTCCCAGAGGGTTCCCAACCTGAGGACCACCCAAAAAGCCGCCGTCCCGAACAAAGACTCGCCCTTCATTCATTCTTTGGTAATTTCCCAGTGTAACAGATTGACTGGGAAGTTTGTCTTCTTCCAATCACCTCAGTGAGAGGGGAGCAGCCACGGGGAGTTAGTGTGGAAGCCATTTACTGAGACTGTTAAATCTGGCATTCGTGTTCGTTTGTTGCTGTCAATCAGCGAGAGCTAAGACTCACCCACCCCTCAATATCGCTGTCATTTAAAAAATGTTCTCTTCTCCTTTTATCCTTTCATGTGAGAAAACTTGGAACGTCTATGGATTTATTTCTTCAGATGAAAGGGCAGCAACGTGCCATCAAAGTCCAAATCAAATTCAGACGAGCTAAATCAGAAAAGAAAAGACAAGAAGTATATTTTCATTCTTGGCAGCTTTTTTTTGTCTTTCTTTCTACTTTGAAGAGCCGTTGTGATCAGCCTCGCTTCACCGAGCTTTCATAGTCGGGCCTTTTGTCCCCCGCTGTCTGCCATTTCCTCTTTCCGTGTAACGTCTTATCTGCTGGGCCCGCGAGGTCACTGCTTATCTGACTGACAGGGCTTTGACTCTGCGCGATATCCAAATACCCCGAGGGCTCGGATCACAGCATGGCCAAATCAGACAGCCGGGCGAGAAGGGAGAGGATCAAGACGGATCCAAACCTTTCATTTGTTGTACCTCATGTCAAAATCATGGACAATAGAACCCTAGAAGTGCTGGAAGTGCCTTCGAATCTTGTCAGTTATTTCTCCCGTCCTTCACTTTTATTGCAGAATGATTGGTTTACCCGATGGCTCAAACACCTGCCAGGAATACAAAGGCGGCGCAATTAAGAATAATTTGAGGATCATTTTTTATTGACAAAGGACAGATATGGGTGAATGGTTCTGATGTTGACTATCGCATGCACGAGGGAACTCCTTTAAACCACCGGCGTCGTGAATCAACTGAAAACAGCCTGAGCCGAGAGCGACCCCATTTACCTCGGCCCCGGACGTCCTGTGCCAAAACAACTACACAACCACCCCGCTACTAGAACATGCAGCCCGCCATGCCAAAAAGGAGGCCCCAACCCCCCCCCTGCCTCTCTCTCTCTCCCTCTCTCAGAGCAATCAGAGCATGCAGAGGTGGACTGCAGCTTTTGTCTCTTTTGCTCCACCAATTGGCCGCCAAGTGACAAGCTAATGGCGAGAGCCCCCTTGGAGGGACTCCAGAGCAGCCCAGCTCGCGCTGCTCGATGGGCGAGGGCACAATGAATGATGTAGGGCGAGCCCTTAGGCCTCCCTCTGGCACAAAACCCCACACGTCCGATGTCACAATATGCTGGATGGAATACATGCGCGGCAAAGCAAAGTTTGTCTTGCCGAGCAAACAATGGCAGGATTTGCTGATGAGTAACCGAACCATCCGGTATGTATGGTCCAGGGGGAACACAAACACAAGATATTTATTTAGATCGTTTTTTGTTCTAGAATATAAAATGTCCCATATTGAATATCCCTCTTTTTTGGTCTTTGATGAAAAACAGTGCAAACAAGTGGATAACTGAGGCCAAACATCATCCAGTATATTATTGGGCCTTTATGTGACTGTGGGGAAGTTTGTCTTTTTACTTCTGCTGATTGAAACATCTTAAAATAAGGTGTTTATTTGTGAAGATGAGCTTGCGCAACAAATTGTGAAGGCGTTCCTATAATGTTTGTCGGGTATTTACTGCAAAAAAACAATGAAAAGCTGTTTGATGAGAGAACCAGTGGGATGCTACACTTTGGTCGGCCTATAAATTCATTTCTTTTGCACTTTATTCTGTTGAACTATAGGTACATTATAGCGGGATGCGTTTTCTGTGTGTGTGTGTGTGTGTGTGTGTCTTCAGATATTTGCTTTTGTTAGTAGCAGTTGTCGCATGGCTCCTTTTCACAGGAGTAAACATTTAAATAATTGGACAACAACTCTCTTTTTTTCGATGCAGTAATGAATTCTCTTGCAAAGCAAATGCCCTTTATTTTACTTTGAAGGTCACATTTTCTTTCCTGTGGGAGTCACTGTGTCTAAATGTAGGGCCTCAGCTCAGATAAGCTAAAGGCCAAATAATGAATGAGACCATCGGAAGATGCTGAGATAACACGGGTTTGCCAGCAAGAACAAGTTGGCCTGCCGGAGTCCAGAGAAAAAAGCCCCGTATTAAATCTTATTAATGTGGCACAATAGAGCTTTGTCTGTCATCTATTGAATTTTCATTAATCCAAAGTGTGCGTGTGCAGCTTTGTGGAGACCCGGGTGTGTGCGTCTGTGCGTGCGTGTACACAAGCGCACTCACAAAGATGCAGTGATCCGTGGTAACTTTCAAGCGTCTCGGTTATCTCCGGATTATCAAAGGACTTTGACTTTTCTTCACAAGTTGCATGAAACGTGAGACTTTTAATCATGAAAGAATAAAACACTGTCCGGTGACGAGTGAATCTTGAAGACCGAACAGGGAACCTTTCAGGGGTTTAAATGAACAACTTGTCCCCATAAGAGCCTGCACACTGTGTGGACTCTCAGGGGCCCTGCAGCAGGGCACAACATCTACTGTTTCACTTCTATTCTCTCAATCTCCCTAAAAACGATGGCAGTAGACTCTCCCTCTCGTCCACACACACACACACACCCCGAGTCATGCCATGATAAGGTGATTTGTTGCATGTGCTCTTAATCCACCCACTCATAACAAGAAGCAAACATGTCTAATTTATGAATCAGGGTATGTTGCACAACAACATTGCAGTAGCTTCCGTGAGGACCCAGATTACATAAACAATCCAATTCCGATTTTTGGAGATCGCTCATCTCTCACGTGATGTGAACACATTCACGGCCCATTCATGCAAGCATCACGGCTCCACCTGCCCGTGCTGATCTCTCTTTGATATTTAAGAGGACGGGACACACTTGTTCGTCCTGTAATCTCCAGGGGGGTGCACGCTCCCTTATCGCACATCTTCATGGCCATTTAAGAGGATAAGGGTGAAACGATAACAAACGCAACAGAGGGGAAGAGTCGGCGAATCTCAGTGAATTTATTGTGATTTGGTTACACCGATATGGGGATTTTTGTCGGTATTGGACTCGAGCTAAATCACAACATCACAGCATACGTAAGCTATAAAGTATCATGACTATTCATTTAGTTTGGTCTATAATTATATATTATTTCATCTGAGGGCAATAGAATAGAATTTAAAGTTTCCTGTCGGGAACCAATTTAGACACATTATCTTTATTAATTGTTTTTTGGGGAAAAAGAAAAAAAACAGGGCTGATGGGTCATGGAGATCCGGTAGTTTTAGTTGCAGTGGAGACATTTAAGACAGTGTGGAGTGAAGAGGAGGTGAGCGCGGGGAAATGCAGCAATCACATCAACGCCACCAGGAGCTCTAACGCAAACTGTAATGACGCCTTCTATGCAGATACTGGTCTTGGTGTCCAACAGTCAACCTGCCCTGTAACACCAGTTTGTGACATCCAGATAAATGCATGTCAAAGCATGACGGTGCACCAAGATGCATGTGAGGACGGCGTGAGAATATGTGTTTGCCAGCGTGTGTGTATTTGCGTGAGATAATGGCGGCCCTTTGATGCCCCAGCGTGATTTGGTTCAAGCATTCTGAAAGCGTTATTTATTTTTGCCTCCTGTAAAGAACTTTGATGAGGACCCGTCTCATCTTCTTCTCTTCCAGCCTCACATGCAGGCAGTCTTTCATCTGTCTCTGCCATCTTCCTTTGTGGCATGCAACAGAGGAAACGGAGCTATCTGCACGGGTCGCCGCGGTGACGCTCTGCGTCCACATTCGGTGACGGCGGCAGCACGGGAAGCCGCTGTGACTTCAGGATCCACCGGAACCTGAGGAGGACATTTATCGAGGTAGTGCGCTTTTTAAAATGAAATTCTAGCGGGGCTTTAAAATGCAAAAGCCAACATGTCTGAAGTTTTAGATTATTATATATTCAACTATTTGCAGAGGTTGCAGGTACTCAGACGACAAATTGCATATGCAAAAAAACGCAGAAAAGTCAACCCTCTTGGCAATCCATTGATGACATTTTCATTCAACAGCATGAAAAACCAGCTGAATTCCATTTATACTTGCATAGTTTTACAAAACATGTCTTTCTAAAAGCAACCAAAATGAACTTTAAGGCTTTAACTCATTTGTTGGTCACGGTCATTTGCACAAACCAGAGCCCAGTTACTAATTGCACCAAAAATAAAGTAATTGTCAAAGGGCCGTACATCACGTTTTAGACTTCTCCCAACTAAAGTCGAGTAATTACATGGAATCAAAGGCTAAGTGGTGTAAGATCAAAGAAAGGCATTCTTGTGTAATCCTGGGGTGTTGCAGGTCTTTTGTAATCTGCCCGCTGAGCTCCACCACTGTTTGACATCTATTTACTGTATAAAAAGGAACGTTGCCATCAATTACGGGCCTGCTGGTGCTGTTGTTTACTTTTGCCAAGCCCTGAGTGCCGGGGCCCGGCTCTGTGAAATAAAGATCTCCCCTCCTCCCCGTTTGCTCTCTGCAGTCCAAGGTGTGCACCCTTGCTTGCCCTTGGCTTTGGGTCGGGGGTCGTCTGGCTGCTTCCCGGTCTGCGAAGTAGGCTGAGAGATTAAGGGGGATCGAGTTTTGGCGGCTCTCGGGTTTTGTGTGTTTGTTCAGTGTCGAGATGCGGAAACCGACATGTTCCCGTCCGTCAGCTGGGTGCGAGGAGGAGTCAATGATCGCCACTTTAGCATAGCGGCTCACAGCGGTTCAATTTGTATTCTTGCACACGTGCGTTATGCATATAATTATGAAATAAGTTGTTCTCATAATATAGGTTTTCCCTTCTGCTGCACTACAGTTTGAGGTACATAAAATAACAAAATAAAATCGAAGAAAGAGGGAAACCAATAGAACAAATGCTCATTAACTACATGTGTTCATGTGACTGGAGGTGGTTTGACGTCATGGAGCCACAGGGTCCAATGAGGAAACACCTTCATGAATGTCCCTTCCTCGTGGCAGCAACTGAGAGGTACGGCGAGGTGGCTGATTACGCGTTTAAAGTGACAGTCGTCTTTTGCCTTTGCGTCTTGCATGAGAGATTTTGATCTTCATCACAATTCATTCATTTTATCTAGAAATTCCATATCGCTGATGTTCAAAGGGCTTGAATGCAACCACACGCAACATCCTGCCGCTCGGATCGCACCTCTGATCGGTGTTGCGCGTCGTCTGAGACCCTTTAAATGCTCAAATAAACTCTTTGCTTTGTTTGATTTGAAACTGGGTCCGACGCAGAGTTGAAAAGGAGCCGGGTCTGAAGCCTCTGACCTGGAGTCAGACTGTGTTTACCTGTCGTCTGCTCGTGCTCCTCGCTGTGAGAGCTGGTAATGGTGGAGGTCTGGACGAGGACACTTTCCCAGCTAATGGAGAAGCTGTGTGAGAGCCTTTCATTTTCTGAGAAGTGGGGGGAATAAAATATCTGATATGATTAAAGGAGAACTGAAGCACGCCGTTCCATGTGGAATAAGTGGATGAAGGTTTCTTTCTTAGGGGCCTCCTTTATACGTGTTGTTGTATGTACATTTTGATGGCGTAGCAGATATGTGTCATCATTCGCTGATTTCCCTGCCTCGTGATTAAACAGACAATGTCTAGCTTGGGGTGTAGGAGCTGGTTGTAGGTGGAATTTCTTAGCAGACAACAAGGATGTTACATCAACTCATTCTTTATCGCCTAAACTTAAATTACGTTGCATTCCGGCCTAATCACAGATCTCTAACCGGCTTTCCTGCGGCCGAGGCTTCGTTAGGAAGGGGGGGGGGGGGGGGGGGGGGGTCCTCTGAGAACCTCGAATCATCCCTAGGTGGTCTAGTCATTCAGCTCCTCACCCGGACTCATCTCCACAGGCATTTTTCTCTCCCCCCGTGGTGACTTCACTTCGGTCTGTGACACACACACACACACACTAACACAAATTGTGCATATGTGGTGGTGCTGACCCAAGAAGACGAATCAGAAGAGCCGGGGGGCTCCGTCTGCCCGACCAAAGGGATGAGGTCATCCGACAGAACCTCATTTTCCCTCAAATTGCACCTCTGATCAGCACAGTGTTTCCTGCAACAATTACACTGACCCCCAAGCCCTCATTAGCAAATAGTGTGGAGGAAGAAGAAAAGGGACAAAGATCACTGGGTTTGTGAAGAGCAGGATGTTTAGTGCAAAAAGTGTTTTTCTGTCTCGCACCATGTCTTGAGGCTTCTTCTCAACATCACCGTCTGATTGCTGGGGTTCTGCATCATGTTCTGGGAGTCTTTCAGCGAGGGCGCTCGCAGTCAAGTGGGGGTCATGGAGCGGCGTCCCTCACAAGAAGCCTGTTTGAGCTTTTGTTGAATGGATAGACTAATTAAACAGCGGAAAAAAAACAAGATTTATTCCATTCAGAAGAACACCCGCCATTAGGAATCCATTTGCGGACATGAAAGTAAAACTTTTAAGTCTGTGCATTTAGGTTGTTAGCTATTTTTTGGGGGGTCTTTCTTTCTTTTTTCTCCTTGAAAAATGAGCATTGCTGCAACTCTGAAAACGTGCCACAAAAGCATCCAATTAGGAGGCTCGTATTTCTCCTCGCTGCGCTCACACACAAAGACAAACGCAATCGCACACACGCAGGCTCTTTTAAAAAGACAGTATGCACCTGGCGTGGTGGAGGTCAGACGCAGGACAGCTACGGTATCGTGTGTTTATTATCTTTTAGCCGCGCTAGCAGCAAAGCTTTACCACCACTTTGTCCAGACTGAAATAACAACTGTGGGATTGCCGTCGCGTTTTGTGCAGACGTTCATGGTGCCCAGAGGATGAAACCCAATGACTTCAGTGAGTCCTTCACTTGAGCTTATCTATTGATTGGCACCTTTAGTGCATTTAAAGAGATATTGGTGAACGTTTGGGGGACTATTGGGCTGATTGCATTGAATTGTGGTGATCATGTACCATATTTGGTGAATTGGTTTTATTTTATTTTTAACGTTTTTAATTCGATGCTTAGTTCTGGGGGCATGAAATAAAACAAAACGAAAAATGCCATGCAACAATGAGAAAATGTGATTTCAGAGCTGACCACCAGGTGATTTGCTAAGATGGACAGTTTGGCAATGTAGGAAGTTGATTCATCCCCTCAACACAGGGCCCCCCAAGCTAGAGCTGGAAACTGTTATAATTCATCCGTGCAGCTCCGGGCCAAACAGCTCCCACTTGAGTCAAAGTGATCTACGAGTGTCCGTGAGCCCCGGACAAATGTAAATGCACACCAAACTAATTGGTGCCGCAGCAGTCAGGGGTTTTAAATCAGCAGTTGTATCACCTGTTGCTTCAAAAGGGAGTAGATAGATTACTTTATGATTTGTTTTCAAATTCTCCGTTTTGTATCTATTTGACAGACAGCCTGGCGTGGCCTTTGAACTCTGTTCTTCCCTGGTATTCTAACCTCATCTGAAGTTACATTCTTGAAGTCAACATTATTTTTATTACGTTTTAGATGCAAGAACCCACGATCATATTCTCACGGCTTGAACGTGCGCACAATATAAATTAGTTCTAACTCTATGGCAGTGATGGTGATCACAGAGAAGCACTTTACACCTGTAGTTCTTAGAGCCGACATGAGAGCAGGAAGAAAACAAAAATGGCGAGGTTAGGTTTTTCCATCCACACAGGATCGCAGGAGTCAAGACAGGGTAGACGCCGAATTGATCACCAGCCAGTGGCAGGGCCAAGACAGAGACAAACCACCTCACCACCGTGCCGCCCAGGATAAGCTTTTGTCTTGCAGCATAAATCGGGCAGATTTGTACTTTCGGGGGCCTTAAAAAGGATGACGAAACAATATTTTAAGCAGTATCAACTTTGTCATCTTGACCAATGCTTCACCTGTAGACCATCAATAGGAAAAATCGAAATGAATGTCTTTGTGACACATGCCTTGCCTTTCTCCAGTCCCAAACTCACAACAGACGTCTGAAGGCAAACATTGGAATCAGTCGAGATAAATCTAAGATGTGGCTTATGACCCAAATGATGACCCGACTACACGTTTTTAGCCTCAGGTCCGGCTTCTTGCACGCTTCACCAAGGCATCGTATACTCGCCAAAACCAGAGTGTTTCCAACAGGTAAATGTGCGTCAACCTCCTGTTGGCTGGAACGTGTGTGAGAGGAGAACTGCGTGTGAGTAGATAGCCGATTGGAAAGGACTACGATGGAGAGTGACATGTAACTGGGGACGTTGTGATTGAGGCCACCAGGGTGCAGGGAAGGACTGTGCTGCAAATGATCTATGACCAGAAAGCAATAATCTTATCGGTAAAAACGTGTGCCTCATTTGAACACAGCTTCTGTTGACGCATCCTTGATTCCACAAAGTTGACATGGTTTTTTTGAAGGTGAGGGATCACTACCTTGTCAACGTGGTAGCAGCCGGTTGAATGGCACGTCTACAGCAGGTAATTATATGTGAAGAGGAGAAGTATCTCAACCTGACACCCGTCCACCACTTGTTGTTCTTCTCATTCTTTTACTCTTCTTATTTTTCCCCATCTCCAGCTGCTTCTCCTTTCTTCTCCACCGCCACGGATTTACCTCATCTCTTACTCATAATTCACAATCATTCATGGCAGCAACCCACCATCAAGCACTGATAAAACAGTTTTGACATTCAAAATATTTTGTCCCACTCATTACTGCCTCATTGTTCGCCTCTTACAGCGTCATTCTATCAAGACCGACCTCTGAGGGAATTAGACCCAGCAATGTAAAGCCTGTCAAACACAGGGTGCTTTCATTTAACTTCACTGTGTAAACTCGACACCATACCTCAACTGTCACATCAAAAATGGGTGGGGACGGATTAAATATCTGACCTTAGCTAAAGAAAATATTAACATATTTCCATAGTGATCATGCGCGATCCACCACGCTCATCAGGGGGGGAAATAGAAACTCTCCGTCTGTTTGGATGACGTGGAATCTGACGTCCTCGCGGCGCTCTTTCATGTGCAAAGTTTGTGTTGGCGTGTGGAGACAGCTAATGCAGCCCATACCTGAACTGTACCTGAACGACAAAACACGTGGGAGAAGCTGTCCACACTCAAAGATCTATCGAGCGTTACAAAGGGTGGACCCTGATCCGTGGTCAGTTTAGCTGAAACATCAAGCGATTGTAAACTCCAAAACACTGAGCCTCAGCGTGAGAGGACTTCCTTCCGTTTAGCGTCCCGAACGAAGAGCTGACTCGCCGGCCTGACGGGGCCAGGGTCCGAACCCCCTCACTTCCACTCCCCTCGCTCGTACCGTGCCCTTCTTCCAACGACCTCCGTTTACATCTCGCCTACACACCTGTAAAGTTTCGTGACTGGTTGACAAAATCTGTCCACAGAGCGACTGACAGAAATATAAACATTGGGCAAACTGCTCCAAACTGCTCCTGTGGTAGTTCTTGCTACAGAAGGTGTCTCCAGGTCCACATTTTTGCCGTGATGACTCACACACAGAATTTAAACAATAACAGCCGCATGCTGCAGCTGGTATTGATGAAACAACCCATTCCCTATCAACTGCAGTTGACTTTGAATACTTGTGTCTATGTGGTATTTTAGGTAATTGAGCAGCTGGTTTGGCACCCGACACATGCATTTTACATGAAAAGTCTTGTCAGTTATGTTACTGTTCCATGATAATGCAATGCAGTCTTCCAAAGCATTACCATTCAAAGGAAAGTGCAATGACTCATTTTGCACACTGGAGCGATTTAGCAAATCCTTCATTTCATATAAAACCTATAGCGTGTTATTGCTTATGTAACTTGCATACTAGCAGCATTATTATGAGTCAGATGTTTTCATTTGCCATTTGGCAACACCATTGTCATTTTTTCGACGTCCTCATCTTCTCTGTAGGCATAAGAGGGATGGAGATCCTCATTATCTCATGTCAATGACAACTTTGCATTGATAAATCCAGCCAATAACACACCGTGTCTCTGCAGCCAGGATCTCAGGCAGAAATGAGAGTTATGATGTCATATCATTTACATTGACTTAAAAGAGACGTATTTATAGTTTATGTCGGAAGTCCTGCACTTTTCTGTCACTCGCTGTGTTTTGGTTCGCACTTCTTCTTGGTGCAACATACCTGGCTGCAACAAAACGTATCCTGGCAAACGTTGGACAACTCCCAGCAGGTTTTCTGCTTTTTGACAGAACAAATGGTCTCTGAAACGAACAATACAAATGTCCAAATGAGCTGTTGTAGCCAAACGCAAATGCCATGTTTGAGTCAATCATCTCGTCCAACGGGTAACCTTGCTCCAACATGGCAAACTGACACCACTTCTGTGTTGTTTCAAATAGTTTTTTATCCTTTTCTGCACGGCTGACACACCAGATGAGTGGTACGCGGATCAGGTGCCTCCGCACATGCTGGTTCTTGCCCCCCCCCCCCCCCCCCCCTTGACACGCGTCGAAAGCCGACTTGCCAGCGGAGACGGCCGTGTTGTCACTGCAGACACCTGATTAAAAAAAATGTTGCGAATAGTTAGATATGTGCTGGCTCGTCGGGAACGGCGGCGGGGCCGTCGTGGTTCGGCGAGAGGCAACTGAATCCGGCGAGCTCGGAGACGGAGGAAGAGGAGGCTTCCATGCAAAGGAGGATGGGGAAATACATGCACGGGGAATTCTGCATTTTTGATCTCCTACCAGCCCAGATGGACACAGAGTATGTGTTTTTTATGCAGGCGTTATTGAATTTTCATATTCCTGGTATGAAAGTTACGGGGTATAAAAATGAGTACAAGAAGTGAGAGAGTCAACACTCAGGACACGGGTGAAACCGGAAGTTAGCTGTTTGCCGGTGAATTTAAAGGAAAAAGACTTTTCAGAACAGCACATTCAAGAGGGATTAAATAGTCTCAACAAGAGAGGGAAGCAAAAGCCCTTTAACCAACAACATTTGAAACAGTGATTAAATATGTTTGATTACAAAACCTTTTGAAATCGAATCCTTTTTGATGGGGGCAGGTTTACTATTGTGTTATTTGTCACATTTGTTTAGCTTTGTGTGTTTTGAGCATCCGCCCCGACAAAGACATTGTAAGTTCTGTCAGGCAATTAAACGGCAAAAGACAATGAGGAACTGTTTCCCCGCTCTGTTGTGACTACAGCCGCCCTGTTGTGCTCCACGCTCAGCTGGGAAAAAGTCGGTTCAGTTTAGAAATAACACTCCTGCAAACTGGCAAAGCCAAAACGAACGGTCCGACGTCTCCATCGTCGTTCCAGAGGATGATTTCCAATGCCACCCAAGGACTGTAACCAATGACTCAGTATTTCTGAGCTTCAAAGCCGCGCTGCACAATGTGGCGTCTGACCTGCGAGGTCGCTGGACTCCATGACATCAGAGCCGGCATCACGTCATGGTCAACCTCAGCCCCTGAGCGCTAATTAACACCAGACAAGAGGGATCGTGGACAAAACTCAGGGCATTACCATCCATCACCGAGACGCTTAGTTTGTTTATTTGCAGATGTAGAAGAGAGAATAATAACAGATTGCGCCAATCAAGAAGAAAGAAAACCCCCCCTCGGGATGCATAAATGAACAAATTAAAAGGTGTATGAACTTAGTTTTTGTGGTTTTCTGTGTCCGCGGCCACTGTCTGCTGAGCTGATTGCACTGCAGCCAAACGCTCCAGGCTCCTCTCTCATGTGACCCAGCGGCCCGTGAAGTGTCATCAACCTTTTATGAGATGGACGGGCCCGGAGCGGAGGCCTAAAAGCTTGCACATGACGGAGACAATGTTTGCGTTGCTGCCTTTAAATGGACTCCAAGCCGAGCGGTGGAGAGAACGAGGAGACGAAGGAGGAGAAATGGAGGAAAGGAGACGCGGCGGTTTTTTGGCGGAGGATCTTTCTCTAAACACCGGGGCGACGGACCCTCCCCGCGCTTTTAAAACTCCAATCGATGTAGATTCCAGACGTGTTTGGAGGCCGCGACCGCCCTGACTCACCGGCGAGGGGGAATTTTGCAGGGGTCCGAGAATCCCGCCGTAATGGGCATTCCATGCGCGCAACATTAACCGCCGGTTCCCAACAATCAATCACGGCCGCTGTGCCTCGGGGGGGAGGGGGAGTAGGAGGGAAAAGAGGCCGCGAGCGTCCGTGGCTTTTGTGCGCGGGCCGTACTGTCTAATACAGTAGGGAGAATTGGATGAAAACAAAATTGTCTTCCACACCATCTTCAAAGATTTTTCTTTAAACAAATCCTAAAATAAATGCTGTTTAAGGCCGGCCTGAGAGGCGTGGCCATAAAGGATGAACACACATTTTTACAGCAGATAACCGAGTCTAATATGTAAACAGTACATCCTTACACCTTGAGAAGTTATCTTAAGCTCCGTGTTGCACATAAATCAAAGAGCGGGAGCACAACACTGCCAAGGTTTGGAGTTTAACTCCTGCTCGGCCCGCGCGTACTGGAACCACGGCGCCGCAGACATTCTGGATCACAGCAAAAACCAAACTGCATGATGCGCTGTAATGTAAAGGGGGCTGTACTGTTTGTGCCACAGTGCCGAGCTGTGAGAGCTGCTGTCACTGTCCCCACTGGACACTGGTAGAGGACAATAAAAGGCAAAACTTTTACTTCATGCATTACTTACTTTGTTCCCTTTTGGGGGCCCCCGCCCATTTCATTTGAAACACAATGTGTGAACACACCCTGCTGTGTCATATGAGGAAATTACTCTTTTCTGTAACACTATGAACGTGTCCCATGCATGCACGCTTAAAGTAAGTATGTGTCAATGTAACATTTATATCATTTCTCCTGATCGTCATCATAACTGATTTACAGCAAGGCCGGACACAAAATAGCACATTTTTATTTGCTAGGAGACCAGCAAGGAATATTGCGCAATTTTGTGTGTCTTGCTACATCCCAAACATCACGTGCACTAAATTTTGCATTTAAAAATGTCCACCAGTGATGCAAAATACTTTTGTATTTCTGTCCGGCTTGTTGTAGAATTAGAGAGATTGTAGAACTTATCTCAAATTTCTTTGCCAAAGTCAGAATTTCCTTATTCATTCTTTTATTTTCATTAATTTTACTGGTGAGTAAAGGTACTTTGGTGTGAATGTGCCTGTCTATGAAGGTTTTCTTTGAATAACGGGTACATTCAGACGGACGTAGTGAACAATGCAAAGATGCTTTGCAAACAAAAACTTGTAAAATTGTTGAAAGAGTGTAAAGAGTTTTGTGAGTGAAACGAGTCTTGTGCCTTTGAGGAGAGCGTGTTAACTCTACGTTTTGAAGGCTAATACTTTATGAAGGTTCAAATCCCGGTAGCTCAAGCCTCAATGCTCGTTCCTTTCAGCTTGCTGCTCTTAAAGCATTAAAACGCCGCAAATGGACAAACGTGCGTGTCATGTTTTCAACGCTGACGATAATTACCTTTGACTTCTGCAGAATCATTCGTCCTGTGGATGAACACGGATTGTGAGTTTTTTTTTAAAGCCAGATGTTACTGGGTGTATTTTGTCCAGTGGGAAACGGGCTTCAGAACCATATGGGTGCATGCACTTGTACATTCGTACACAATTATCTTTTTAAAAGCACGGCCACGTGATCTGCAAGGAAACGCCAGTAAGTCATGGAGGTACTTTATCTACTTTTAAGTACAGGGGGCTGATGTGTGACCTATATAGCGTTTAAAATGACATCACTCCTAAGAAACACACTTCAGGCCAACTCCCCCACACGATACAGACAATTACATGACAAACCTTTGCCGACCCTTTGCTGTTTTCAAAGAAGACTTTCTCTTTCAGGATCGCGGTGACTTTCCGACAGTGACACTGCACATGTGCACGTTTTGACGTCGCTGCTCCACTTGCCGTCAGATCAGAGGAGGGAGGGGGTTGGGGGGGGGGGACAAAGGGCGTTCACCGCCGGGTTGCACACATACTCGGCTAATCAGGAACTGCCCTGCTTGGGGGACACACTGAATAACAGCATGCAGTGATAAGGTCACCAAATGGACTAAAGCTGGAATCAAGAATTTGAAGCCTCTGTTAATCCGTGACCAACAAGATTAGAAGGCTTCCACTCAACATAGAGCGTGTCACGCCGGAGGAATCGCTCAGAGGGCTGCGCCGGAGAGACGGATGTTGCGGCAAAATAAAACATCCACCTGAGAAGCGAGGTTATATACTAGTGAGCCACTTTGAGCGAAGCAGGTCAAGCAGTCATTGTGAAATGTAAACCCCGACCTGATGCCGGGGAGAAGTGGAAACGCCATGCACGGCCTGATGGACTCTATATCTAAGTGGACAACGCGTCTCCTCTGTGGATCACCGGAGACGCCTGCAGAGTGCGGGGCCAAGGGGCCTCCACCGACAAAATGTCCATCAAAGAGACAAGAACACTAAACAAGAGGAGACTCCAAAAGACCACACAGCAACACAGATACACATTTGACAATACACTCTGATTTATTTGTTTGTTTTGGGTTTTTTTTTTTTCTCGCTTGACCTCGACTGCATCCGGCCACCAGTGGGCGATCGAGAGGTTTTGACTTTACTTTTTGGGTTAGACAGACAATGTAACCTCGGGGGTTGAAGCATTGCACTGGTCTCAATGTGTAAATACAGTGCACTGCTATAAAAGCACCTGCTACACAAAGTGTTTTATTTTGAAAGGGCCAATTTGGCTTCAAACAATACTTCAGAAAGTATCGACTGGTGCTTTGCTCCTCCGAGGATTGATTGAAGATTACACAGAGTTCTTAGTTTTGTGCAAATCTTCCAGAAATCTGTTCATCACACAGCGAAAAGCACAAAGAGGCAGTGAAGCCTGTGTGTCTGGTAGAAGCTGTGCGATATGCAAAACAAGTCTATGTCTTTTCCCCCGGAGCAAAGGCCTGTGAAAAGGTTCCATACATGAGGTGGCGAGGAGAATGCCACGCGGGCTAAAGAGGCGAGAGAATACGCTTTCTCCCTCCCTCTCCCTGCTCAGTGATCCAGCACATCCAACACAAAAGCTACTGTTTGCCAGTGCGGATCCGACCGGTTACCCCGATGACAGCAGAGCCTCCCCATAGAAAACACGATGGATCAAATCTCAGTGGGACGTGAGACACGTCGTTTGACGTTGACACTAGATATGGATTGTAAAACTCACACACAGTTATGGATCCGACCGTGTGACGAGGTCGAGGTGTCACCATTTCCTATCCCAACAGGAAGCCCAGGGAATGCACTTGGATCGATCTACAGGGAATCTATCAGATCCCCTTCTGGAGCAATGTCAGAATCATGTATTAAACTGTGAAATTCATTGTCTTCGAGTCCAATCGAAAAACTTTAACAGTAATTCATTGGACGACCAAATGCAGTGAATCCAGTCCAGATTTATTTCCTCAGGTCCTCTGTGTTTGTTGAGAACCACCCACGACCCGCCGTAACTCCTCAATGCTTTATGCTGCTTTAAGATGACCTTTCATTCCTGCAGGCAGGGTGTTTTAGCAAACACATGCCCACACCACAAATTACCCATAGAAATGGTGACATTAATCTCCTTCGGAGGGAGATCTGCCTGCAGCTTTCAGCCTGAACATCTCAGTCCGAGGGAGAAGAAGCGCTTACAGAAACGGTGTTGTGCTGCAGCGTGCACCTCGTCGAGCTCTGGTGGGTGAGATTACTGGGTTTAAGTGTGAGATGTGGGCCGCTGTGTTACGTTGCACGCGCTTTAACAATGATGAGATGGAGTTAATCGTCTCCAATTCTCATTGGCATTGAGAAACCGATGGTATTTAATCAGGGAAGAGTTGATTTAAGGTCTGCATTTGCCAAACCCTTTCACAGATTACATATTTTAGTGATGAAATTCAAGTAATGGATTTTTACTTTCCGCTACAAAAATAGACGCGCGGCATTTAAGAAATGCACTTTGGTTTATTTTATTTTCCACCTGTAGCAACTGTCTCTCCCGTGTTTTATTTAGACGTGCATTCCAACTGGCCCACATTTAGAGGAAGGTTTATCATGTCTGTCCAACTTTTGGAGAAATCTCCCTCCCTCACGAAGCCTAATATGCTCAGTCACATTCTCAGGATGGGACCACACAGCCTCTCGCACATCGGAGAGCTGCAGCCGAGCCACCTGATTGGCCACCGGGGCGTTCCAGCCGCGCCGGTAATCCCACAATGCACTGGCTGGATGTTATAACAAAATGATGTCGAGGGAGCTCGAAGACAATCTGTCTTGCTTCTCTGCTGTGTCAGTCTCATATTTGTAATTCATTCAGCCTGACAGTGGTACAAGGCCACGTCATCGCTGTTGAAGAAGGGTTTTATTTTATGGCTGCTGTAATCTTCAACGGGACTCTCAAGCTTTTTTCCACATGGCCACTTTGTTGTCCTGAACACTGAACCTGTGTTTTCCAGTTATTCATTTTCCATATTTTCTTTTTCATGTGTAGTAAAATCCTTCTCTTCAGAATTGTGCATCTTCCAGGACCAAAGATGGAAGCAGCGTGTTGTTAGCGGCTCTGCAACACCTCTTGGAGAGGAGGCCGAAGTGGGTGGATGTGATTCTGAGTCATCTCCTACTAACAGCCACTGCTGTTTTCTGTCAATAAAGAATGTTTCCTTCTCTATAAACAAGTAGTTTCTATGCCCAAACCGTCCAGTGAAGACATCTTTTGTGAAGGTTTTGAAAGGACCCGACAATCAATGTCATTCTACCCTCAGGGTTGCCTCGATTAATATGGGTACACAACATCTACATTTTTGAAATTTACCAAATGAGCTACAGCTTCTTTTTGTTTTGCATCTTTCCATTTTTAATTTTTAAACGACCGACTTGTGTCCCCATAAAGCATAGATTCAAGATTCAAGATATTTATTGTGTGTGTGCAGTTTAACAAGTTACTTTCTCATGTTGCAATGGCCTCCTTCTTCACAATCACAAGAACACACAAAGAGAAACACGTCCAAATACATACACACACTATAGAAGTAACGTGAGTAAATGTGTACTTCTGAGGACAAACTGACAAAGGAATGCACTTCACCACATGGACCCCACACGTCCAAAAGGTGATCGGATTTCTGAGAAAGTATTGTTATTTATTTAAGAATGATTCAAGTAGTGACTATAGCAGTTGTTTGAGGTAAGAAGAAGTCACGATGATGGTAGCAGTTTGATTCCCTGTGGTTTCCTGTTTGGCTTCCTCTCTCCTCCTGCCTGCTAAGACTTGCAGCGCGGCAGCCACGAGCGTCACACTTTGTACCAGTACCAACAGATTCTGTGATTCCTTATCCTCGCATCTCTTTCATCCCGTTCATTTCGCATCTCATTCTCGCCCTTCACATCCTCTCACATCTCTCCCGTCACTCATTCAATTGCACAGGAAAAGATCAAATCAGATCCAAAAATCACCGGTGCCCTGGTCCCGGTTGTTGTGAGGAGCGAGGCCTCTCTTTGCACGGTGCAGGTGGAGTGCAGCCAGGTGAAGTAGGAACAGTGGTTTCCCCCTCGTGTGGTTTCAGTGACCAATAATCTATGAACTATAAGAGAGAAAACGAGGAGGACGGAAAAGACAGAAAGTCACCGTTAAGGACCTCTCGTTCGATGACGTCACATGATCGGCACGACTTTAAACCACCCGAGCTTTTGGTCTCGGACCGGGTTCAGCTCAGCCCGGCTTCGGTGCGGCTCGGTTCGCTTCAAGCCAGATGTGGTCTAAGTGGTCACCGCCTGGGGCCGAGGCCTCAGCAGGGACACCATCCCCTCCATTGCCCCCCCACCCCAGTGACAGACCGACCATTGTCTCCCCGCCTCTGCAGCAGCCCGGGATTCTTTGCGGATTGAATAAACGCAGGTGAGTTACTGCTGTGACATGGAAGTTAAATATTCCTATATTGTATAAACATTACATCATCCTTGCTTTAAGCCGCGACTGGCAATTGTCCACAGGTCATTAGATGGTTTGTCTCCGGGGTCTCGGTGCTCCTCCCTGCGTCTCTTCTTAACCGACAGACAAACTTTGATGGGGCTTCGTGTTTTTAGGTACATTTATTCCTGATCCCGTTGATAAGTATCACCACATGGAGCCATTTAAATAATATTTGCCTTAAAGGCGAAGGGGAATTATTAAGCAATGATGCTATTTTGTAGTAAATTGTTGGCAAATTGAAAGAGGTTTTAACTTCTGCTTTTTATGTTTCTCCTTTTTGTGTCATGAGGTTTTGTTTCTTTGTGAAGATTCTCATTTGAACTGATCTACTCGGGTTGACGAAAGACAAATATTATCGTCATCTGCGCCATTTGCTCTGTTTAAGATCAGGACATTGTCTTTTATTACGTCTTGGCAAAATGTAAAACATTCCCCTTATTTTTTCTGTCCTCCATAAAAAAACTGATAAAATAACCAGAACACACTTTGGAGGCCACAGAACATCTCTCCTTATTTTTTTTGGTCACAGAGCAAATGCCCCCTTTCTACTCGCTCCCCTCAACGTAAACCAGACAGTTATTAGCTGGAGAAGGTCTGTGGGATAAAACAAGGAGACCACATTCAAAACAAAAGGTCACAAGTCTTTGAAGGCTTTATTTAATACTTTCGCTCCTTGGGGAGAAGAAGTTGACACAGGCACACATCTGCACAGCTTTTCTGACACTGTCAAGTGGTACTTTTCAAACACTGTTATGGTTATGATTATAGCTATGCTCGAGGATCTGTGAGAAAGTATTTCAACACGCATTCTTAAGCTGGGAGGAGGATTCATGACGTGGCCATGATGTTTCAATCCGCAGGAGATGCAGAACAAAGTATTGATGACCCTACTGAATCAAAGTGGGTCCTTTCCACTGCCTGTCGTCTGCCCAACGGGAAGCGTTTCACGCTGTCCGGAGTCGTTTGAGTCAGTAGGAAATACACTTCCGTACATGTTTGAATAACGGCTTTTAAACTCCTCTTCGCAGAGTTCACAAACCGCACAGTGGACTCACCGCAAAACAACACGTGCACGCTTACGGAGTTAAAAGCACCGTGGTTGTATCTGATGGGCAGCTACGTTAATTCTTAATGATGAATAAACGCTTGATCTCAGTGGGAAGCAGAGGAAAGCCCCGTGTGCCGCACGTTTAATGCTTTTTGTAAAGAGTTATAAGAGATTTAGGACGCTGCTTTTGCGCTTTACAGTTGCTCTTTGCACCTCGCTTGTTGTAGGAGGTCCCTGAATGCCTCGCAAGCCTTCAATAAATGCAACCTAATATATTTAGTCTGTCTGTGGGGACTTTTTGCTGCATGAAAGGCTTCGTTTGATACGGCAACAAAATGGCCGAGTGAATCATTTTAAAGGGGCATTACACCTTTTTTTTTGGCACCCCCCCAGTGGGAGTATCAAAAACATTGTGGCAAATTCTATTTATTTTCACTGATTGTCTCATTTTTATATACGAATAAAATTAGCACGAAAATCAGTGGAAATATTCTCTGTCGTGTTGTCATATTGTAATAAAAAACCAAACTGCACATGGATACACTTCCTACAAAAGGAAGGATTCTTTTGTTGTCCTGCAGGTATGCATCCTCTTCTTCTCAGCTCGGTCAATCATCGTGGCTGGAGGCCCATCCGTAGCAGCTGACGGGTCAGCAGGAGCTGCTGTAATCTGATCACAGGTAATCTGTGGGCTCATACATCACGGCTGTGTGAAAACAGTCTCGGTTTGAACTCCTCCAACTCCTTGTTTGACTTTGGTGCAAACAAAAAGCTCATGGCTGGTCATCCGTCACTACCTGTGCAACCTTTACATGACAAGGCAACAAATTGCCTTTGAATCGCTCGCTGTGGGTAAAATCCCGGCTTCAGGGGGGAGTTTTTTCTCCTCTTCTCTCAGAGCAATGAATCATAAAAATGTGACAAATGCGGTTTGACGTTGCTTTTTGGTTCTGATTAATGAGTGTAGCTATAGTCACGGTGGAAAGTCCCACACAGACAGGTTGGAGGATTTCTGCTTGGCACTGGAGCAGTAAAGAAAAGCCTCTTCATGTGTGTCCGGGCGTTGAACACAGGTTGGACGGGTGAAATGCAATCAGACTGTTCCCCTTACGTGAACCTTCGAGTTCCCTTTACAGCTTGCGGCTGCCTCTTGACAATGTTCAATTAGACAGTTACATATCGACACTATGTAAAGACGCTTTCAGTATTAATAGAAATTTAGTAATAGGAGTGTTAGCAGTTTAGTAACAGATGGTGTATCCACAGAAGATATGCATGTTACATTTCTTTCAAACCAATTGTAGAGTTGTCCAAACTTATTCCAGAGAAATGCTGTCTGGAAACTTCCTAACTGCTTTATTTTATTTGTCACCTGTAGCAACATGTTCCTCCGTGTTTTATTTAGACCTGCGTTCCAGCTGGAATGCATTTAGAGAAAGGTTCATCATACATGTCATACCTTTAGAGACATTTATTCCTCCCCGATGAAGCCTAATATGCTCCGTCAGACCACACAGAGCACACTGTTTATTATGCAACATCCCACAGAAGTGATCGATCAGCGATGCGTCCCAGCCAGGGCGATCGTTCCCACAATGCTGCACGCTTTACTAAAGATATGCAACGGATCACTGCGGATTCTATGGAAAAAAAGTTGGTAAAAATGCACAACATAAGAAAATTTTGTCAGGGATTAAATGTTTTGTTGTATTCAAATATTTTATTAGGTCTGCAAAAAAAAAAAAAATAGATTATATAAAAACATATTACTAGAATCTGGTAGTCGTCACGTGTCGTACAGCATTGGGATCTTTATTAACCAGCAAGCCACATGAAACTATACGCCTGGAGGAGACGTCACTGGGAACAAAAAGGTGCCATCGTGTGATATATTTCTGCATGTGTTAATCTGCTGAAAACAGTTAAACACTTTCCACCAGCAAGAATGTTCAGCCGGGCCAAAGGCCCTTAGAATAATTCTTTATTAATTTATAGTTAAAGTAAGCGACCTCTCCCAGTTTTGATGAGCGGCACCAGTGCACTCAAACTAAAGGGAACAACACACAGGCAACTGCATTTAATTCAATCTTGTATGACACATACAAGTATTAAATGAGATAACTTGATAAACAGCCTTTTTTCAAAGAAGACATTTAATACTGTGACACGTGTCAGTGATTACACAAATGAAAACAATTAATTTACAACACCAAACATGTATAATATATTGATTTAAACACATTTAAATTTTGAATTTCTCACGCCGATGCCCCTGGAGAAGCAACCATTATACGTCATTCATTAATAATCCTGGAGTCAAAAGCTGTGAAATACGAGTCACATCAGTGAAGAAAGAGATCTACCAAATCTATCCACAACATCCACAGCAGGAGAACACCTGCCTGCTTCCTTCCAGTTCAGGTGGAAATGAGCTGTAACACTTTGTAATCTCAAGAGCGTCTCGTAACCTGTTAGAACGCTGCTGTATTTAAAAACTTTAAAAAAAATACCAACTCTTGTAAGAGAGAAAAAAAAAAAAAAGCATTTTTCTCATTGCGCTTTTTGTCCTTCTGCTGGGAAATTAACGGCCGCTGTCCCATCCCAACACCCTGTGTGATTTCAGCATGGTTTGGGAATTTCCCCGAGGAACATTATCAAGCCGCACGTCTTTCCAGCAAAAAAAAAAGGTAGAGACAATTTTCAGATGATTTAGCTGCTGCTATAATAAACATTGACATTCTTTTCTTTATCTCGCTATCTACAGTTTCGCATACGCTGCCAACAATGAGCAATGTGGGTTTCCTTTGGTTTCCGCGTGTGATATATGTGATTATAAAGAAGAACATTTGTCAGAACGTCGTGCCCTTTGACCTTGCTCTCCGTAGATGTAGCTGCATCGCAAGTTCTGCTGTTCATGAAACAGAAAATAACGTTGTGTCCGTGTGTCAGTGAACAGTACCTTCAACATGCTCCTTTGTTTGTCTACTTCGTTCACGTCAAAGTAAAGCGCGGTAAACACGCGACGAGGCCACGGCGACCTGAAGCCTTTGGTTAACCACGTCCCTCTAATTAGAGGATTCCAGTGATTTGTTCCAGCTTTGCTGTGCGCCGCGAGCGCCGACTCCACTAACGAGGGTTAACGCAGGTGAGTGAAATGAATCTCGTTAAACGTGGACCAGGCTTCCACGGCGAGGACGTCGCTGATCCAAGTTTAAAGTGGGTCTCAGGGAGGATTAAGTGTTGTAGATAAAAGCCCACGCTCGCTTTAATGTATATACCCTTTTCCGGGAAGCGGGCCTCGACGCTCTTGGCCCTTTGCGCGGATATGTTGCCATGGAGAAACACACATAACTAGGCTTATTGGTAACACCTGTTCCGTGTACATGCATATCATCTGTAAACAGTGTGGGGGGGGTTTGCACGAGACCCTCCCAAATAGAAGGGGCTGGCCTCGTCTTTAAATGGTGCACAGATGGAGGTTAAAATGATCCGCTACAAACACAAACATTTGCCGCGGCTAACTTTAGTATTGATTGGTCACTGCTCTCGTTCCCAGCGCCCCTCGGCCTCTTTTTGCTTCATGGAGCTACTGGATGTAAAATGACGTCCGTCTGATTGGTGCTAACTTATCAATTAGTTTCATTCGCTTGCGTGTTTTCTGGGCTGAAAATGTCCGCTTCACTTCAGCTCAGCAGCGCGGCTCCACCGCGTCACAGCGGCAGGCGTGCCCAAAGGTACGAAGGAGAAAGGTTTCCCATCGAGACAAAGCAGGCGTGTTATTCCCGAACGCCCTTCGTGTGCGTACGACCGATCCCAGCGGGCCGAACGCCTCCTCCGCCGAGCCCGTCCCGCTCGCGGCCATTTGCCTCCTGCAGCCCGCGTCGGCTTTGATCGGCGGCGCTGATACGTTTCATTGAGAGCGTAACTCCAGCCGCTCGTATCTCTCTGCTTCACCCCGAGCGGAGTCTCCAGGGAGCGCGCTGGGACACAAAGGCCGCGGGCTCCTTTTGTGGGCGACACTCGGGACCGGTTCGGTTTACTGTAAACACAGCGGCGGGGGCACCGCAGGGGTCACACACGAGTGTTTGCGTGGGGGGGTGGGGGGGCTTTAGTCGCGGTGCTTTCATATAGAGTTAAGTTGCAGTTGATGATGGAGGATGAAACGGTGAAGAGGAGAAGGTCCCGCAGTGTTTTGAATGTTCTAAGTGAGTTTGACCAAATGGGTTTTTACATTGTTGCATTTGTTTTGGTGGATTATTTTGGGGGATTTAAACCAATGCTTATGTTTACATCTTTGTGTTCATCCCACAGGCGAAGGAAGGAGCCTCGCGGCAGAAGTTCAAGCAAATTTCGTAACGTTTGCGCGACTCCATTAGTCCCTCTGATAAGTTGAGGCTTTTCTCCATTAATCGATCCTCCTATTTCTATCTGATTCACACTTTTGACCCTTATTTTCTCGTGGTATCGGGGAAACGTTTTTCCATAAAACAGTTGCAAAACCCCTTTTAAATCACGTGTGGAGGCTAGTTCTGACTGGAAGGTGATCATCAGAGCACATTCTTTCTTCCAGGCAGGTTAATTGTTGGCCGACTAGTTAGCGGGTTTATTTGGCGTTTGCCATTTGTCACCTTGACCCTCAGCTGTTCCTCAAACAGCGCGAGGCGAGGGCTCTGGTGGGGCTCCGTGCGTGTTTACGCCTTGTGCCTTTTCCCGACGCCGAGGTCAACCTGTCAACTGGGTGCCGAGGGAAACCATTTTTCACGGGCTTTGATTTGCCTGTGAGTGAGTTGGCGAGTGTGCTTTCAAAGTCCAGTAGTCTGCGGTCCCAGCAGACCGCCACAAAGCAGCTAATCCCCTCTATCACAGCCAGCGCAAACACATTAGCCACACAACATCAACACTGCACTCAAGGGCCCCATTGACAAATCCTCCCTGCCTCCTCGGTGAGATTCAGGCGAGGAGCCACGATGTTCCTTTCCCAGCAAATCAAGGAGCTCAAAATGTTGAAATTCAAGATGCCGTGAAGCTGCAGTGTGAGGGAATTTACATTATATGAACGAGCACCGAGTAAGAAGTCTGCATCGGCTCGTGTGTTTTGTTCGACGAGTGGACTCATGAGAGGAACAGGACACCAAACGTGGAGCAAAAAAGTTTCGCGGGAAAAGGCCCGGTGGGAACTTTCTCTTTAAGGCTCTTTTTGTCGGCCTCGCAGTCGCAGCTTCAGCCCGAGGTCGGACGTTGTTCTAAAGTGACAAAAGGTATTTATCATTTTCATACAACAGCAAGGTCCTGAGTGAAAGAGCCCCCCCCCTCACTCTGCCCCCCCCGTGGGCTCTCAGTCAATAACACACGTCTACAACAGGTTATGTTTTATAGGTACAGCTCTGACGAGTTGCAATCGACCCATAAAATCATGTAGAATTCCGCCGTGAACAGCGACAGATTCTTCTTTTTTTTGGGGGGGGAGATTTTGAGAGTGAGTTTGTGTTTCCATATTTGTCTTGTGTGGCGGCAGACGGAGAACGGAGAGAAACCTCTCAGAAATCGTCCCCGTTGCCACCGGGCTCGGGCCTCACTTTCCTGATTGACAGGTGGACGCGCCCCCCCCCCCCCCCCCCCCTCAGCAGCCAATCACGTCGCAGCCTCTCTCTCTCTGTGACTGTTGGCACCACACCTTGCAACCGGGCCACTGAAAAGTGTCTGAAATAGAATTAGTGTCGAGCTCCTGAGAGGACGTCATCACAGGCACAATGGGGAGTAGGCAGCGAGCCCTTTGGGCCCCCGTGGGTGGGGGGTGGGGGACGGCGGGGGGGGCCCTGTGGACTCCCAGCTGTTCTATGCGACATGCTGAACAGTAGGGGGTCGCCCTGTGTTTGTTTAAAACTAACAGGAGTCCCATTAAAGCCCTGACTCCCCTCATTTAGGACTGCCATGGGGACACAAAGGACAGCCCTGGGAAGCGGCACGTTGCAAGGGACACCAATTATGGAGGCGAGGACACAGGCCAGCTTGTTCGTGCTCAGGGACATGTCAACTCGTTGGACGACCCCCTCCGTCAAACCCATTGACCAGAGCGCACAGAGAGGCATCTTAATTGGTGTTGGGCAAACAGATTTTGTCACAAAGTTGCAAAGGAAGCTAAGTAGCTGAATGTTCACATTGTCCAACCCCTGACCTGAGCTTCAGGGGCCGCTCCGAGACATCATTATGCTCCATTACTTTGAGTAATCGTCTCAGGCTCGTCCTATACCGCAGCGGGGGGAATGCGGGACAGCAATTAAAATCAATATTCCGGCAATAACGGCGGCGTAAATAAAAAGTGAGCCCTTTTCTCTTTGTACAATGATATGATAGTGGCGAGGGGTAAGATCTGGCACAGCGAGTAGCCGGTCTGTGAGCGGCGTCATGCCGAGGGTGATTTTTGGTCGTCCGGGGTCTCGTCTCAGTCTTCTTCTTTGAGCCCCCCGCCCCATCTTTCTCCCCAACGACAACCAGGAGCCCACCCAACTTCCCTCCCTCTCTGCCTCTCTCGTTCCTTTTTAAATGGGATTGTGGGAGAGGGATTTGTTTTGGAGAGGGGCCACTCATCTCGGGGTCGCTCGTCTCGGATCATGAAAACATGTGTCCGGATGGCGGCAGAGGAGTCGCGCTTCGACCTCCAGGTGAAAGGTCTGCTCGAGTGTGTGTTTCCTTCTGGTTTTGTTTCCTACCGTTCCTTCTCCTCCTCCTCCTCCTCCTCTTCCTCCACCCATTGACACTCAGCAAAAGACAAATTGGAGATGGACACAGCTTTGCATGTCATTTATTTGAATGCAGTGTGGAATTAAATTGATTGCGCAGATGTAAAGCAATGAATGAATAAAAGAAGGACGGATCATTACGCTGCCTTGGCGCCAGGCTTGGTGCCAGTTCCATTGGAGCCAATGGGGCAGCGCGGCAAGTTGCAGGTGTTATATCTGTGAAACAGTAAAAAGGAAACACATTACGTGACGTTGACCAATATTTCTTTTGTCTCTGAACAGATTTAGCTCTATTTGAAACGGCTACATCCTGATGGACGGACCGAGGAGGCTGCAGTCCTCTCACTGATGTAATTGGCCAGCGCACACACACACACACACACACACACACTCCCACACACACACACACACAACACATTAGGATGTTTTTTTTTAACCAGTATTTTTTCACGTCAATGGTTATTCCCCTAAATGAATGTAGGTAGCTTTGCATTTAGTGAAAAAGCCAATTTAGTTCGGATTAAAAAGTCTTATAAAAGGTTTTTATTGGTGTGAAAAAGTTTGATTTGACCACTTTACTATCTCATGGTACAATTCATATATAAACACAGTTAATTCAATTCATCATTACCAGGAGGTTTATGGATTTTGTGAGTGTAATGTGAAAAGCCTTCATCTTTGTCCAAAGATAATTTGTGTGTTATACAGAGTTCCCGAAAACGCCAAAACCGGACAACTTAAAAATTCACACCAGTGGCATCGTTGTCAATTTTACAACTATAGTACTTGTTATAGACTAATATTATAGTATTACTTTTTGTGTGTTTTCGTATAAATGTCACATTTTGTTTGCCCTTTCATACATTTTGCTCATCCTCATAATCTACAACTATCTGTGTTCTCGTCTCTCACAGTGGATTAAAGAGTTTAATTAAAGATTTCAAAACTGCCCTGCGATTCTGATAATAACCAACGAACATCACAGATTTAAGGACATAAACAAACCTGAGTGAAAGAAGGTGCAGCGGTGAAAGAAAAGCGTATAAGCCAACCAATAGAATCGTGGCACACAGCTTTGTCGGTTCAACATAAGAAAGGATAAATTAGAGCAGAACCTCTCGAAACGTCATCAGAGCCAAATAGAATTTGCATTAAAGAAAGGTTGATCTTTATATCAAAATTCCAGAGGACTGCTATATTCAAACCCCGCAAATCTGTCCCTCAGTCGGATTAAAACGAGCATTAAAAGTCCCGTCTGATTAATATCTTACAATACCAACGAGGATAAAGTGATGCAATGCATGGATTCATCTAGCATCCTACAATCATCGCCGTGTCCGGGTGTTTCCATCACTGGAAAAAGGCGTCACGACGTAAAAATGTGGCCTTGATAGAACCAAGCAGCTTGTGCCCATTGGTGGGAAAGTGCTGATTAATTGTGTCGTGGCCCTGTGAGAAAGTACGGCCAGCGCAGAGCACTAATTACGGCCCAGAGAAACGGGGCAAAACTCTCAACAAAGGCTCATCTCATATCTCAAGACAATGAGGAGCCAGAAGAATAGGAGAAAGGAGAAGTTAATGAGCTGTGTCACCTGGCATCTGTTGATGCTGCCGGGGGACGAGGCCTGACTGCCGCGTCTGTGTGCGTCCGGGTGCACGAGGGACAGAGTGGCGAGGTGGTTGCGCATGTTTACGCGCGGTTCATCACGCCGTGTCCCCCTTTCTGCTGCAGCGTTAGACGGGACGATGATGCACACCCCCCCCCCCCCCCCCCCCCGAGGTGAGAGTGAAGAGGAAAAAGGAAAGTATGTCGTTTCGAGCCCATCTTTGTGGGTCACGTGACAAAACTCCAGAGAGCCGTTTTAGATTTGATCAATTTTAGATGTTTGAGTCGCCTGACTTGGATGCAGATTTGCTCGTTCTGCTCAAAGCATCAAAAATAACACATAATAATAATACAGCTCCCTCTGCCTTTATGAGTAGTTTGGACATTCCTGCTGAAGGTAAAGTCAAACCTCTCAGTTATGAATAGTCTTTGTATTTACGTCACCAAACACATTGGTATTTATTGGGGCTTTAAACGCTGAGTTGAATGCAATAATGCTGACGCGCTGAACCTTCACGTTGACCCGTATTCATAACACGCCGGGCCGCATGTTGCTGCGAGGGGGGAACGCAGAAGAGGTTTCCAGAAAGCTGTACGTACAGTAAGCACATTTGTAATCCTGTGAAAACACGACTCAGCCGTGCGCTCAAAAATACTTTGTGAAACACTCTGCGATTCTCGGCCATAAAAGGCGACCGGCCGCCTGCGGTTCAGCGCTCGGCTCGGCGGTCCTGTTTTGACAGTAAATGACGTGACGCAAAAACTGCATTTAACGACACGAGGTGTATTACAGCCCAAACTCTCGTCTTGTGTTTTGTTTGGCGTCGGGCGTTTGTTTTCTCACTGACCCCGAGGGACAGTTTCAGTGATATTCACAGAGACAAAAACTCTGTTTCAGGTCTCGAACAGAACACATTTCTGTTGACAGGGCTAATTGTAAAGTATGTGGTTTCTGACCTCGGGCCCAAAGAACCGCTTCGGGTCGTTCCACTGAAATGTTTAGAAGTCAACGGAGAACCACAAGGTTTTTCGCTCCGTTGCTTTGTCTTCACACTGTATCCATTGTGCACAGTGTGAGCAAGCTGAGATTTTCTAATAATAGAATATTAACTACTTGGCAGTGAAGGATTCCGCCTCCTCCTGAAAAAAGGGGGCCGGTCTTCGCAAAAAGGGAATCCTATGTTTCATTTTGAGGTTATTGGTCCAGTTCCAAGAGCATCCAGCCTCCAATGATCAAAGACTCGAGTCAGAGAAAAGCTTAGCGGGAGGCTTATGCAAAATGTCGTCTCCTTATTGCGAACCAGGCCGACGCGTTGGAAACCATCGCCGCTCGTTTGAATGTCAATATACCCAGATGCAGTTTGGCTCTGCTTGGTCAAGTTTGAAGTATGTGGGTAGAAGAAAAAAAAAGAAGAAGAAGAAAAGCTCCTCATTCGCATTAATAGATCTTGGAGCGTTTTGGAGAGCTGATTAAATTCCAGATTTTCAACTCCCGGTTGTTCAGGACATCAAACATCTTTAGACGGCGACACGCGTGTTGAAAACACCGTGCAAATAGTTTTTATTTTGCGCTACCTTGTCACCTTCAGTCGTCTTAGCAACCCCCCCACCCCTTCCCCCCCTCCCCAGACACGCTGCCCCGCCATTGCCCATCCATTAGGTTAATGGTGAACTACCACGTCACACATCAAGCGCTACGTTTCCCACCTTTTAAAAGCAGACCAGACGTCCACAATCCCATGACGGAGTGGGTGGGGGGGGGGGGGGGGGGGGCTTCTGGGTCCGCTGGAGGGAACTGCTGGAGTGGAGGGGGGCTGATAGCATCGCCAGGAATTTAAACAAAAGTACTTTTTTCGTTTTTTTTTTTTTTTTTCTCCCTCAAAGCCGCCATCTTTCAGTCTGACGGTTACTGTAAACATCATTCCAGCAAACAGCGTTATAAGACATGCCACTCCACAGCATTCCACAGCGCTTTTTAAAAGATGAAAAAAAATGTCTAAAATATTGTGCGTTTGCTGGCCCGGGCGGACGGGTTTTGCACATGAAAGCGAGTTGCGTTTTAAGTGCTCAAAAGGTCAGCGAGGGAACATCTCCGATCCCTCTTAAATCTCAAATAATAAGAATCTTATTTTTGGGGGTCTGGGACTTTGACTTTTTGTGCCACTCAGTTCAGCTATGACGTGGTTATGCAATATTTAATCCTGTTTTGTAATGCATGTGTATCTGGAAAAAAGAACTAATAAAAAGATTAAAATGTCTCTTTCTTTGCCAAATATTGATGCTTAAAGGAACAAACAGCCCTTTTGCCTTCAGGGATGTTGCAATAGGTCCTAAACCACTGACCTTAAAAGCAGTGCTCATACTTTGGATTTGTATATAATAATGCATACCTTGGCAGTATGCAGAGAAGGGAATGTGCTCTATGTCGAAGTAATCGCTACCTGCTGAATTTCTATTTTAGGCAACATGATATTTCAACGTGCACATCTAAAAGATTCCTTTCTGAACGGGGACATAAATTAGCTTTCCTCCACAGTGCAATGAAGACGTAAAATAGTTCTTTTTTTTAAAATATAGTCCTCATTTTATTAACAGAGGCCAAATAAAACTCATCACATTTTATTTACAACGGGAGGCAATAAATATCTTAATAATAGTCATAAAATTATTTTTGCTTACATTGGTTTAAAAAAAAAAAAAAAAAAAGGAAAGAAAGAAATAATAAATGTGTCATGTTGTTAGTAGCGAGTCATACAAAAACCTGCCAGCGGACAGGTGAACACATACTACAGGTGAAGGGAGGCTGGAGCTGGTTGTCAGTGAGAGAAGGAATGATCGAAGCAGAAACTTTTCCCTTTTTTAGGTTTTCAGACACAAACCCGCGTCGCTGAAAACGTTCCCACAATCCCGGACGAGTCGGGTTTTCTGCCGCCGAAGTCTTAAAATCGTCCCCGTCGTGGATTTGTGAAGTGATCGGGGGTCGTCGGAGGGATGAGCTTCCTCCAGAAAGCACCTTCCAGACTTCCATCCAGTGAGTTAATGGAGCTCAAAGTCAAAAGGTGATTTCTGAAGAGGGGGAGGGGACGTTCTTCGAGATTAACCGAACACAGAATACATGAAAAAAGAAAAATAAACATGGAGGTAGAGGAAGTCTTCATCGCCCGCCCCGAAACATCAGCGAGCTCACACTCATCCTTCTCTGAAGAAGACGTTGACACGCGTGAGGAAGAGCTTTTTAACAAACATCCTGCTCCCAAATGTGATGAGGCTGGAAGACTTTGTGCGATCACGGATGACGTGAGCTGTAATATTTTTTGCTTGTGTTGTTTTCTTTTTTTTTTCTTCTTTTTTTTTTTTTTTTTAAGGTGTTTAAACAAGAGTAAAGCCGCGGCTGGTGCCCGACTAGTCAAAGCATGTCGTGTTTTAGCTGAAGTGTCAAGGAAATCACACAGAGTACTCTGAGGCTTCGCCGCATTCCCGGAGCCGCGAGTGGAGCTGAGAGACATCTGGAAAAAAAAAAGAAAAGAGAGAGAGAAAAGGAAAAACAAAAAAGAGAAAAGAGCGACCTGTAAAATATTGCACTCAAAGCTACACAGTCATCCCGGCGGCGCGGCGTCTCCCTCCGTTTCGTCTCCATGGCGTCTGATTCCAGTGGAAAGTATGGGATCCTCGTTGTCAGGGGCAACACAAACACAAAAAAAAAAAAAAAACGACAGGTATTCCAATGAATCTCTGGTTGGCTGATTTTTACGACGTCGCATCAGCTCCACGCTTCGGTCCCCTTTGTCAAAGAGGAAGTGGGCCTTCAGAGGTCCTTTAGTTTATCCAGTATAAATAACATGACAGACACGTTAGAACGACGACATCAACCCAGAAGGATCCGAGAGTTCGGAAATACTCAGTCATCCTGAAATACAAAAATAAAAACATCTTTTTTTGTGTTTGTTCTTTTTGTCCGTCGTCCTTTAACAGAAGTGAAGTCCCTAAGCTGATTCTTCTCACACGAGAAGCTTGAGATTTTCAGTTAGTTGTTTTTTTTCGTATTCCCCCCCCCGCCAGCCCCGCCCGACCCGCCCGACCCGCCCGACCCCTGGAGGAAAACTAGTGCTGTCCCGACGTTCCGTTCAGTTCCTCTTGGGGTTGGGCTTTAACCGCCGAGCCCTTCGTGTCCGCTTAGTCACCGTGGTGAACCGGAACTCCTCCAGCGGGTCCGGCCTGCCCTTCGGCTGCCGCTTCATGAAGTGGACTTCCTGCTGCCGCTGCGTGGTCCGCGAGCCTTTCTTGGGCCGCCCCTTCCTGTTGAAGCCCAGGTACCATCCTTTGTACTTGGCCGACACGAGAGCCGTGTAGTTGTTCTCCAGGAATTCCTCGACAAAGACGCACTCCTGCTTCCTCCCGTCGGGCTGAGGGAAGGGAAGAGAGACAGGATCCGTTGAGTATCGAAACATCAACATGCACGCTTACGCTAGAATGAAATTACACTCGAATCAGAAATGCTCTTAGAGACTGTATCATTCGAGCGCATCTTGTATTAATGCATTCTTGTTCTATTTTTACTGCTTGAAATAGGTCCGTGCACATTAAACTGCAGGACAGAATACTCTTGTTACAAATAAACTTTGTCACATTGCTTTGATTCAAGTCTCCAGTCTAGTCCGTGTTTCGCTTTCGCGACAGACCGTAACTCAAGAGCAACGCGGCAGAATGACAGTCGATTCCTTTAAAGCGACGTCTTCCCGCGGTTTGCTTTTTGTCTCGTATTCCCCAGCTTGGTGTGACGGTGTGAGTTCAAAACATGCGTAGCACATTAAGGAACACTTTCACTTTGCAGGGAAAAGCCTTTTTCACTTGCAAAGTTGGAGAACCCGGTTAGCTTAGCTTAGCTTGAAGTAGCGTCATAGTTAAACAGCGGCATCAATCTTCTCCTCTTGCTCTAACCAAGAAATGTTAAACTATTGCATTAAAGTAACGGCGCTAATACTCATTGGAATTAAACATTTTTAAAACATGCTGGTGAAATATGAAAAAGTTTAATACTGATCCTGATAGCAGACTGTTCTCTACTTGGGACACTGTCTAAAACTCTATTTTTAATAGAATCACCGCATGACACTATAGATTTTTCCAGCAGACTTTTATAATATGGTGGGAAAAATATCTCTGAATAATATCTCAGAAGATGGACCGCAAAACAAGCAACATTTGGCAAAGCCAAAAGCGTATATATGTAACTTTTTTATAATTTGGGTAATAAGACAAGAGAAAATTATCTGATCTTCATCATTAAAAAAGCAGAAAACCACCAGCAGTCAATAGTTGAAACGTCATCTGATCCGATTGCTACAACAATCCTCGGCTGGTACACAGCAGGACGTCAGACGCCATCGCATGTTCCTGACGGACGACCTCGGCGAGAGGGTGAGAACTTCGGCCCCTCGGATGCCGACAGATGACACGCCGTGTGTGTGTGTGTGCGTGTGTGTGTGTGTGTGTTCTCAGACGTCGGCTCCTTCCTCCTGCACACGGGGGGGGGGGGTGGCCTCCGCGGGGTCGCAGGCGTCCCGCGCTTGTGGCCACCTGGTGTGACTAAGTGATATAATTGCAATGGCATTCCTCCTAAGTGACCATTAGTCTCTCAATGCATTGTGGTGATTGCAGTGCGTAATTGACTGATCGAGTGTCAAAGGAGCAGGCCGATTACGTAATGGAAGAAGGGCCGCGAGGCATCAAAGGGGTTTTGTGAGGGTTTACAAAAACAGCAGGAGAAAGCGGATCTTGAGGAACTCACCCGTCCGACTATTTTGCCCTTCTCGTTCATGCAGATGTAGTGCTCGCTCTCTTTGCCTTTTATTCGAATGTGGCTCCCGAAGGTTTCCGTCTCGACGACGAGAAGAGCTGGAAAGGAGAAGAGAGAGTGGACCCTGTTAGGGGAACGTCTCCAAGGACTCTTGCAGTTGGCTTTTATTCAATGCTCAATTTGCAGGAGTTCCCACATCATATAAACATGATTGTGCTTATTTTCAATTCCTCCGCAGGCCAACGTGGATCTTCAGCATTGAGCCTCGTAAAGAAACTTGAGTTGTTAAATGTCTTCATTTACCACCTCAGTTGTGGTGTTGTAGTGTATTTTCTTTAAAATCCCATCAAGCGTATTATCATGTACTTGAGGAGCTGAGACCACCACAGGACGGAACATCTATACTCCCGGTCACATAGTTCTTTTTACGGTAAGTGTATAACTTTCTTTACACATATATCAACCAGGACAACAATGCCGCCGCCACTTCGGCCCGACACAGCAGTAATCCACTCTCGAGACGCATCCCGGCGGCTCTTTTATCCCCCCCCCTCCCCACCTCCAAAATGTTAACCCCTGCGAGGTCACCTTTGTCTCTGCTCGCCCCTCGACCAGCAAAGAGATCTGCCAAACATTTGTGCAGCGGTTATGTGCCCCTCAGGATTAGGTTTCAAGTTCCCTTTAGTCTGTGCTCACTCAATCAAAAAGTTAAGATGATCCATTTGTTTAACACAC
The DNA here is from genome assembly GCF_964276395.1 of Gasterosteus aculeatus. Classification (NCBI taxonomy): domain Eukaryota; kingdom Metazoa; phylum Chordata; class Actinopteri; order Perciformes; family Gasterosteidae; genus Gasterosteus; species Gasterosteus aculeatus. The sequence continues at coordinate 3,259,070 of NC_135691.1, forward strand.
AGGGCCATTCAGCGGCGCTCAAGGGAGCAGAGGAAGAATGGGCGAAGGGGACGGGACGGCCTCCAGGGCAGAAGTAAACCCCCCTCCCTCCTCCTCCTCCGCCTCCTCCTCCGCCTCTTCCACCCCTCCTCCTCCTCCTCCCTCACGCTAAAATCCAACCTTGGGAGCAGAGTGGGAAGAGGGAAACCTGTCTCCAAAAAGGTGCAACTTCTCCTTCTCTGGTTGGGAGAGATTCGAGTTCAGAAACTGAAGCGAATGGAATCAGGAGTCAAATGACGACGCGTCGGCCGTCTCGCTCTTGGTTCTCTGGTTTCGCGCAGAGACCCAAGATTCAACCTCAGTTACGAGGTCTCCACTCCGAACTGAGAGTTGCCCTCCGTCTGTGAACCCCGATGGTGAACTAACAAAGACACAAGAGTCGTTTCATTCGATCTGAACCGCATCCAGTCACAGTCCGCGTGGTGTTTTGTACATTAACACTCAGTCGGCATTTAGAATAAAACAATTGCGACGGGAACTTTTTGAACATCTGATCAATGTATTCACTAAATGGCACTTGCAGGGATCTTTTAAGAAGTGGAGTTCCTCCTCTGGGCGGCGTAAACAAAGAGGGGCCACTGGCTTTTATTAACCTCAGCATGGGGTCATCTGTCAAAATAGCTGAAACTCCTGCTTTGATTCCACGTTGCAGCATTTTTTTCCCAGTTTAAAAGCGTTTTTTTGCAGTGACCCGGCGTCTGCTGCGAGTGGACAAAGGGCATCGTTCCCGACGGATTCCTCTGGAAAAGGATTCGTCTCTTAAAAGTAACGAATCTGCCACGCTATTAGCTGAGAAGAATGACACCACCCGCTCTTTGACTGTGCTTGTCCGGACATAAAGCTCTGCACCCAAGCGGCAGATTTCTCCCGCGGTGGTTAGTGGCGCTCCGCCGTCGGAGCTGCACGGAGCCGAGAGCGGATCAGAGCGAGCGGAATGTCTTCCTGAGCGTTATTACAGAGTGCAAAGGAGTTCACAGGTGCCAGGTACTGCAGCTGGATTGGGAGGAGGAGGAGGAGGAGGACGAGGAGGAGGAGTGAGGAAGGGGGGGCGGTGGCGGAGGGTAGAATTGGCAAGGCCTCATGGGAAAAATTGGATCTGCTTCCACTCAAGCTCTAACAAGCAGTGAGGAAACTTCGCCTCGGCGCATCTGCAACTGAACACACTCGCTCAGACGCATTCGAGGGCCGACTTCAGGGCCCTGACTCAGCGGTCGTGGGCTGAATATCAAAGCATAAAACAAGTGGCACCAGAGAGCTGACCTTCGATCCACTCATCCGCCGCGCGGTACTGGATTTGTCCACAAGGCCGCACAGCGAGGATATATTTAAGGTTGATCAAGGCACAGCTGGAAAGGGGGGGGGGGGGGGGGGGGGGGGGTAGGCTTGAATTTGTCAGATTTTTTTTTTTCAATGACGGCAATAGTCACAAACCTGTGTTTGGTTTGGAAAATAAAACATAATACATTGAATTTGGTCAATACAGGTTTGATTAGTTTTCCTTTCCAAATAAGACACAATTAGGTGAAAAAACTCCCGGTAGATTCCGACACATCCTTAAATGTTCACAACCCAAAACAGCAAAGATATATTACACCAAGTCCATCAATGAAAAAGACTTGGCCTGGATGCCCTTATGCAACATCAATTAGAAGGTCAGCAGTTTCACAGTGGTTGCAGCCACCCCAACCAGCACTCTGCCAAGACCGCCTGGAAGACCACCTCCACACAATGGTGAGTAACCAGCCAGAGCAAAGCGGGGGGGGGGGGGGGGGACGTCTCTTCCTCTCATAAAGCTATGTGGCGTGAGATGCACAGGAGTTCTCCCATACCATACTTGCCCCCGTCATCTCCGTTGGCGTTGACTTTCTTGCCCAGGATCTGGACGTGCTTGCCCGTGGTTCTGCTGTAGAGCTGGTAGATCCGGACCTGCTTGCGGCTCAGGTCGTCCGGGTTCCTGGTGTGGTTCTCGATGTAAAACCTGAAATCGGCAGTGGTCTGCTGGGATTCCTGCACAGAGGTGTGAGACGAGAGGAAGCAGGGCGAGAGACAGTGAGAGATCGTCACGGCACACAGGTGTCGGTGGTGATGTGTGCTTTTGTTTTTATGGGCCTCGTGTCAAAAAAAAAAAAAAAGAACTGTGCCCCAAGGGGCGAAAAACTGAGATAACAACCGGGAAAATTGTGGCTGCCGCGTTTTAGTGTTTTCTCTTCTCCCTTTTAATTAACCGGCGCGTTTTACATGCGTTGCATTTACAAGCCGTTAACTCCGTACGAGACGCGCTAATGAAGTCAGCGTAAAGCCACGGGACAAGTGCAAAGCGCAACCTCCTGCCGATTCGCATTGAGGCGGCCGTATGCTACGTGCCCCCCCCCCCCCCCCCCCCCCCCGGCGATATTGAGAAACCTTTACTCCTATTCCACAAGCGAGCGGGCCACCAGCAATTATACACCTGAAGCATCCAGACCTGTTGCACTATCATCAAACAAATATCTGCCTGCAGGCCAAGCAGGGTCCATAAATTAGGAAACGCAGCAGGCAGAGAGAGAGAGAGAGACCAGGCCGAGAGGTGGCGAGAGGCACCTCCAACCACCAATGGCTCCTGCGCCTTTTGATCGAATCACCCAAATCCACGTTTTCAGAATTTACGATTCACCTCGGACCAGACGAAAAAAAAAAAAAAAAAGAGAGGAAATCGCAGGCGAGCAACCGCGTCGCCCAACACGTGGAGGTGCGAGAGGAAACGTATACTTTCAGGAGCCCAGGAATCTCACTTCCCGCCAAGATACCGTTTCCCCAGCTGTATGGCCTGGTAATTGCACAGTAATGGCTTTTTATGTGACTGTTCTCAGGTGGCTAATTATATACACATTACATACCCCGTCCTTGTTATTCTAACTTCAGTGAATTAACGGCATGTAGCAAACATGACGGGGAGTTGTGGCTTTGCAAGAACAAATCCTTAAAGTGAGAGAGAGAGAGAGAGAGGTACGATGATCCTTGGAAGAACAACGTCCGCGAACAGAGGAGTCCTTCGCGTCCCACCTCTGACGTCAACAACAAGAACTGCTCCTCGCAAATGCCGATTGCGCGACGCGGGCAGCGTTTCTGGGCGGAAGGACTCGTTGGCTCATCATGACGTAGTCGGTCTAGAAATGTGGCCCTCCGAGGATCCAGCCCCCAAACTGGGACACGGCTTCTGTATGCTGACATTTAAGAAACACGCCCATAATGTTACTTTTGGCATCGGGCGAGGTGGAAAAGAGGGAGGCCGGGTATCGAAATGCATAAGCTACTGATGCAACTCATTTGCGGCGTTAATATTGACTGCAGGGCGTCAAAAGCTAAGCACTGTTGTGACGTTACCTCGAGCGGGGGGGGGGGGGGGGCGGGGGTTATTGGGGCTATCTTTTTATGACCTGTAAGCTTCTCCTTAAAATTAAAGTATCCAAAATAGGTTTTGGAGCCACAAAGGCTTACAGACCTTACAGACGCCCTCAGCCAGGTCCTTAATCCCGTAAAGTCAGACCAGGACAAGTGGGCCTCAACCAGGAGATTTACAGTTTCACTTGACATCTGACCAGGGAACTGTTACCCCAAGGCAACCTGTTCACGTCAAGGATTTGTCATTTCAACGCAGCAGTGTGCCCAACAAAGCACATCTTTGTTACCTTTAGAGAAACTTAAACGGGATCTTTATGGTCACACGCGTTAGATTTGACCTCTGCGTGTGACCTAATGCAAAGCCTCCAGGAGCAGCGGGATGCTGCACCTCCGGGTTCAGTGTCTCGCTAAAGGACGCTTCCACATGCGGACAGGGGGGCCACAGCTACCCCTTCAACAGGCGCACAGACAAAATGTACCTGGCGATATTCACTGGACAACTTTTAAACTTCTGCTCCAAACAGAGACCCTCGGAAGCTTTAGCGTTTGGTTCTCTAAACGTTCAGCGACTATCACATGTTCCCAAAGGAAGCTCCAGAAAATAATGCATCTAAGAGCTGCGCAGTTAGCACAGCGGCTGAAAGACCTCGGACCTCAAGTCCTCATCTAGAACTGCACAAATGTATTGAAAGCGATGCGTGAATTTAAAAAGTCGGCCTTTGTCAACGTTCTCCTAAAATGAAGGGGAAGAAAATACTGCACACACAACAAAACTTGGCCCAACTGGGCTGCTGAGGGATTTATCCCAAATCTCCCCATCTCTAAACAAACAAAGGTGTGTTGGGTAGACAGTTGCATTTTGCATCAAGGGAAAGGCAAGCCTAAGCACATGACACAAGTGTTTTCTTTTTTTTTTTTTTATCAAGCCGTCTCCGTTCTTCAAAGACACAGCGGGAAAACGGATACGGTTGAAACTTCAAAAGTCTGGCACTCATCTTCACCCGGGAAGCCGAGTTGTCACATCCGTCTGAGGTACGCCTCGCTATCTGCTCGACACACGCAGGTCGCACGCACGCGGGGGTTTTCTTCCAACCGCGGTCGCCTCTGTGGTCTTTCCTCGTGAAGATCACAACGCGACACGCAGGAGGCGACGGGGAGAGGAGGGCAGCAAGGGGCTATTCCTGCGTTTCTCCAGTTCTGATCGTTATCACGCCGGAAGCACCCAAGAGAGCCCCGATGCAGTACTTGTGTTTCATAAAGGCCTTTATCTAATCTAATCTAATCTAATCTAATCTAATCTTTATCTAATCTGTACAAACAAACGTGTGTCACTTATTGAAAAAAAACATCCCCTCTCACATGTGAGGAGTGTTCAGTCGACACCGTAGCTCTGTTTGTGCCAGCTCTGTTGGAATAATCCTCACTCATTGACTTATATAACGGATTTTTTTTTTTTGGGGGGGGATTTTTCTATTTCACTCTATAAATTTACTCCGGAGGAGCTGTGATTTTATCTCTGCACAACTGTGCAAAAATGTATTTTATATGATCTACCATCAGACTTTCCATCCAACAAGATCAAGTATGAAAATGTTATCTTTTTTTATTATCTGCTAAAGATACGAGGATGAGAGATGGTGCAAAAAAAAAAAAAAAAATCTTCTTTTCTTAAAAGTTCGAAGCCCCACTGACAGCACAATCCAAAGCAGCAACGCGAGGGACGTTCGAATGAAACGTGTCATACAGCAATAAAGTGATCAGAGAGCTTTATGAGTGAGGGAGCGTGCGCTTTGCGTCTTATCGGAATCCCAGCGCGCAATTAGGTGAGTGGATGTCTGCAAATCATTACTCTTCAAAGTGAGAGGCGACTAATAAAAAGCGAGCCCATCTGTTGAGAGAACAACTCTTAACTCCAGGGATCCAACATTTACTACGCCGGCCTGTTGTAAAACACAGAAACGGCTACTTGAGCTCAGGATTAAAAACAACAGGTTTGAATTCATATCTTTGTGAAAGGAACATGCTGATAAGGAGATATGTATTGATTAGGGTGGTAAACAGCTAATAAGCAGAGAGCAGTTTCCCCAGTGCCGAATTCTCTGTCACATCTCTATATCACTGCAGGTTGTATTATTTTTGAATGAGGTGAACTTTGAAAATGTCCTCTGTCCATTGATTTATATTCACCCCCTTTTTTTCACAGTGTCCTCAAGTTTTGTTGTTAATTTATTCTTTTGCACAGCGTGCGCTTTGCTAAATGTACAGTCCATGATTAGATCCCGACCCATTGATTTAATATGCATGAATTAATGTGCATTTGTAGGGACCACATCAAAAAGGTAAAAGCTGCAGTGACATGCAAACACACACACACACACACACACTCAAAAGGAGTTGATCGAGGGAGTGGACATACCTGGAGCTGGAAGTAGAGTACCAGAAAGTGTAAGCACCTATGTGGAGGGAGAAAGACAGAGAAGGCACAAGAGGGGAGTGAATTTAATCACACGGGCGATTACATGAAGAACAAACGCAGCCTACCTGGATGAAAGTAACGCGCAAACGCGAAGCTTTTTGGCGACTTCTATTGGTAAGAATGCACGATGTTTGATGTGGGGGGGAAAAGGGCAAACGGAGATGTGGAACACTTACAAGTATAGGAACCTCGAAGGCAGCGCAGACATCTTGACTCGCAGAAATACACCTGCTTCCACAGATTTAGAGCCCCGGGAAAGGTTGGCGAGATCACCCCCCTCTCTCTCTCTCTCTCTCTCTCTCTCTCTTTCTCTCGCTCGCTCCCCCGCGCGTCCTTTACGCACACAACTCCGGGGGCAAGTAGGAGATTGAATCCCAGCGTAAGGATAGATCACTGGAGAGCAGCAGCAGAGTCATGGAGTGCAACATTAGGTGTTTCCTTGTTGGGAGGAGGGGGGGGGGGGGGGGGGTATCCAGAAGATTTGGGGGTTTTTTTTCTTCACAGCTCAGTCTCCTCCGCTCCCCCCGAAACCCGTCTCCGCAAACCGGTGCCAAGCGTGGAAAAGGATTCAAAATTCAACTTCTCTAAGAGGAAGAAAAAACAACCTCCATCAAAAAAAAAATATCCTTCCAGTTTTTGCGGAAACGACCGGAATCCAGAGATCACAGACTCCGCAGCTCCGTCCGTACCTGCGGGGGATTTCTACACCTTGCGTGGGTCATTTTATTCTACCGAGTGCTGCGGCGGCTAAAGTTAAAAGCCGTGAACCAAGAAAAAAAAGAAGAAAAAAAAGTCGCTAAAAGTGGGCTAACTGATCCAAGCAGGCAAGATGTGTGCTTTAAAAAAAACCAAACAAGCAGGAGAAGGAAGAAAAGCTGTGCGAAAGACTGTGCGGCGGATCCCTGGAGAGGTCTGGCTGCTGGTGATGGCGCAGCAGTGCCTGTCAGTGGTGTTTGCGCGTCTGCGGCTGGAGATTTGGGCACGGAGAGGCTTTTTTGTTGTTGGTGGGTGGAAACATGTCAGCGGTTTGCACCTGATAGGGTAATCCCGAGGAGACCATCAGCCTGCAAAGATCTGCTGCTCCTCTCGGGGGGCGACGCGCTGCGCAGAGGACATCAAGGGCATGAAGTCACAGCTTCACGATACTAATTGAATACTTTATTCCCAAAGAAAGTTTGGGAAACGACTACATTGGATTTCGCTTAATGAACGGATGTATTTGGATGCTGTAAACAAGCAAATAAACTACTAAATGAGTCCTCTCTTCCATGGGTTTTGTTTTTATTTGATTGTTTTTATTTATTGCCAAACCACACTTGCCGTTTCCATTACATTAAGGGCCTTTACACTAATAAACAAGATGCTGTTAAGTGTGAAATATGAACCGAGTTGTCGTGCGTAACAGCTACAGAAACTGTGTGTTATTTGAAGAGCTCCTTCTTTGTGGATTGGCCTCGTCTCTCCCAGACACCATTCACATGTATGTTGGTGTCAACCTCGGTTTTTTTCCCAATAATGTGCTATAACTGATACCGCATTTAAATGAAGCAGAGGTGTGAATGTGTTTACGAGCTGACAGCAGTAAAGCGAGCCCACATCCCCGCCGCCATTAAGAAAGAAGAAAAAAAAAGAGTTTGAGTTTATTGTCCCATTAAAACTGGATCCTCGGCATTCTTGTCCCATTGATATCCAGAATGAATCTAAATGATTACATACAAAACCTCCCATCCGTTAAAGAAAAGGGAAAAATATATTAAAATATCACCATTTCTGCAGGAATCAAAAAGTGAATTCAAGGCTTTTCTGTGAGAAGGCTTAATCTGATTGGTTACGATTTCCAATGACAAGTTAAGTCGTTTGTGTTCTGAGCAAGTACCAAGTGGATAAAGTGGGTTGATGTGGATTTACCCCGTGATTCATGTCTGCCTGCTGAACAAGAAGGCTTGATCCTGTCAACCACAATGCACTTTAATAAGCCCTCTAACACAACCAATGCATAATGTCATTAAAAGCATGACTAATTTTCTCTGCCTAAGGGATGGAAATAACAGGCAAATAGTAATTATCACGGGAGATTTCTTTACAAACACAAGGCTTCGGTTCCCGTTTGATCCAAACAGGCTTTACGTTAGCCGCCGCTCGCCACCGATCCAGATTTCTCTGAAAGCTCAAAACAAAAAGCACCCGACAACTGATTTAAAGAAAGCGCCGCAAAAAACAGCAATTACCACACTGACTGTGAAGGAGCCAGCATTGTGCAGTCACTCATCGCCTCTTAAGTACATGTTTGTGACAAAACCTCTCGGAGCATGACTGTAAATCCACAGGCGAGGGAAAAGAGCGCGCAGCAGCAGGCTCGACGTGGCCCCCTGTGACTCACCAGGAGGAGGGAACGTACCTCCGCTCGCTCGGGGGGCCAAAAGGGACCATCCGGGTTGCTTTCGAGAGGACTTTTGTCACTGTAACAGTCTTAAGAGAATGGGAAGATAAGGCTAGAAAACCCGTTTTGGATGGTTTCAGCCATGTCATGGTTTCATGATGGTTTTCAACCAGTCGGGGACCAGAGGGCCAGATTCATTGGAGAAGCGTAAACTACGATGTGGCACCAAAGGAAGTAAAGTAGGCTAGTAAACCCGAAACCTAAACTGACTTCTTATGACGATGTTTCCGTGTTACCTTGTTTATCTGCATATTTAACAAGAGAAAACCACTTCTGTTGCATTAATGGAGCGGCACGAGGTTAAATGCAAGGTGTCATCTAGGACAAGTAAAACTAAAAAAATAAATAAAACATCTTCTAATAAACTGTGTGGACCATTTTTACCATTTATTACCAATTACAAAATGTAATTGATGAGTAGTTCCATTTAACCTCCGTTTGGTGGCAAAAACTCCAAACCTGAGGAACTAAAATCTGCCTGCAAGAGATGTGAGTAACTGACAAAACACTTTTTTTTTTTTTCTTTTTCAATTTGGTTGAACTGACCCTTTAAAAAGGAAGGAAAACTACATGTTGACACATCAGTCAAAGGAGTCGATCCTCCGACAAATTGTCACCATAAGAAAAAGATAAAACGCCAAGAATCAATCAAGTGCAGAATGCTGCTGGTCGAGCAATAACAACAGGGAGCTTTATGAATGGGGAGAGCTTTTTCAGTCTAGTAGCTTCCAGTTTCTGGGGCTCGGAGGAGGGAGGGAAGGGAGGGAGCAAGGGGAGGGGGGGGGGGGGGGGGGGGGGGGGCACTCAAGAGTTGGGATAAGGTTACCCACCCAGATTAGCTGACAAGAGTGAGGGAGTGAGAAAAACAAGCAAGCAAGTTAAAGGTCTTAGTTTACCTGGCCCGCTGTGCTCGGCTGCCAACCAAAGTGCTTTAGGAACCGACCGCTTCAAACGGGGGCCCGGAATGACCCCCCTACCCCCCCCCCCCCCCCCCCCAGCATACGGCAATTCTATTTCAATTTGGATGAAAAAACAAATGGGACTTTTAGAGGCCAATGATTTTATTCAGACAAAAACCCCGGGCTCCTTTTTCGGGGGCCTTTTGAATTCGCACCTCGCCGCGTCGCCATGCAGCTATGAGTGTCGACGGCGACGGGGCTGTGGGAACGTCCCCGAGGACCTCTCATTGAGGCCGAGGGAGGACGCATCTGAAGGCGGGCGAGCGCTCGGCGGTTCAAAGGGCCTCTGGCAGGCATTTAGCGCTTGACAAAAGAACTTGGCAGATCAGTAAGTGAAGCCCAATGTACTACATTAGTGTCAGGACCCCCTCCGCGTCCCTCCCACTTTGCACTTTCATCTCTGACACGGACGTATTGACTTAAAGGAAAGGAGGGGTGCCAGGTCCGCCAAGGTGGGGTGGGTAGCTGTGTGTGTGTGTGTGTGTGTGTGTCCCATTCAATTCCCGAGGTGAGGCGACTGATGCCGAGGGGTGACCACTGACTCGTATAAGCCACCCAGAAGCCCTTTTTTTTCCTCAAACTAGAAGTCACAGGCCGACAAGCGTGTGAGACCTAAACGGGACGGCCCTTTTCCTCTCCTCTCACTGGAATCAGCCTCACCCCATTAGGATATGCTGACCCTGCCGCCCTCCACCCTCAATGAACACACATCCCTTTTCACACCGTCGCCCGCGCTCTCCCGGGGGCTACTGAAGTCCAGCGGCTAACGTGGGTTTGGGTCGTAACGGGGTCGCGACACCTTGACATTGCGGAGGGTGACAGGGAGAGGAGCCAGGGGAGGGAGGGGGCAGCTACCTAGGAGACCTTTCAAGTACTACCTTAAGGAGTAAGATAAAAAAAAAAAGAAAGAAACAAAGTGTTTTAGTAATTTCTCCCCCGTCACACGTTGTTTGCATGGAGTCATTAAGGGCCATTTAGGGTTTTGCCTCAGAGGGAGGAGGCCGGAGAATGTGGGTGCGGGCGCTCCTCTGGGGCAGGGGGGAGGCCGTGGGAGTGGAAGGGTGAAAATGAAAGCTTCGCTCTTCGACAAATCATCCCTGAGTGCCGCTCTGCATGCAGAACATGTGAAATGCCCCCCCCCCCCCCCACCCCCCCCCCCCCAAACACCGCCAACCTCCCCCAATTCAGCAGGCTGTTGGACATTAACGACGACTCCGCTCCTTCCAGTCCAGCGGGGAGTCCAGAGTTGTTGCTCTCTTGTCGCTAAGACGTGAAACAACTTTGTGACTACATGCGTTTCGAAGACATCGCTAAACTATTTCTCGCTCTGACAAAAATTCTCTGGCCGTCGCTCGGTGCAGAGAAAGTGCCAGAATGTGTCACGGAGCAGCAGCTGAATAACAACCCCTGGTGTTCCAGGTCTTTTTTGGCCCGGGGGTTGACGGATAAACGTTGGGTCTCTTGGACGAGCTGAGGCAATCAAAAAGTCTCGCTTCTCAGACTTTTTTTGCTGAACAATGTGAGTGCCTTAATGACATAATAAGCCTTCAGAGCTGGCTGGACCGGCGGTGAAAGACTGGGAAGTCAAATGATGTAAGTAATTCTTTGTCAGCTCTTAAATTTGTTTTTCCTCCCGGAATTCGACGACCCCATAATTGTTTTCTTGGATTGCCGTAATTATCTAATTAAGGGGCTGGTTGTCTGTAATGTGGCACAAAATTGCTCTGAGACTCAAAAACTGGCTGAATGGTTTGACTAATTCTCACAGAGGGGCTGATTTTTGGACCGTTTTTAAGACAACACCTAGCGTGTTCTTTGAAATGCATCTTCAGCCCTTGATGAAAGGCCGTCTTCAGATCTCATTAACGGCACAAAGGCCGACAGTAAATCAAAAAACAGCTTTAAAACAGCTTTAGAAAGGTGACGCTTTACAATCAAAAGGATGTTGGAGCCCAGCAAGAGTGTGACCCGGACCCACCCACATAATTTGATAAGGACTTTGATTTTAAGTCATTAGCTTAATGTTCGGGGTGAGAAGTACTAAGTGAGTGTTCAAAGGAGAGACCTGTCAGGCTAATGTTTATCTGATTACCGAGCTGTCTGAAAAGAACTTCCTCAGGTGCGACTGGTCTGTTGGGGAAACGCACACCATTGGCCTCATCTTGTGCAACTCTCTCAAAGTCAGTTTGGAATTTTGAATGATAACAATGGCACTTCCAATATTGTTAAAGACCCTGCACTCCATCTGTCAATTACAACATTTTGGAATTAAAGCAGGTCTTTGTGTATTTGGTTCAAAGCCTTTTCACACCCATATTTGAGGCCATTGTGCGTGTTTTTAAAGCTAAATTCAGCAGGTTTGCAGCTTCTCAAAGATGAAAGACGGGAAACGGCAGAAAAAAAGTCCACAGTTTTTGCTTCTAATCAATTACTTCCTGTTTGATGAAACGTGTCCAAGCCTTTGAACACAGCCTCATTAAATAGGACAAATATATGGCATCCGGTTTGGGCAGAGTGAGGTGTTTTGCTTTACTGCTGGCCCATCTCTTGTTTCAGGCTAACATATGCCACTAAATGTTTGCTTTCAGGTTACGATGAACAGTTCACGACAAATCAACGACAGAGGTTTCCTCTTTTGCATCTGGACCGAGAGAGAAACCCAATCCAAAAGGAATTGGAGGGGTCAGTCGGCGCTCTCTCGACGTCCCCGATTCTCCCCTTTACAATTTAACCTCAACAATAAGTCGCACTGGAGTGCGGCCGGTGCACAAAAGTCCCCTTTTTCCCAGTGGAGAAAGGTCCCCCGGCAGTTGGGAGTCGAGTCGCTCCTTGAGCCGTTCTCTGCTCCGGCAAAGCTAGCCTGAACCTGCAGTTCCACTCATCCTAATCGCTGAGCCCAATCCATTCCCCTGTCTAGCACCTCTTCAGAGGCCGCTCGCCCCTTTGTTCTGACAATACACAAACGACCATTCAAATGGAGGGACTCTGTAATCAGTGAAATACTAGCCTCTGGGCTTTGTAGAATAGAAAAAAGGGAGGGAGAGAGAAAGAGAGGAACATAGAAAGAGGGGAGAGAGAGAGAGAGAAAATCCATCCATGACCAATCAACTCTAACTACCTGTCTGGCTTTTTAGCTGCAGATGTTATTTGTGAAAAAAAAGAGGGAAAAATGTGCCCGTTCCAGATGTAAGATGTACAAAGGGAAGGCAGGCTGGTACCTCCACCCACCGAGAAAAGGGCTGGACCGCTCCACGCCCATGCAGGTTTTGATATGGCTGATGTTGTTCTTGCTCATGCCTTACGCCGTTTCCCCTCAAAGAACTATGTGATGCATTGCGTCACCTTACGCTAAATTTAGACAGCTTGGAAGATAAGATGAAATATAATTGATGCAGTCTCACTGTCGAAGCATGCTGAGATCTTACTGGATCATTTGGGGTTGAACTTCACATAAACATGTCTCTATCATTTATCCCACTAAAGCAAATACATAAATATCCCTACAAATGGGTTAATCTCTTTTAATGTTGTGAGATTATTAGGTATAAAACATTCAAGGCACTATCTTCTCTATAAATAGTGCTGAAATGTTATTTACTATTGTGATCAGATCTGTCATCTGTCTATATCTTGTTCATGTGTTCTTTCTTTAAGCTGTGAGCTGTTGCTCTCACATAAAACTACTTAGAAATTAAAAGAATTCCATACCTGGGATTATGAGCGTCCTTCAGTGTATTGAGTGCAAGCTTTCGTTAAGTGCACGACGAACGAACGATGGTGGAAGTTTACTTTGTTGTATCCGTGTATTTGGTTCAATTAGTTTCACTCGGCAGTACAATGAACGTAACCCAGTGGCAGAATCTACTAAAAAGACCTTTTTTCACGAGTGTCGGACAACATTACGGAAACAGAGCAAAACATTTGGTCTTTCCTTTTCACAACCTCTGACTTTTCGTTATTATGTCTTACAAAGTCTTGTTCTGAAGTCTGAATGGAATCTCATTGATTAAACCATCTCAAGGATGAAACATACGGAAGTTACATTTAACCGATCCATCGAGCGGCCAATAAGAGAAAGTAAATACTGTTCACAATCACTTAAACTCACACTCAAATATCTTGACATTTTACCTTTGCCTTCTATTCACATGGGATTACGAACAAAATTCGTGTGTCCTTATAATTGGTAGCTTTACTAAAAAAAAGGAGTAGCCGTGCTCAAATGAAAGCAGTTGAACCAGTAAATCAGGGCAAAGCCCAGCGCAGCTTTGTGTTGTAGGTCAAAAAATGCATTAGTTTAACCCAAATGAAGTGTGGGACGTCCCGCGTTGCCAACTGTACGTCATCCCTCCTCCGCACTCCTCTCCTGAAATCCATTTTCTAAATGTGAATCACAAATTGTGTGCGGCCCTGCAGCTTCGCCTACCTGTGCAGGGGAGGAACACATGGTTGAGATACTGAGGGTTCTCTTCAGGGTCTTTTCAGGAGGCCCTTAGAGCTTCCATAGGTCCAAACATTTATTTTCGTGTAGAAACCTCCTCCTACGTGTGCAGTTAAGGTATGATGTATTATTTTACTATTTAGTGGTTTTTAACAAACCCAGCTATGTAGTGAGGGTTGGTGAACTGAGAGCCCACACCACATTAAAGCATCGTAGAGAATGAAGGAAACTGGAGATGTCGAGCGAGAAAACATGCAAGGTGCATGACGGCCTCCCACAGAGCTCGGGGCTTAAGTCATTACAAGGTATCAGCTTTTTGAAGTTAAGGGACTGACAAATTACCTTGTTGCACGACACCGGTGTGAGTGAGGCATGTCTGTCAAATATATGATAAAAGGGCTCCCTGGGGCGGCTGCTGATCTCGGAAAGATAAGTGCGAAACAGATAAATGTGTGCTGAGTAAAGTAAACTTGTGTTGGTTTTGTATACTGGTGCATGGTTTCAAATGGAAGATAGATTCTGACTTCCACCTGTGGTCCCCTCGAGGTAGCAGAAAATACATTTGTCAACATTACCATCACGTAGAAAAGATGTTACTCACCACTTAATTGCTGCAGACTGAAGGAGGCAGGGAAATACTTGACTGAAGACCTTCATGACGGCAACAGGAGTACGTCGATATTGTCCCTTACACGTCAAGGATTGATGATTCATCTGAAACCTTGATCTCAATTGTCCACGGCTCACCTTGGTCCGAGTTGCTGGCCCAGTTTCCACCTGCACCGTCTTTAAGGGGCAATTGAATGTTCCCTGTGCTGGAAAAACAACCGATGATCATATCCAGGGTCTTCTCATCCACCGCTGCCACAGCAGACCCCTTCGGACTGACCTCAACCAAACAGAAGAGGGAGGTTCCTCCAGAGAAGTCCGGCTCTGCACCTCCACGGCGGCCCCCTGGAGTCAGTGGTTTCTCCTGAGCCGGGAACCACGCAAGCGAGGACCTTTCTCCCGACCCCCAGTCAATGATGTTGCTCAGACATTGGCACATTGACATACTACGCCCAAAAAGATGAGCACCGAGGCCCCCTCCCCACCCCCAGCTATGCCTCCAGGAAATGCACACGGTAGCTGCCCCGTGTTGGCTCTTTGGGCTTCAGAGGGTATGGCTCCAGGAAAGGGCCAAGATTTGACCAATGTGGGTGAGCTTGACAGTTTGTTTTATGGAACTTGGGAACATGACCAGTAATAATTGATTGTCATTGATGAAGACCAAGCTGGAGGCCATAGTTAGGACAACTTCCACAAGGAAGTAGGTTTGATTGTGGTCTTGTTCTGCCATTGACACACATCGTCACTCGAGACGCATGTGAAGACGCAGTCCATCTCCAGAGGACAACTGGCCAAGTCCTGCAGTCTTCCATTGGATTTGATCTACAAGATATCCCACTAAGCTCTTGTAACAGTGTAGCTCTTTCGTAACAGTGAGATGTTAGAATTGAATTATTCCCCTTCTGGTTGGTTTACTCTTTTTTTAAGGTAGAGCATGTGACATTCAAAGAGCGCACTAAGTCACCGTGATGGTAACCTGATCAAAAACAACACTGAGGTCACATGGAATCTGACATTTTACTGGAAGTAGCTGCGCACTGTCGTACCTCACCCGGTCCAACCTTCGCTGAACAAGCTACAGACTCGTCTTTTCTCACTATGCACCCACAAGGGAAAAAGTGGGAGATAAGGCCACAGGAGAGAGCGGAGGTGAGTCTCTTCACAGTTACTTCAGTCCTGAAACTCCCCCAGACCTGAGCCCCCCCCCTGCTGAAACATAGAGGAGAGGCTCCTGAGTTTATGGGCAGAGGAATGCAGCTCACATCTTTGCCATAGCAGCCGTGGCGGTAATGCGCTCACATGTTGGCGCTTGTCGAGGTGAGCGCACCTCCCTCTCCTGTATTAATAACCGAGTGTCCTCTTGCTGTACCAACGGGGCTGTTTTTTTTTTTTTTTTTTTTGCTTACGGGAAGATAGATGACGGACTCCCCCACCTCTTTAATTTACACAATTACTTCCCCCCGTGTCTGTTTTTCTGAGATGTTCTCAATCCCTGAATGAACAACACTCAACCCCCCGCCCCCCAGGAGCAGACTTCAGCTGAAGTAATGCGACTACGGCATGAAAATAAATGTGACAGCAGAGTGCAAGGAGTGAAATACTTAAAAATAGCTCTTTTTGTACTCACACTGTGATAAGGCCACATATCCTGACAGGAAAAATTTTTACACAAGCGCATCAGCCGTGACAATCGACTTATAGATATAAGGAATTGTTATGAAGATACAGCCGACTGTCAAATTCTGAGCCCTGAAAGAGAAAATCACTGGCGATGACAATGATGGCTTCCTTTCCGTCTAATATAAACATACCAGCATGATCTCTTTTTCCCCCCAGGGCAAAGTCATTGTTCCAATTTGAAAGCTCCCCGTGAACGCTTGAAATGTTCCCTGGATATTTTTTCCCTGTGCTCCTTTATTTGCTCGTATCCAGGTGATGTGCCAGCCTGTCACATCAAGCACAGACGGCCTTATTTCCTCAGAGCAAAGGTCAAAACAATTGGTGCTGGTTTGAACACCAGTTTGCGTTCGAGGTGTTACGAGCTACCCGAGGAAACTGACATTGTTAACGACACACTCAAGCGTGACACCGGTTTTGACGTCCTGTTGTGCGAAAATACAAAAAATTCTTCATCAGTTTATCAGACAGACGTTGGCCGACGTGCCGCCGTGCGTTAAAATAAAATCTGCAAGCTTATTTGAAGAGATGTGGGAGCGGGAAAACACTCGTCACGCCACGCGGCCGATGAAGGGTAAATAAGTTCAAACACCAAAGTTGAGTCTCGGTGCCACTTGGGGCCGCCAACGTGCACATCTGCCCGTGCACGTTGAACGGAACACATCTGCATGTCCCGTTGCAGAGGAAAAACACTGAGCTGCGTCTCGACCTTCATGTGATCATGCTCATCACTGCTTACAGCGCTGACCACACGTCTTAACCACTGAATTACTACATAGTAGTAACACGTGCTAACACCTGTTGTCATAACATGTCTGTCTTTTTGTCAAAGTACACGCACAGATGTGTTTGAAATCACATATTCCTCATGGTCGTGAGTAAAAGGAAAAAAAAAAAAGGGGCGTAAATGTACATGCCTGCAGAGACATGACCTTACATTTCTTTCCAGCAGAGAATGAAAATATTGTCCTCAATTAGACGTCCTGCAGCTAAATCCTACAAAAAGACAAATTGACTGACTGACACGAGTTTGCTGAAGTTTTGAATAACTTCGTTAAACCGTGATCAAAAAGAGCTACCAGTTAAAATATACACATGTAAGGTGACGTTACATGAAAACTAGTATATAATAGTGACACTGGGTTTAGTGTCCATCCACCACTGCTTCGGTAGACACGCAGGCTACGGCCTTGTGAGTGGCGTGGAATAGTGCGACAGGGAGGTTAGCATTCCCTGAAGGCACTTTAAAGAACAGTGTAGAGTGAGGTTGCACAGTCTCGGCCTCGGACTCATGGAAAAAGAGACCCCGGTCTCTCAGGGAGACGGACTGACACTTCCAACACGTCTGGAGGGAAGCGTGTGCAGGATCACTCTTGGCAGCGAAACACAGGTGATTGCATCAAATGGAAATTTGTAGATGAATTGATACTAGTTGCTACAAGCTGGACTAACACGACGGGGTAATGCAGCGATGGCACACATGCACATCTAAATGTGAGTTTGAGTTTGTTTCTTCAAACACACCAATCCTGGAGATACCGTTTCATTTAAATTGTAAAATGTCAGCTTTGTGAGTCAAAAATGACGAGGTTTAAGGAGTGTAGCGACGGGTTAAATCACATACGGCTGGTAGATCGCACATACTTAGGACTTCTTCTGCCAATATTTGCGGCGTGTACATTACCGTCACGGCTCATTGAGCAGGTAAATCCAGGTGAAGGCTGTAACACGGTGCTGCTTTCAGGAATCAAATCATCAATCAACTGCAGCCATCACAAAGAGGAGACCGGGAATAGAGGAAGTCTGGAGGAGTTCGATCCGGATCCAGAGAGTCTACAAACACGTTGGTTCTTAGGTTTGGTTGGTTCCTCGGCCACTTGTGTAACATCATCTTAGAGCGCCCCCCCTCTCCTTCTCCTCACGTTGAACTCCCCATTGCATTGGTATGGTCTTTTTTCCAGTCATGAATGTAATTCTGGTTGGATTGCACCTTTAATGTGCGCATCATCCCAGAAAGTTCTCCCAACGCCATCTCAACACAATCGCACGCAATGTACATTTTGCTTGTGATTAAACGGCCCGGAACAGTACCGATGATTCGCTATGGATAAAAGACTTTTGAACAACCCCCCCCCCTTCACCACGCCGACAGACACACAAGAGGAAGGCTTTCCACTCGGATGTCGCGTCTGGACGGTTCCTCCCCCCGTGGGACTGCTGGACTTCGGGGAAAGGGCGATATTCCCCGATTGGCCCCGTGTTGCGTTTGGCGGCCTCACACGGTAGTGACACGTGCACGCTCACATGCACAGCCCACTTTCCTTGTCCTGGTGAGCTTTTACTGGGAACTGAATGAGGACCACCATTACCATCAAAGGGTCAGGTCACCCAAATTACAACACAAAGCCACATTGTGGCGTAGCTCTCGGGTCCAAGCGGCTTTAATGAACTCAGCGTTAAAACTAATTCTCCCTCCACTTGATGTGCACCAACTAGGACAACTTTACACATGGATATATAAACACACACGCTTGTGTGCGTGTGCCAATACCTGCAGGCTGGCTCAGTCGAACCCAGGACTGGAATTCAAGACAACCACAGCGGGGGGGGGGGAAGAGTCGTCTTGTTGGGAGCACGACGTTGTGAGTCATCCCGCCGCTCTTCTTCGTGGCTACGCGTGACGGCTGACTCACACTTCGGGTAAAAGGTCAATTAATTAGAATGTCGTTATGTCTCCCCTTGAAGTCAACGCCCGGGCTTCAGTGCCATCCAGTGGTGGTCGCAATTAAAGGGGACGGCTCACGCGCTCGCTTTAAAACACGACTCGTCACGCGTGTGCGTCTGAAGCACTTTTCCCTGCAGCCATTCTGAAATGAGCGGACGTCGGGGGCCTTGATTAACGCTATTAATGTCCAAATGGAAAGTTCACTGAGGACACACAAAATACAATAACCAGGAACAAGTTCACAAGTCAGTATATTTTCTTTTGTGGCTTTTCCAGTGTTGCAGCTCAATAACATAAAAAAACAAACCTTGAACTTATCGTGAATTCAAAAATGTATCTTTAAAGTGGATACAGATGCTTTTGAGAAGTTTTTATTTTTATTTTACCAGTCTGAATACATAAAAAATGAGAATTAAGAATAAAAAGCAGTAAAGGCAACAAAACACTTTCTCTCTAAAATGAGTGTTGTGAGACTGAAATGATATTTACTGGTTTACCTGTTTAAAAAAAACATCCACATATTTGACTCAAAACTGGGATTTACTTTATTCAGGTCAATGTTACATGTAGATAAAAAAAACAACAATGGATGGATACGTTCATCTCAACAAAGCATGAATGAATGAATACCCATGAACCAATGAAATGGGCTAGTTGGACCTTGTTGCGACACATTCAGGCCAGCTAGCGTCTGAGCATTCCAACATTTCACTGTGTCACAGTTTCATCTGCGTTGTTTCTGGCCGTGAATCGCATGCTGATGTCCTACAGACGGTTTCTCAGCTCACAGCCGAAATGAAATAACTGGATGGAAACAGCACGGATCACAGAAAACATCAAAGGACTTTAGTCGGGTACTACCGTAGATACTTGAACTACTCATTTTAACCACAAGTTACTAAATGATGAACCCTAAACACACAAAGACCAAAACTGGTCTTTTTTTTCGACCAGATGAAGATATTTAGGTCCTGGCTTCAAATTTTTAGAATAAAAAGTAGGACAAGTTTAAAATGACAAAGAGGACAGTATTTTGATCCAATCCAATGAAGGAGGGGGGGGGGGGTTACATTCATAAAACACTTCAAACTAGAACACAACATTTCAAACAAAAATGCAAAACCAGCTTTTAGCCGGGGGCGGATTACACAAAAATATCATTGTTTAGCTGCCGGCTGTTAAATAAAAGATTTGCTTACAGGAAAAAAAAAAAAAAAAAAAAACGTTCATTGGCTTTGACAAACGGAAAGTAGAAGATTAGAAAATCCTTCTTGAAGGACTCAACCATGAACTCGTAGGCAAGCCAAAAATAATTCCTAGAGTCGGCATCCAGCTGCTACTGAAACCTCCCTCCAAAAGAGGACAACAAAGGAACCAAACAATGAAACATTTAGGTGGATTATCAGGGAGACTTCAATGGCCCGAATTAGCTGCAGAAGGGAAGTTTTCCGACTATCCTTCTCAGACAACCGGAGGGTTAAAGATGGTCCAACGGCCAACATTCGGCTCATAAAAGGCTCGTGAAAACCGAATCAGGATTTATGATCAGAAACACGTAAGCACGGAGCCATTGAAACGCTCATTGTCACCCGAGCATCGGTATAAACACTGCAAACGATTACCTGCTTCTTCATGTGGTTTCTGCTCAGCTGACGTGGTTTTCTGGCCTTTCTGCACCTCATGATTATGTTGTAATAAAGGAGATGCTCTGTGATCACAGTCCTGTAGCTGTTATTCCATTAGAGTTCATTGAAAACGGTGTTCGCATTTGCTTTTTGAACCCTGTGGATTTCTTTAACAGGAACACTTGAGTCGGGGCAGCTGCGTTGGTTTTATAAAAACAATAACAGTATTATTAAGAATGTTTTCTGTAACCACTGAAACAAGAACTCTGTCAAACGAAATGGGGTTGATATGAATTCACGCTGCGAATAAGTTCATGCTAATTCAAACTTCAACTGTATAAACTCATCTACTTGAGTTTTGAAAGATTATAGGTTTAAAAAACCCCGCCGACATCCCCCCCCCCCTCGTACATGCTCCTCAGACTCACTCATCTACCTCAGTTCACAGAAGAGATATTTAAAGGCACATTCTGCAATATCTCCTATTGCATTGTTGACTTAGCGAGGACACACAGTGTCACGGATGCGAAGCACCTGAAGCCGGACTCATCATCAACACCGCAGAGCGTGCGGCAAAGACGTCTGCAGGAAGTGAGGGCGGGGAGCTTTTGAAAATGTGATTTTGAAATGTGGTTTAAAAGTAGAGATTTTTAGCAATGACTAACTTTACAAAGGACTTTTGCCAATTTAAATGTCTGTGAGTGGTTGCAGCTATAAAAAAAAAAAAAAGAAAATCTGCAGGTGGGACATTTATTGCCTGCAGGTGGCGCAAGTGTGATTGAGCGGCAATGTGAGTGGATCAGGGACGAGCTCCGGGAGGTGCTTTGCATCTCAACAAAAAAAAACAAAAAAACAGTGACACCTGCATCATTAATGGCTTCACCCACTTGACGCTCCGCGATGACGATACGTTAGGACGGAAAGTAGGAAATCTCGCTGACTGTGCCTTTAAATGTCTTTCAGGTTGTAAAACGCTCCCACTTTGTTACTTCTTCTCAATCTTCAGTGTTTGTACAAAATCCCAAAGGTCCTTGGCCACCTGAGAAAGAGGAACGGGTGGGTGTGGGGTGGTGGGGTGGTGGGGGTCCAGACAGAGACACAGACATGGAATTATAAACCCTGCAAATGAAGTGGTGTACAGCGGTTGACGTGGTGTTGGGAGCGCCGACTCGAGACGGACGGGGCTGCTGGGGAGCGACGAGGGGTTGGGTGGGGGCAACAGCGCATACCAGAGCGTATGACTCGGCGCTCCAGGTCTGACACATCTCAGACCAGAGCGCTTCCACAGATGTTGCTACACACTGGGAGCAACAAGCCCCGCCCCCCTTCACTCTTTTCCATGTCCGTCCCGGGCCTTTTTACTGGTCCGAATCGCTTTCACCTGCTCTCGTAGCTGTACGGCTTTGAACAATGTTCAAATGGCCCTTTATAACACTTGTGACACGGAGCCAAGAAGCATTTAGCCAGCGGTTAACATCTAAAAGGGTCCCGGGTGATTCATTCCTGCTCCACCACACAAAGCAGGGGCTGTTGTTTTTCTCCCAAAATGACAAGCAGCATTAGAAAAGATTTAAGTCCTGCATTGAAGAAGGAAATGGGGTTGGTCAAAGGCCTTGAATGTGAAAGAGACTGGTACCATCCACATACCACCAGTCCCTTCATTAAGGCTACAACAGACACTCTCTCCAGTAAATCACAGGGAAAGAGTTCGCCGGGGCAGGTGTACTCCCGTTCCATCTCCAAATAGCCCGCTGACACAAAATGCATATAATTCAAAGTGAACACACTCTGGACGGCGTGAACAACGGTGCATTTGTGCAAACAAAGCCCTTGTGGCTTAAAAATGGAAGGCGGCTGGAGACGCGCGCCCCGGCTGCCAACCAAACAGCTGCGTCGCGTTTGCGAGACGAAATGCTCGGGGCGAAGAAAAATCCCAAAATTGCCACGAATTGTCACATTTGATGTCGGAGAGAGCTTCTCGAGGTCGGGACCCTCAAAACCATCAGAGCATCCATCGGCTCACCATCGCTTACCTTTTTGTCCGAGATCCTGAAAGAGCTCCTCACGTAATTCTCAAACTTCTGCTCGGTCTTTGGCAGCGGTTTTCCCTGATGGAAAAGAAAAAAAATGGTCAATCGTCAGCTCAACCACGGCTTTCAAATTACGCGGGGCGATTGGCGGCGAGAAGGACTGCGGCATCACCTCCTTGGCCGCCTTGGACAGCTTGCTCTTAATCTCGCTGGGGGAGAGCGGTTTAGACGGGCCGGCCTGGGCTTTGTCCCTCCCCGGGGCAGGTGTCTGGGGGAGAATACATCAACCAGATAAGAAACACGGAGGGAGACGTCTAATACAGGGAGAGTTACAGGCGCTGTAGATGGAAAGATAACTTCATATTAGGCTCAATCACCCGTCCAGCTGACCAGCGGGCCGGTCTGGGCTACAGCCGTGACCCGTTGGGTCGGGGTTTACGGGCTCGGCGTGGGCAGCCAGCTGGACGAGGATGAAAGCGCCAGAAAAGGACAACAAATTCTGGTCTAATTACACCGTCGTTTTCAAACAAATACATCAGGTAGAAATTATGCTTTTATTGTTTGCAAGCGGGAGAGGGCATGCCCCGACTCCCCGATGAGTAATAGAGATTTGTTTGTCAAAAGCGGTTTTCCCCTTGATGTCAAATCGACCAAAGGAATAAAATGTTAAGAGCTTTTTTTTTATATTGAAAGTTATGCTCAAGTGAACGACTTCCATAAGACAAGATTAAGACTTTTACACTTTTAAGGACGGTCAAGAGTGAAACAACACTTCTCTCCCTTTTATCTTTATGACATTCTTAGTGACCCACAGGTGTGTTCGGACCCCCCCCTCCCCAAGAGGAAGGCCTCTGAATGTGACACAACAACGCCGACACGCACAATGTTACACAAGCAGAGGAGCTTGTCTCTGCACGTGAAGCAGGGGAGGAATCCGGGGAAATTGCAGGGCTTCATTGATAGCCAGAGTTTTACACTGTATTATTTAACGGGAGGCAGTCGGACAGCGTCAGTGAAGGATGAGAGAGTTTCTTAATCTCCCACTTGAACTGGTCGTTTGGATGAAAGTGAACAAATATCAAGAAAGTCTTCTTACTTCAAACAACTTCAGCAGCCACGGGACAAGACTCAAAATCGTTAAAAACAGGTGGAATGTCCTGGGAGGAAATAAATTGTCTGTCCCTCGTTTTGAAAAAAGAAAGACAAAATGCAATCATCTGTCCTTGTCCCCAAGAGAGCAGCCTTTTACGGCACAGATCAAAAGCTATAAAAAGGGGGAGAAAGCCTGACGCACACATACCACACCACAAAAGAGACGGCGCGTATGCCTCTGGCTCCCGGCCAGACGAATGTACTACGCATTTATTATTTATGGGAAGCCCTGTACTTCCAAGGGACAGCTGTGGACCCGAAAAACAGCTGATAAACACACAGCACCGGCTTTTTCATCTGGACCGGACGCTGATTACAGATTACAGCCACGAGACACGGAACTTAATCACAAGCACGCGATCATTTTGATGAGCCGTCTGGTCCTCGATCCGCGGCGCACGCACGGCGGGGCACCTCAGCGCATCGGCTCGGACCAGCGGCGGCACTTTGGATATTTTTTTTTTTGCGCCTTCCGAGTTGGAAGCGAGCGTTTCACCCCCCCCCCCCCCCCCCCCCTCCCCCCCTCCCCCTCGCGGGAATCGTCAATAAACCCCAAACAACACGAGCACCTGCTGCAACACATGCCAATCAGCCGGCGCAACAATGACTCACACCCTTTCGGGATGAGCCCGACGCGAGCGGCGCGCTCGCTTTACGACCGTGACGTGTGCTGCGAGGCGTCGTCTACTCCCAGAGCCATCAATCAGGGGACGCCAGCTGCCAGATGAAGTGACTTCGGATCAGCGAGCCGGTTCTCACGTCCAGCCCGTCGCCGCCGCGAGCTGCGGCGGCACGCTGGGCCCGCGAGAGGTGAGAACCGCGGCGCTGGCAACACATCTGACAATCCGATCTAATGACCAGTCACCTGTGTTTAGGAAAGAAGAAGAAGAAGAAGAAAAAAAGACAAGACATCCACGCCCGCTTCCTCGCTCCTCGGGGGCATCTGGAAGCGCAAAGCTGCACCAGACATCAAACGCTGGTAATGGGGAGCAATTGGGAGAAGGCGTGTCCAGGAAGTGAGGGGTGTGAAGAGGTTGCAGAGAGGGAACAGTTGTTGTGTAGAGCAGATCGGGGAGGAGGAGGAGGGAGAGAGGGGGGAGGGCGGCTCTATAAGGAGGGGGAAGAGGGTTAAACTGGCGGGATGGTTTCTGCTAATCCCCCGGAGCATTTCAAGAGCCACTGTTGTGTTGTGTCCGGACAACGGCCAGCGCAGAATTAGCTGCACTCGCCGACACGCGGCAAGAAGAAAAAAAAAAACTGGGGCCATGGCGGTGGGGTGTGGGGGGGGGGAGTTGTCGCTTCATCGCTCCAGAAACTCAGCAAACCAGAACACGATATAGAAGTCACAGATCTTTCCTTCCAAGGCGTCAGACAGGAAATGCACAAGTTGCGTTTTTTGGCGCGGTCGCCATTCTCGCCTTCGCCGACTTGTGAAATGAGTCAACCTGCACGGCGGCTGGCCGATTTCCCTCGTGTGCACGTGTGCAACGGGAAGCTGTGAGGACATCAAAGGGGGCGGGGGAGGGGGCTGCAACTCAAGACGCCGGGGGTCAGGCCAAAAAGGTCACGGGGTTTAAACCTTGCCCCGGGAAGCCCGCTTGGAGGTCAGGTGTGTTTGCTTAAAGAGAGGCAGAGTTCAAGCTGTGGGTTTTCAGAGGCGGCCGCCCGAGACATTCCATCCGAGAAATTAACTATCAGGTTGAGCTAATTGCAATGTGCGTTTATCACATTCCTCGACTGGGGGGGGGGGTGTCTTCTTTTCTTTTCTTTTCCAGGTATGTTTTAATTGTAAAAGCCAATAAATGCAGATGCGGAAGAGACACCTTTTGTGTCGCCAGTCTCCAGTTCGAACCGCTTTGACAAAAGGAAAGCTTTTTTTCGAAGCATCGTGTGACGCACTCAGCTTGAGGGCCTCGTCGGGGTTTTCACCCCAGACACACCGTTACAGGTAGGAGGTCAGATCGCAGAGGCCACATTTAAAAATGTGTCTCTCCACCATTTCATTTGGTGAAGATTTTCCTGCTCGTGTTTACGTTAGCTCACACTGCCTCCTCCCAGCAAAGCGGCTCCTCGGTTATCCAGTATGTGCATTGCTCTTCATGGACACCATTACCACTACGTTGCACGGAGAGACTTTATGTGACACGACCGCATGAATAATGAATCAGTCGGATAACAAAGCCATGACACATGAAACAACTCTTCTAGGTGTGAAGTCTGTCCATCAACTGATGGGATTTTCTCTACCTTCATCTGGGGTTTGACTGATGATCCTGAAGGTTTTCCCGCGGGGCCGTTTTGTTTCACCGGAGTCTTGTTGGGCTTCTCTGAGCTCTGAGAAAACCAAGAACACAAATTCATGAAGAAGACGTCTCCAATATGACAGGAAGCATGTGAATAAATGTGTGTGTGTGTGTGTGTGTGTGTGGGGAATAATAAGGAAACAAGCAACCTTTTTAAAGCTTTCAGACTGTCCCTTCTGCTGAATAATAAAAAATGACATTTTAAGCTGAGGAAATAAATGCAAATGTGGGATGGGCCCAGGCGGGGGTCCCACTGAAGATAAAAGAAGCTGACAATTGACCCATCGCGAAAGAAAGTGCTGTGACTAACTATGAAGAATGAACCGTTTTCTTATTTGACGGCAACTGAATGAAGTTTGTTAACGTTGTTTGAAATATTCACGTTAAAACAACTTTTGGGGCTTTTAGTATTTGTCATGTTGTCATAAAACCTCATTAAAGCTGAAATTGCTGCGCTTCTTTTATAGCTGAAACATTTTACAACAAACAAACTACATTAGTGGAGTTTGCACTTGTCGTTCTTCTTCAGTCTTTTGCCGTCAGGTATTTTCACTCATCCCTGTAAAGTCATAGTTTACAGGGATGAGATACAACTGTATCTATGACAAAAAGGTCGGCACGGTCCGCACTGTCCGTTAGCTCATACATGAGCTCGCAAATTTGGAATTTAGCGCCTTGAGAAATGATGGTTTATCTCAGCAAGTATCTCGTTAACAAGGCCTGTGTGATACACACATAACTGGAACCAAATCAGACAGGTAATGATACTGCAATCCTCTCCACGTGGCTGAGATGACATCACTGGGTAATTTGTCCGTGGTCATTGTTCTGCACTCTGGAGGCCTTCCTGTCAGGTTACCGTTGCTCTCAGTCACCTGTGTAATTACCTCGTAATAGCCGAGGCAGGTACCTGCATTTCCTGAGCACCAACCCTCTCCTCGGAACGGGCTGGAAGTGTAATTGCCTGTGTTGACATAACTGCTACAAGGCAATTACACATGTTATTTCCTACAGCCGTGGCTGGTAGCAGAAGAGGCTGTAAGGAGCCTCCAGTCGGGTTGCCAGATTTAATTTAGCAAATTATAAATGTAGGGATATAAATATACAAAGCACACAAACACATGAAGTAGAGAACTGTTATTCAAATCCTTCATAGATGCTACTCGGGGTATGAGGTTGGTATTCTCAAGTCAGATTGTGTTGGGTCTCTCGGTCTACATCTCAATACATGCTCCCAAAATCCCTTTGATTCTACCAAAAAGTGAAAGACTTTGTGGGCGTTTCTGACGAATGAGGAACTAATTCTTTAGGCTGCTCCTGCGGCGTTTGGTAGTAAATTTAGGAAGTGGAAAGATTTTACCACAAAGGTGAGACGGCGGTCTGTGTCGCACTGAGGACGCGCTTTCACACATTGAAACAATTATACAAAAAAAAATGTTTCAGTGACTCACACACCCACTGTGTCTTTGTCTTAACATCAACACGGCCTGCTCTGCTTTTCAGAACGGTGATCTTCATCATCTCAATGGACCCAAATGTCGTTGCCACGGCAATGCGGTCAAATAGCAATTGAAATATTTTAATACAAGGCAAAGACAAGCTGAACAACCGGTTTCCCTCTTCACAAAAAGCAGAAAAAAACCAACATTGTGTGAAAAGAAATAAACAGAAGCAAACTTTCAGATGAACGAAATGTGTTTGGATCAGATATTTCTGATCAAAGAACAAGTGCACTATAGATTAAGAACCCGTTGAAGCATTTGTCTCTTAACAACCCCACGGACACGCAAAACAAACCCGACTTGCTGACTTGGCATTCCGAGCATAAAAGCCGCTCCTACTTTGTTAAGTTCAGTTCTTTGGTAACTAAAGAAGGGAAAACCACGGCGCTGAGGAGGGGACGGCTGAAGGAAAGGGCTTAAGGTCATGGGGGAGGAGGAAGGGGCGGGGGAGGGACGAGGAGACGGGAGGTTTTGGACGTGAAGACAACAGAATAAATCAACAGGTGACAGAAAATGCTCAGCTGTCATCTGACCCCGAGGCCGGGATGGGCGCTCACGTCGCAGGTATGCGCATCTGCCCCGCTTTGATCTTCCGCCTGGCACACTGAGCGCTTGGATGGCGTGTTTTTAAAAACAAAACCAAAAAGAAGAAGAAAAAAAACAAAAAGGCAAAGAAATCACAAACAGACAGCGACGTAAAATGAAAAAAGGGGGGCAGATAGACACATGCGTCCAGACACTTGCAAACAATTGTGGTAACACGCAAAAAAAAACAAGTGCTCAAAGGGAAAAGGCCAGGTGCAACGCCACAACGGCACGAGAGACGATAAAAAGGAGCGATCGTATTAACAGTGGGATGACAGAGGGACAAAGATATGCGGCGGTACACAAAAATGTGGTAAGAGGTTTCCCATCACTGAGGTGTGTGTGTGTGTGTGTCTATTGTAAATATATCCGGTTATGTTTTTCAAAGCATGTGCATTTTCCTATGCTTGTGTGCGTACACACATACAGTAGGTGTACATTGTGTGAATAGACACACTACGTCCGTGTGTGTGTGTGTGTGTGTGTTGGTGAGAATTCAAGCAGATTACAGAGGAGAAATCCGATCATTACGCCACACACACCCTGTGTTTTACTCGGGGAAAACAGGTGGGTACATGAGCGAACAGGATGGAAAAAACGCTCCGTGCAACAAAAAAAAAAAAAAAAAAGGTGTCCGGTCAGTGAGTGCAGCGATGGGACGGGCCTGCTGAAGGAAATGCTACTATAGGACACGGCGGGTGGGAGTCTACGCGATGCGCTGCAGGCAGAACGCAGACAAATGCCCCTTTCCAAGAAGACGTAGCCGAGGGGGAAAGCCCTCGGCTACTGTGACACCTGGTGGACGACCGGGGGGCCGGAGAACATCCGAGCTCCTTTCATCCGGCGTGAGACGTTTAGTTTGAACCGCCACGTCTCGAAGCACAAGTATTTATTGCACTCCAATAGAATTTAACTTTATCCAAACGCAATCTAAAACAACCAATGTTATTTAGACCTCATTAGCCATTAGAGAAGCTGCATCGGTTCACACTAATTCTATATGGAGAGGCCCTGAAAAAACATGTGAACCTCGTCCTCCTAAACCCTTTACCGAAGCGCGGACGGAAATGAATCCTCGGTGCGACCGTTCGCTCCCACTCGAGTTCAAATAACGTTTTCCGCTGCCCAGGAGAGGAAAACCGAGCAGCAACGAACAGAAGCTCCAGACGGACGTCCCCGAAGCAAAAAGTCGTGCAGATTAATGATCGGTGGAGTGATTGATTATCGGTGACGTTTGCTTCTGAGATGCAAACTTATTTTTGCTGTTTTGTGACATCAAACATTTTACGCGCTTCCATGCGACCACATCGGTACTCATTGAATTAACTCTTGTGTCCTAATGTTTGAAAAAGAGTCAAGCTCACTTTTTTTTGTTCTTTTCCGGCATTCTTCTGAGGCTTCACATCATTTTCATCGCTGTCGTCATCTTCATCATCACTAAGAAAAAAGAAAGGACAAACAAATATTACTTAAACTTACTTATTTGTGCGTAGAACTTTAAATTCTCTCTTTTTTGGGGGGGTTTGCGCCACGACAGGAAGAAAATGATCCTTAAAAGACATACTCGTCCTCATCCTCGTCACTGTCGTCTTCATCATCGTCAGAGTCCATCTTTAGTTTTTTCTACAAGAAAAAGGAATCAGAATCTCACTCCAGGTGAATCTCCTCCTTCGGGAAGATCTGCCTTCAGTTCTGAAGCAACTAAATGAAAGCACCGAGGTAGCTACCAACGGGGGCTTCTTCCCCGAAACGAGGCCCGCGGGCCGCTTCACCGGGGAGCTGTTGTTCTCCTCCTCTTCATCCTCAGAATCCTTCACGCCTACAAAGCAAACACTGGCTACTAGTGATCAAAGTTCAGGTTCACCTGTAGAGCTTTGAACGGACACAAACATTATTGGAAACAGAGAATGGTATTGAGTATAGTCTGAAAGTGATGAGTTTTACAGTAAAAAAAATAAATAAATAAAAAAGAGTAGAAATGCTTTTTCTATTTGAAAAATGGCAAAGTTCATTTGTTTTACTCAACTGTAAAGAAGCAAATCAAGTCCACCCCAAAATAGACACCTTATGTTTTGCGGGTTTATAAAATAAAGCCAACTTCACCCCCGAGCTACGTGGAGCTAAACGGCTGCTTCCGGCTGACTTAGTGTGAAGCAGGAGAGTACTTCTTTTAAATGAAGTGAACCAGCACCCCAAATACTCACTAATGAAATGCTGCCCGCTGATGTGGACCGGGCCGGAGCCGGACTGGAGACGGAAGGTAACTGGAGGCGTGATCTCAAATCCACCTAAACTCATCTGGACAAGAAAAAGAAGAATCACACCGCAGCAAAAATAATCATTGTTAATACACCATTTGTATCCTATTTCAGGGTGAAGAAAGAAGAGGAAGATTCCTGTTTTCTATAAAAAACTGCTATAATAAGATAAAGGTATTGCTTAATAGATGTGTATTTTCTTTAATACTTCACGTGTTCACTCACGGAGGGCAGGACGGACGGCTTCAGGACGACCAGCGGCACTTTGGTAGATTTCCCATCATACGTGAGCCCTTCGATTTCCACCATGTGGAACTTGTCCTCGGCCTCGGCTCCCAAACACACCTGGAAGAGCAGCAGGCGACCCTTTGACCCTTTTACTGAACTGATGGAGACTATTTGATGTTTATGCAAATAAATAATGTTTTATCGGTAAGTAATTGGTAAGTTATTGCGGTAAATATTTTCATTATGAAATGATAAACTAGCTGTGTGAAATCATGAAAACAACAGCAATTACACTTGCCCCATCAAAACAAAGACACATTAACTGTGTCCAAACATTCAAGAGCGAGGGACACCAAACGTGTGTGAACAACGTGTATTCTCTGCGATGTCTGAAACTAGTACGCGCGACAAAAAGCGTCTTCCTCACTGCTTTGAGTGACAGCTGCTGCTCCGCATCATCGTCGTCCGGGTCGACTCTGAACTCCCGTTTGTCCGATTTGAGGGTGCAACCTGGAGAAAACGACAACCTGGCGTTGGCACCTCTCTTGAATAGCGCACACACAAAATGCATTGAACAGTGTGTCTGGTTTTTTAGTGCGTTAGCTGTGGCCGCGGGCTCTGCGCGCTTCGCTCGGCTAGCTAACAAAGGGGCTCGATTGGCGCGCGGGCAGGGAGGGTGAGCAGGTTAGCAGCTATTTAGCTTGACTTCATCTAGCTAAAAAAAAAAAGAAGATAAATGGCTATTTGTGCGTGATAACATGGCAGTTAAACAAATTGTGTAGCGGATGGTTTTCTTTTAAAGGTATTTCATTATAAGAGAGCTCACCAAACAAATACATTTGAGGTCTGCTCAAATCTGAGATATCGTCCTCCATCTTTGTTGTGGGTGGTTACACTTCCGTGAACTGGCTTGATGGAAATGTCAACAAGCCAATGAGGAAACAGAACGTCACCGCGGTTTCTGGAGTGCGCGGCCAATAGAATTAAAGGCTAGGCGGGACTTTTGAAATGATGCGTTCTCATGGTAGAACACTAGATAGAGCTCTAGTAATAGAGATTGAGTAAATTACCCTAAAAACAAATTATAACCATCATAATCAGGGAGGTTTGAGGCCATTCATTTCCTTTCACCAGAGGCTATTACAATATTATTAATGCGTGTAATATAATATAATATCATGACAGTAGGCAGCTGAGGAGGTAAATAACGTCCAAATGTTGTTGTTTTCATATCAATAGGCTATAAAATTAGATAGAAGTAGATGCATTTGTACTTTGCATGACCCCCAATTTACTACCCGCAGGGTCCTTTTTACAGTAGTTTGTATTTTTCCTAATTTGCAATGTGGCTTCCTCAAATAATCTTTACAACTTCATATCACTTAATGCACTGTTTGGGTGAAATAAAAGAGGCCTTTGGTCAGTAATATTAAAAGGGCAGCCCAGGGGGCAGTTGCAGCTTTAAATGAGTCTTCTGTGGTTGTTAAAAATGTTGATAATAAAATGGCGAGCAATTGCAGTCTCAGATATTACGGAGAAGATAAATTAATCAGGTTTGGAACTCACCAAACACATATTTTCGAGGAAGGGCTCGTTTTCAAGGAAAACACTCAAGTTTCACGTTTCTTTTGTAATTTTTGTATTTTGGGATTATATTCTCATTAAATTTGCACAATATGAATCAGATCATTAAATATGGCCTTTGAACCACAGTGTGCTAGACACTTTTTAACCTCCCAGTTCAGGGGTGACAGATTATTTTTATTTCCTTGGAAGGTGAGCAGCCTTTCACCTTGACTCATCTGGCACACTTGGCTTGGATTCAGTTCTGTTGCATGACAAAACATCAGGGAACGCACTCCCGTGGCCTCCAGAACATCCGAAATGGGGCAACAGCAGCTGTGTTGCTTAATTGTGAAAGCGGTGTGACCCTAATTAGCGCCTCGGAGTGAGTCAGCATGGCCGGCCGGCGTCGAGCAGGTGCTGAGACGACGCTGCGCAGTGCCAGTACAGTGTGCACCCACGAGGAATGACTTGTCTTCATGCATGCCTGCAAGCTCCAAAGGGTTTAAAGAGCAACAGGCTGCCAGGACACGTCCGCAGATCCCCTCTCATATCACGCTCACGTGAACACATTTTTTTCGTGCAGATTCCTGGAGGTTTTGATTCCCATTTGTGCCCATTTAAAGATTTAAAGACACCTGAGAAGGAGCGTACTTAACAGTGCAGTAAAACGTTCCCTTTCATTACTTCAATAATATATGTATGTACAAGTATGATGTTTCTGTAATCAAATCATTGCTGTATTATCATGTTTTTACTGCTAGATGTTCATGGTTGTGCAAATGATTTAATATGGGCCATTTTAATCGACAGCACTGCTTCATATTCCAGATCGCCACATGTTTGTGGGCGTCACTGCCACGTCTGATCCAGAAGAACACCCTGGATCTTTCTACTGATTCAACATGATTTTAAAATAGTTTGTTTTGATTGTCTCTCAACACATTGAGGACGAGGACATACTTGGTTTTCAATCGACAGGAAGGGTTTTAAAAACGGCACACTAAAAAATAAGCTGTCGGACAAAGTGGAGTAAAAAACCTTCATTTCCCTCTGAGGTGTAAAAGTGTGAAGCTGCTTTAAAGGGAAAAGCACAGTGCAATGATCTTTAATGTGTACTTAGGTGTACAGTACAAGTATTACTCATGTGTTATACATGAAGGGGTTGAAGAAAGTTGAATAATCGTTAAATAAATCAAACTAATCTTTATTTCCACATTACTACTCTTCTCCTTTGTATGAAGTAACAATTGTGTGTACCTGAAAACACTCGTTTATGTTGTGGGACTAAAATATTAGTGCTACTTGATTCCAAGTACGCGTGAGCTTTTGTATGAACAACGTCTGATGAAGGTTTCAGCTGGTTATGTTCACCTTTCGTTGTTGTCCTATTTGTGTTGTGCAGGACGTGACACGCAACTGCACACCTTGTTTTCCCACTATTAGTACCGAATAAACTGCATAATCTCACAAAGTGACCATTTAATACTAAATATGCAACGTGATCTCCAAAACCTGTTCGTAAAAATGTGTACGAAAATCTTGAACATATAAATTGGTAACAACACGTAGGAACTGGCGGTGGTTAACCACGCCCCCTGAGCGAACAACATGGCGGACCATGTCGGATTCTTGAGTGAACGTCTCTCCGCCATGTTGGATTTTTTGAGGGGGTTAGGGTTAGTATTCTGTTCTTACAAGTTAACATTGATTTCTCGTTAAAAATGCAATCATAACACGTTTATTTTACACCGTTAGACTTCACAAAGTGTGTTTACGGGGCGCAGGTCCCCGTTCACTTTGAACAGGGTGACGTCATCAGTTGCCAGTCCGTATTTATTTCGTATGTATCACTACGAATTTGTATCTTCAAGATTTTCGTATACATTTTTACGAACAGGTTTTGGAGATCAGGCTGAAATATGAGATTCCCCGGAGGCTTTTTGAAGACCTAAATGTCGACTGCGTTTCACAAGAGCGGAAAGAAGCGATGGCAGCGTGACGCAGCGTGGCGCAGCGTGACGCAGCGTGACGCAGCGAGCGTTGGTGAACAGCTTTTGCTGTCGGCCCTGTGCTAAAGAGAGTCCTCGATAGGAAGTCTGATAGACCCCCGAGCCGCTCTTGTTCATCTTGTGTGGTGACATTTTATTGGATAAGGACGGGGCCCTTTGGCGGCGGGAGAGACGGGGGCGGAGAGGGGGCGAGGGAATGAAAAGCCGTGACAAGAAAAGAGGAAAAACAAAACAAAAACCAAGCTTTAAGCACCTGTAGTGAGACACAATGCACGGTTTTGAAAAACCGTGCATGGGAGGAATTTTTGGGAGGAAATGGGAGGAATTTTTCTAAAACGGCCCGAGTCACGTCAAGTCAAGGCGCCCGAGACGGAGAGAAGAAAGCAGGAGTGAGCGGAGGAAATGGGGGTCGAAGAGGCGTCGCCTGGAGAACTGCCCGCCATTGACAGGATCCCAACCGGGCGAGACGCCCCGAAAACACTGACTGAACACAGGAGCTGTGTTCCAGAGGCGGCAGCGCGGTCGTCGGGGGGACCTGATCACCAACCCCTGGAGTTTGTAAACCAGAGCCTGTGGCCGAGGTCGAGGCGACATCACGCTCACGGTGCAGCGACTGGATGTCGAGGAGAAGAGCTCGGCCCGCCGCCAGGCCCCGTGTGCTGCGCCGCCCATTCACGGGCCAATGACCGTGGGTGACGCGTCTCGCTCTGTTCTTAGATAAGTTGCTTTTGTTATGACGGCCGGACGCTGTGATAAACGGAATGTTTACGGCTGTCTGGTGTCTACGTGGACAACAATGGCAGCCAGAACCCCGAAATGGTGGGGAAACTTTGTTCTATTCCACAAGAGAGTCATTTTGGACTGTATAATACTGTGTGTGTCCACTTAGTTTACATGTTTGATCCGCATTTAAAAGAGCAAAAGGTGTAACAACCAGCTAAAGAGACACCAGCGTCCCAACGGAAATAAAAAGATGTGATGATAAAGTTTGCCATCTGACAGGTCGAGGGATTGTTTCCATTCCTCCTGCAGGCGTGAGCTGATTAACTGGAAACAGCTTAACGTGAGCTTCTTGCTTACAATGACTAACAATCTGATATCAATGGTTGTTTTTTCCAACAATCCGAGGCAGCAAGATAGGGCACGATGAGGAAGAGCCACACAGATGTACAATAGAAATGACTGTGCACACTCTGGCCGTAAAAGGTAACGCGTTGAGGGACGACCGTGACAAAAGCAACTTGAGGTGAGCGCTCCTTTAGGAACAAAACAAAGACATAAATAAAAACCAGGCCGCTGCATTCAAAGCGCTCCCTCGGCATCTGCACAACGTGCACTTTACTCTCATTCTAATCGGAGCAGGCGTCGGCTTTCCGGCCTTTTATTCACCCGGGGAGGGTCTCGCAGAGCGGCCCTCCTTCACGCTCACGCCCGGGAGCTGTGCTCATCAGTTTTTATGGATGAAAAAAAGGCATTGCGCTGTCCTTCTGTTGCATTTCAGGAGGGTATCTTACCTTTGGGTGGTTTGAAACTTTAATGTGTAATTATAGCTAAATCCCACGGGGCTGACTTACCTGCTAAAATCATAGAGCATTATTCCGCGGTTTTCAACATGGCGACAAACGATACAAAGGAAGAGCCAGAAAGACAAAGAGAAGCGAGAAAAACAGAGAGGTTTGTCATCTTTTCAAAAAGTCACAATGTCATTTAATATAAAACACCTTTAAATTGAACACAATGATGAATTTGTCATCAAGAGTTCCACCAATTGAATATACCACTTTGAAAACTGCAGTCCACCTCGGCGGCAGCCGGCGGTCCTTCCGGGTGCACACAGAAGAGGGTTTGAAACATGCATTTACTACATTGTACAAAGTCAAAAGCAGGAGTTTTTTTTTTTTGTTGTTGTTGTTGCTGTTACTGGCAGAGAGTCTCTGCCGCCTCGGGAAAGGATCCAGAGGCAACAGGGAGGGGAGCGCAGGGGGGGGGGGGGGGGGGGGGGGCAGTCTTGGTAGTTGGGCATGTACAGAGGTGTCCATTTGTTTCCCGGCACTTATGGGTAAAGTGCCCTCCTCTCTTTTAGACCGTCAACTGAAGGGAAAGCGGAAACTTGGTGTAAGGCAGGAATTTGACTCAACACACATTTCTGTCAACAGTTGCTTCATTTGGACAAACGTGTCGGTGCGGCTGTCTCTCTCTCTCTCTCTCTCCACTCGCCCGCCCCCCCCCCCGCACCCGCCCGCCATGTTGCTGGTGGCGATTAATGAGTGAGGAAGCACGATGTCCATTCAATATGTGTATTTATTACTCCCTCATTAATGACGTCCCACAGCGGTGCTCGTCCTCTCCCTCCGCTTTCCTACACACACACACACCACGCTCACACTACAGATGCCGCGGAGGTGACGGAGGTCACCTTACTGTCATCCGCCCAGGGCTGCAGGTTTTGCAGGGCGTAGAGGGAGGAGTTGTGCAGGCAGAGGGGGTCCGGCTGCAGGGGCTGGCTCAACGTCTTCTGGAAAGCTTCCTGCTGAAGCTGCAGCATCAGCCGGTTGGCCTGCTGCCTCTCGGCCTCTCTCTCCTCTGCAGTCTGTCTCCTGGGTGGATGGGGGGGGGGGGGGACAAAAGAAGAAGATATAAGACCTTGAGAGTGGGGGGCTTTTATGAGGCATGTACGCAAGATGTATTAATACCGCAGCTTTGTTCGTATTGTTGGTCTCACGTCCTCAAAGAGAAGCAATTACGTTACGAAAATACGAAATAATCTTTCAATGTTTAATATTTAAGCGGTGGCTCCCAAACTGGGGGGGTCCGGGGTCCACGTGGGGGTTTCAAGCTAGAGGGGACATCATGTATTTTCCTCGACAAATGTAAAAATGTGCAAGTGTCTGCATTCACTGAATGTTCAGTACACCTGCGCCTGATACTCCAGCTTCAGCGAAGCAACAGCTGATCGGGATGAGTGACAGCTGCTGGCGAGGGGACGTGACTAACAGCGGGTGGGGGAGGCGAAGAACACGTCCAGCCTCAAGGTGTTAACGGTAACACAAATCCTGTCAGTGCCGTGTTCCCGCGAAGCACACGGAACCAGTGTGTTTTAAATGACACCCACTTTTATACGAAACAAAAAGCACAACGAGGGAACGAATGAAATGACAATAAAGAAGAGGTTACCTTCAAAATGAACCACAAAATACAAATGGCAGGTAGAAATCACAGGAGGAAGCACACCTATAAAAACACTCTTTGCACACCGACTTCCATCCATTAGCCACACATTATTGTTAACAGCATTATCATAATCTGATTCCCCGGCTGTTGATTTGATCATCCTCTTGTTACTAGCGTGGTCGTCACGCAAAGACATCCCTCATGCTCGTCCTACCAGGTGCACACTGCATGGCGATGGCATGAATGGCAGCAAAACTAAGAAATAAAAGAAAAATCCACTTAAGCCGATTTCCCTGTTACCTGTGACAAGCTGTTTGGTCTTGGATTTAGTCAGGCTAGTTTTATTTCGTTTTTATTACATCTTTTAGGAAAAATATAGATCTTGGTTTTTCACTGCTGGAGAATGTGATAATTCATTAGGTGACTTTTTCTAAGGGGATCATCAAACTAGTGCAAAGACCAAAGTTGCCAATGAACGTTAACCAGCCACGAAAAGAACGATGTTTGTAAATGTTTTCCACGTGTGTTAAATTCAAAAGTCATTGGAAAAAGCTTAAGGATCATTTAAACATTAAAACCCTGTGAGGTAATTTAGCTGTTTGTAATACGCTGATGAAAAATGTGTCCCGTCCCTTTAACTAAGGGCGGGGCTGCATAATTAGATTTCCTACTCATTTACTTCCAAATGGCTATAAACAACAGTTAGAGTGAAGTGAAGGAGTGTGTGTGTGTGTGTGTGTGTGTGTGTGTGTGTCTTCTGTCCATGCAGTCGATTCCTCCAGTGAGTGTTTCAGTATTGCTTTGGACAGCAGCTTTCTAAAAGGCCTTTCAGGAGGCTCGGGAGTAATTGTGCTTGGTCAAGTGAACTGGCCTCGACCGGCAGCCTCGGTGCAGCAGAATAGGTGTCGCGTTGTACGACGCCCTCGCCCCGCCTCCACCCGCCGATCGGGCCATTTTGCTCACGTTTGAAGCGACGCGCCGGTGAGCCTTTTGCAAGGCGAGAACAAACGCGTGAGACGCGCCGGGAGGGAAGTGAGACGGAAGGAGCGGCTCCTCCGAGTGAACATCCTGCCCTCATGGGGACAAACTCGAGCACATCTTGAGGGGCGACACGAGCCGCGTGGAGGAGAGAACCGCGACGCCTTTGCATCGACCCCACTCCCCCTTCCCTCTAATCTTACCGCCATTTTGTCCGCCTGTTCTGAAACCAGGTCTTGACTTGTGCGTCGGTCATCTTCAGGGCCTTGGCCAAGGTGGCGCGCTCGGCAGACGCCAGGTACTTCTGCCGATGGAACCGCTTCTCCAGCTCGCAGATCTGCACCCGGCTGAAGGAGGTGCGAGGCTTTTTCCTCTTGGGCGGCGTCCGGTTCTGGTAGGGGTGGCCGATGCGACGGGTCACGGAGAAGGGTGACAGGGCTGCTGAAAGAGAGGGTGGACTTAGTCTGGTTTCTTCTCATGCGATGCATCGTGGATGTGATTGAAAACGCCACGAGAGCATCAGGCAAGAGGTTATTGTCGCTAATTGAGACTTTCCGACTTCATGGCGCCAAGATTCATTTCCGCCAGCGGAGTCATTTCCCTTTCAAAACCGCAGCTTCTGAAATATAAACTTATTTCCCTTGAGGTTTTTGTTCGTCTACGCTCACGTTATCAACACAATCTTGTTTTCCGACCCTTGGTTCAGATAAAAGGATTGTCCATTTCGTTCTGACTCTGGAAAGGCCGGTGTTGTTTGGGGAGTTTAGACAAAAGGCCCAGAAGCTGCCAATTGAAGGAGATATATGTAATTACAACTAATATTCCCCAGCAAGCCGGTTCGTATCGAGAGGACGCTTGAGGTAAAGTCAGAGGCAGAGATATTAACAAAGCCGGGATGAGCGGCAAATTCAAGATGAGATATACCGCTTTGATATAAGTCAAAGGAAGAGTTTTACACTTCAGAAACACAGTTCAATCGGTAAGCTGCACACAAGGAATACACTTGAAAACCAGCTGTGACACAGGTGTGTGTTGGTGGGTGGGGAGGAGGAGGAGAAGGAGGAGGGGGGTGACTCACCTGGACAAGCCCCCTTTGGAAAGGGGTAGTCTGCTAGAAGGCCACTGCCCTCTCGCAGGTGAGCGAGCTCGGGGTAATAGCACTTAGCTAACGTCTCCACTGTGCTCCAGACGGGGACCCTGCCGATGTCTCCCTTTGGGAGAGGACAGAGGGACCCGACGGGCCCCGGGCCCCCCGCGGCCTCTCCAGCTCGGCTCTCCTCTGCCTGCTCCCCTAAAGAAAAGGGAGACACAGTAAGGTCCCACATCTGGAGCTCGTGCGGGCGCCAACGCACAGCAGCTAATCACATGAAGGCTGAACAGAGTCCCCGTTAACCTCATTTACTGCTCCCCTCTTAAGTCAGCGTTTGCGAGGGTTTCGCTCCAAAACGTCTGCCGTTTAGAGGAATAAGTGACAGCAGAGTTGCAAAGATAAATCCCGCATGCTGCTCAGCCAATCAGCATCAGGCAAGCAAGTCGTGATGAAGGTCAAACTAGGGTTTACAAGCCAGTATAATAATATCAACCTATTAAACGCTGATGCTAGCAATCTATTCACTGTCTGTTGTACATATTTTGGAGGATAACAATGTTGTAGTTTTATAATTTATTTTACACAAATGTATTCACCGCGTCTTCCACAAAAAACAATACGCATTTGTCCCTGAAAGTCTCACAATTATGACAGGATTAATCATCAGAAATGACACAACTTCACCCACTTTTGAGAGTAGACCTCATTTAAAGCTGTTGAATTGTTTTTCAATTCATTACATTTCCACATATGTATGTATATATATGTGTGTGTGTTTGTGTACGTGTACTATTTCGTGTCTTGTGTTTCTTGCATATGAATGCGAGCCGTGTTTCTCTCCTCTCTGCCCGGTGGCTTCATTTCACCGTATTAATAACAACGTATCTCCTGCATCATAAAATATCTATGAATCCTGTCTATTTTGTCAGCCGTGGGTAAACAGAAGATCGATGACTGTAACCGGATCGTTCTTGGCCATGGATCCACTCCCGCAGACACATTCTCAAATTTGGAGGCACAACGCAAATCGGGGAATAGTCTTTTTTTTTTCTCCTCCCCGTGTCGTTCCTCCCCGCTGCACGCTGTCTTACAGGCTGTTTTCGTCTGTTTTTTTGTTTTTTTTTGTGTGAGAAAAGTTGCCCGGAAGCCAAACCGAATTATGCAAAAAAAACAAAAAAAAAACATCTGGAGTCCGCCGTGGGGAGCGAGGCCACGGGGCCTCTGCTCTCAGGGCCCCGACGACCCGCACGGGCAACCCGGGCAAGTCTTGAGACGGAGCATCGTCTGCGGGGAGCAGCCAGACGTCAGTAAAGAACACATGGAGATGAACAGCTGCAACGTGCAGTTACGGGAGGTCGCGTTAAGTTAACATTACCTGAGTGCATTTTAGAAATGCAGATTTGGTGCCTTTGATTGTGTTTTCACAGACTCTCCTGTCGTTAACAGCTTTAATCTCATATGTTAATATCGCGCTATATTATCATTACGGGGTTATCTGGTGCTCAATGATAGTAAAACCAACGCTACCCGTGTGACAGTCCTCCCGGGACTTAAACATGCTTCTGTGGTATTTAATCATGACACGGTGTCTCTGACATGCAGATGCTGCGCGCTGCAGACTGCGGCGCCTCTGTGCCACCTTTTTATGCGGAGTTCCCGGTGACTTTATCGCGCTTCTCGCTCCGCGTTCGAAACCCACGGATGTCTCGCTCCAATAGGACTTGTCCCCCGATGGTTCTCACGCGTGCACGCGGTGCAATTAGTCCTCTTTGGTGGGCGTCGCGTCGCCCCACGAGCAGCCCTGCGGGTCACAAGCTGCGAGCGGACGGGCCTGTTGTTGCTCCCAGCGGCAGCTCTGGCTAAATGATCCCGCATTAGGAGGCTATTTCGGGCCATCTGTGGGCTGAACTAATGGACCAGGCACATGCGAGCGCGTTCAGAGGCCTCCCGACGTGCAGGAGGAATAAAGGTTGCCGGGTTAATAAAGCTCAACAGAAGGATGAGAAATATCCGTTCTGCATTCTGATGTTTTTGCACACGGATGTGCACATCTGGGTTCCCCCACGAAATCATTATTATTAAGAGTGAAAACTACTATGAGAAAGGATGTAAGGTCTGGGTATTAAGCCAACATCAAATGAAGACTCGGTAAAATGAAATTATCTTTCGTGGCCCTCGAATGTGGCCCGCGATTGTGTTCATGGTACATTAAAAGACAACGTTGAGTTAAATTATATTTCACTGCAACATTAAATAGCTTTAGAAAATATCCTAATAATCCTGTCATTAATGCCACAATCCCATATAAAAAGTGCACATTTGAAAATTAAATACATCTACTTATAGTGTATGGAGCTTTAATGTCCTATAAAGTCTAAATCTCACGAGATAAAAACGCAATTGTGATGAAAAACGCAAAATGTAGATCAAGATTTTTCTTTTTTTTTTATATAGGATATTCATTATTTTCGACACAAAAAGAATAAATCGTCACATTGCTTCGAACAGCGTGCAAAGGACCGTTTAATCCTAAAGGGTCTCACAACTGAACCACATCGGACTATTTCGTATTAAAAAGAGAGGACATCGTATTCACATTAAAAAAATAATAATTAAAGAACGGAAACAAAATGATCTGACTTTTTATTCCTCTTCCTGAAATGGAAAAAAAGAGAGAAATAAGTGAGAATACTAAATCTGCTGCCTCTGTAATACAATTTAGCATGAGCATAAAAAATGCTGCCGCGTAGGACATGTTTCCCTTAATAATAAAACCAACTATACTTAATAACACTTCCCGGTGACAGCGCCTCCCTTCCCCACTGCGGATATTACCTTTGTAGCAATCTAATAAATATATCCGTGAAGGATTCTAAAGGGGATATTGAAATATAACATGAGCATGTATTGCTATTTATTACACTGCGCGGGACAAAAAGCAGGGACACTGTCTTTTGTCACACCGAGAATCATGGCGGCGTGAAATCACGAGCAAATCAAATCGGATTTGTTTTTATTGGCGCTCCGTGGAGTGTAATGTGCCTCTTTCTGTTTATTGTCAGGAAGCCTTAATAGTCCACTTTATTTTTTATTCTCTCCATTTTTATTATTACGGTGCTCGTTGCTTTTTATATATTTATTGTATTAGTTTTTGGCCCTGTTGATTATTTGCATCAAATTAAATTTCATACACATAGGTGTAAAATACAAATTATAAATAATTTATTTATTATATTATATTGTTAAACAGCTTGACCACTGCTTTTATTTCTATTTTAAGTATTTAAAGAGCCTACAGCAGGTTTATAAGCTCATAAGCATTTTTTAGAAGATTGGCAGAGAGAAATGACGCTGCTGTGGCCTAAACTGCTGTTCCTTTCAAAATAATGATAATAATATTCATAAATTCACGCTGAAATTCGGGCAGCAATGACTAAAAGAATGAAGTAAATATAATGAAATTGCCCATGTGATATAACAAAAACCCACACGTATTAGTTTCATTCAGAGATGGATTAAATGATTATTGTATGCCCTGAAGTTTAAACCCTTCCGTGTGAGTCTGAAAACGCTTCTAGTGATTTATAACGAACATTTAGGCCACGAGACCGAGAAACTAGAGAACCATATTGTGCAATTTGAAAGGTTTCGTTGACGTCCATTAAAGAAGAACCAAAAACACTCCCATGGCTGCAGAGCTGGGAGTGTTTGGCTCAATGTTTAGCTGCTCAAAGCTGCACAAAGACGTTTTTTCTCCTCCGGTTTCAACTCGAAGAGAAAACAGAATAAAACAACACCAACGGAGGGAGAGAGAGAGAGAGAGAGAGAGAGAGAGAGAGAGGAGGGGGAGGGGGGAGGGAGGGGGGCGTTTAAAATGCGCTCTGCCCGTCAGGATGGATGATAGTCCATTTGATTTACGGCCTTTTATAGGAAACAGAGCAGGCTAAATCTGGATAGCGAGTGGGCTATGCGTGTGTGTAGGTGTGTGTGTGCGTGTGTGTAGGTGTGTGTGTGCGTGTGTGTGCGTGTGTCACTACTGCAGCATGCTGCCGGTCTCCTCGGCTGATCAATACGGTGGAAAGATATAAGCTGCGAAATAATTACAGCGACACGAAGCTGGGAGAAATTAAACGAGAGGCCCTCGGTGACTATGAGCAGAATTGATAAGCCTATTTACACTGTATCTTTTTGCAGTTGACATATCGTCCCCCAGTATTTAATAATTAATCCGATAGAAAGAACGGAATTGTGAATATTTAATGCGGTGGAGGGAGACAGGGAGGTGTGTGTGTTGGGGGGGGGGGGGGGATGCTCTTCATTTTCATCTTCATAAGGATGAGGTCATGAGAAGCAGGCCAGTGGCACCATCCCCTCCCACAACGAATAAGGAGAGTACAACATTAGAGACATGGTGCTCCACTCTGTAACTCATAGTATATACATACATATATATATATATGAAATGTTATGCTGTAGAACGGCAAAGAGTAAGATACATTATAGTATTTTCACTGCCACATTTTGTTCAATCGATGGGCATCTACCGGTCAAAAAATAAGTAGAATGAAAATG
Source organism: Gasterosteus aculeatus (assembly GCF_964276395.1). Taxonomy (NCBI): domain Eukaryota; kingdom Metazoa; phylum Chordata; class Actinopteri; order Perciformes; family Gasterosteidae; genus Gasterosteus; species Gasterosteus aculeatus. The sequence goes on from NC_135691.1 coordinate 3,302,886, forward strand.
GAAGCTATGAAGACGTGATTCATCCTGTTTACGTGTAATATATACAAGTATGTCAACGATAAGAGTCTGTGCAAATTCTTGACGTGTGTGGAATTAAAATGACATCATGTTAACAAATATCTATTGAATGTAACACAAATGATCCGTATACTATAACAGTAGAAAGGGATTGGCTTATAGGGAAATATACTTATTATATTATTTTATTTTACACGTTTTATAGAAGCAGTTATTTGGTTAGAATGTTTTCTGTAATTATTTTCTTCTTATAAACGGGGGAAAGTGAATTCTAAAGGTCATTACGTAAAATCTAATCTACAAAATAGTTTTATGATTCCTGCGCCATAAATATTAATAAAACCAAACGATAAAAGAAAAAATCTGGAGAGTTTATGAATTATGGAAATTAATTGATGAGACTAACACCCAATCAATGTATTGCTTTCAAGTTATTTCCTTCTCTAAATGAAAACAAAATGTGCTACGTCACTCTGAGGTTCAAGCATTGTGATTGTATGATAATAATAACAATAATTATACTGATTGCAATAATAATAATAGGTGTCATTTCAAATGCCACGTGTTATTACAACCATGACTCATCTTTCTCAATTGTATCGCGGACGAAAAGAAAAAAAAAAAACCTAAATCATTCTTCCTCATGAAAAGCTGGAACGTCGTTATCCGTCATCCCGTGTAAATGGAGAGTGATGGTCCAATACGGATTCATCAGAACGTCCGTGTCAATTTCCCCTCTCGTTCATCAGACTGCCCTTCCAGCGCAATACAAGTGCATATTCGTTATAGATTACAACCTGGGGAGGAAAGCGCCCCCCCCCCCCCCCCATCCAGCACACATTAACATTCAAAAATCACATCTCACACCTGTAACACCAGGAGGTAAATTGTGTGCAATAAAGCGGGATAACCCGTGTATCTGTTTTTAAAAACACATCCCGGGCGGTGTTGCAGGATCACCAGATCATTATTTACCTGTTAGCCTGTCCTTGGCGAACCTCCTACTGCTCTCCATCCACGGGAAGGTGAAGTTCGTCGCGTTCCCCATCCCCATGCCGGGCACCGAGGCGATGCCGGGTCCGATGCACGGCGGATGCGCGGAGGGGGGCGGATGCGGCGCGGCGGCGGCCGCCGTGGCGGGCGGCGGCGGCGGCGGCGGCGGCATGGGCCTGTGCGCCGGCACCCGGATCACCCCTCCGGCGCCGCCCGAGTTCACGTTGACGTTCATGTTCATGTTCATGCTGACGTTCATGTTCATGTTGACGTTGTAGGAGCCGGCCAGACCCGCCGCCATGGAGCAGGCCGGGTTGTAGACGCTGTTGTACCCGTTGCTGTAGACGTTGGGGGCCAGCGCGTAATCCGGGTCGCCGGTCCGGTTGGGCAGCATGCAGCCGCTGGACTGGTCCGAGCTGTTGAGGATCTGGTCGATGCCGAAGCTGATGGGCTCATGCTGCTGCTGGTGCGTCTGGTTCACCTCCTCGGTGCCGGTGTGCTCCATAGTGGTTGTATTTTACGGTGGCGCGTGTGTCAGATTTAGATCAGCTCGCGCGTATATCTGTCATATAGTGTTTTCAACGAGTTGCTTGTACGGGCGCTGCGGTGACGGACTGTGTTTGGGGGATTTCAAGCATCGACACAGACCGGATCTACTCCCAGGAAACCAATAACGCGACCAGCGCTTTCCAAAATCTTGCCATTATTTTTTGTTGTTGTTGTTGTTGTTGTTGTCCAGCATCGGGATCAGATGTTCCCTAAATAACATGCCTATCCATCGGACCGAGAAGCAGCGTATCCATCTTTAACAGCGCGTTCTTTCCCAGAGAACTACACACTTACACGGCGGCCTAGCAACAATAAAATTAAATTTAAAAAAAAAACACACAACCAAAGAAGCCAAATGGTTATCCGGAGTACTTACAGGCCAAAAACACATCCGTGATTCAGCTCTCTGGAGAGCTTGACGCGCTTTGTTCGCCTGCTGTGGCAGCGGCGGTCCACGCGCAGGGAGGGCAGATACCCGAGCCCGTCGCATCCAAATGAAGCCACAGGCGAAAGCAAACAAGAACCAAAGAGGCGCCGGCGATGCGCGCAGCTCGCCGGGGCTGGACGTTAACTGGAGTCGGCGCAGCGAACCAGGGCTCGGCGGCACTGAGTGGCGGAGAAGTGCGTTTCAGCAGGTGAGACAACCCTCTGCGTAAAAGCTGCCATTCAGTTTTCCACCCAAACCTCGCCTCCCTCACCTTCTCTATCCCCCTCCCTCCTCCTCCCCTTCGGTGGGGCCGTTGGGTTTTGCTCGGATCTCTTAAAGAAGCCGCAGCTGTCTTTCTCATCTGTCGCTTCTCCGGCGCTACGCCGGGAGGTTGTGCGCCTTTTAGTGCTGCTGGAGGCCCAAGTCGCCAACAAATGCGCGTCTACATGTTCAAAATAGTGAAATAGAGGTCAATACAAAGCAGTTTGGATTTATTTTTAATAGCATTTTTTAATTTTCTGTTTTCTTTCTTAATTTATGAAGAAATATTATTCTCCTAATATCAAAATGTGATAATAACTAAAACATGTATGTTTTATTTATTCATTGTTAAATCCTTGGCGGTCATTTATTAGCATTATGAGTTTATCAGGTATTCAGTTAGTTGTATATGTGAGTGTTGATTTTCACTCTAAGACTGCGCATATTAGGTTTGCTTCTTTGTAAATATTTGTTCTAAATGATGTAATCATTCACATTCAGGCCTTTGAAGAATATTCCACGATCCCACCTGAATGTTTTAGAACAAAATGTTAGAGCAGGTGCACAATTTTCTTTTCAAGCCGGCAATAAAACATGAGAGTAGTCTAACGTGATCTCCAAAACCTGTTCGTAAAAATGTGTACGAAAATCTTGAACATATAAATTCGTAACAACACGTAGGAACTGGCGGTGGTTAACCACGCCCCCTGAGCGAACAACATGGCGGACCAGGTCGGATTCTTGAGTGAACGTCTCTCCGCCATGTTGGATTTTTTGAGGGGGTTAGGGTTAGTATTCTATTCTTACAGTTTAACATTGATTTCTCGTTAAAAATGCAATCATAACACATTTATTTTACACCGTTAGACTTCACGAAGTGTGTTTACGGGGCGCAGGTCCCCGTTCACTTTGAACAGGGTGACGTCATCGGTTGCAGTCCCTATTTATTTACTATGTGTCACTACGAATTTGTATCTTCAAGATTTTTGTATACATTTTTACGAACAGAGATCAGGCTTGAGTAGTCATGTGTGTGTGTGTGTGTGTGTGTGTGTGTGTGTGTGTGTGTGTGTGAAGGACCCCTACAGTTTCCCGGTACACCACTTTAGGATGCACCAATATTTGGATCAATGAACGCTGAGCGAATATAAAACAAAATGGCAAGCAGCATCAGATGCTGAGAATGGGCCTAAATGGGATCCCCTTGTTGTTTATAGCAGCCTACATCAGTACACAGTGTCCCGCAAGATACAACAACTAGTGCAACACACTTAGAGAGGTTCAAGCAATAATCCGTTGCATAGAATGAAGCCATAAATCAAGTTGTATGATGGGAATTGAACGCAGGAGAGGCCTGATTTAAAGCCATGATAGGCCCATTCCAGACAAAGTAATGAAATGTAAAGCAATATTTAGTCTGTATTAGGAAATAACATAACGACTCAGGAGTGGTATGAAGGTCTTAAATCTCCAAATGAAGAGGTAAAGATAGATGGATAGATGCATGGATAGATAGATAGGTGGATGGATGGATGGATGGATGGATGGATAGATAGATAGATAGATAGATAGATGGATGGATGCATGGATAGATAGATAGGTGGATGGATGGATGGATGGATGGATGGATAGATAGATAGATAGATAGATAGATGGATGGATGCATGGATAGATAGATAGGTGGATGGATGGATGGATGGATGGATGGATGGATGGATAGATAGATAGATAGATAGATAGATAGATAGATAGATAGATAGATAGATGGATGGATGGATGGATGGATGGATGGATGGATGGATAGATAGATAGATAGATAGATAGATAGATAGATAGATAGATAGATAGATGGATGGATGGATGGATGGATGGATGGATGGATGGATGGATGGATGGATGGATAGATAGATAGATAGATAGATAGATAGATAGATAGATAGATAGATAGATAGATAGATAGATAGATAGATAGATAGATAGATAGATAGATAGATAGATAGATAGATAGATAGATGGATGGATGGATGGATAGATAACAGCTGGAGTCCCATCTCGGAGACGAACATGCTGATTTGAACCAATTATTCAAACTTTTTCTAACCAATAAGATGGCGCGGATCTTCGGTGTATCAATTCAATAAAAATGAAAAATGTCTCTCAATAAAAGCGCGACACGGGGAAAAACGGATTTAATATATCACCGTTTTATTACGCACTTATTTCACTTTCCGTGCGAATAAAGATATCTCTCAACTGCACAAGGTGGCTAGGGGGAAGCATAAAAATCAATTGCGAGAATGCAGGGGCCATATCAATAACGTGCGGGGGGACGAGAGCGGCTGCTATTAGGCCTGTTTATATTTGCGCGTTACAATGAAATGAATAGAGAGGAGAGCGCGCGGCGGGCCGCAGATCAGCTTACTGACAAGGCAATTGTCCTTTTATGCAAAACCAGGGAGATCTATTAGCCTGGAGGCGGGGACGTAATGTTGGGAAGCGTGTTTGCAGGAGCACATCCCTCCTTGTTGTTGTCTGATTGTGTGCGACACAAACAGGGTTGTTTACTCCAGCACGGGGGTTCCCAAACGTCCGTCCGTCGGCCTGGTTCCCGCCGTGTATTTGTCAGAAGGTTAGTTTTCAAGGAGAGTTGACACTTTCCCGCACATTATATTTGAATACATTTTTGGGGGGTGGATCGAGATGCTCAAAGTATACGCTTTTCTATTTTTTTTTCAATCTTTTAATTATGGATCCGTTTCCATATCAAAGACCTATAAGTGGGGTTTTTTCCGGTTTCAGATCGTTATTATCATCTCACATCGGTAAATTCCTGGACAAAGCCCAGAAGTAGTTGCATAAGACGACCAGTCACTGTGTGAATAGGATCACATGAGACAGAATAAAAGGTCAATGTAAATATAAAAAGAACCCACTTCAATCTACTTCAGGATCAAGTAGCACACATATAATGGTAGACTCATAAAAGTCATTGTTGGATTAAAAAAATAAAATCACCTTCAGCTCAAAGAAAAGTGTCACATTATTTGGTGACCCTGCACGTGGACGAGCCGTTGTGTTATTGTATAATGGAATTGTGACAGCACCGAAATATCTCATTTATTTCTTCTTTTATTGCCGATTAAAGACTATTTCAAAGACCAAGACAAAATATAACAAGAAGAAAGTAAAAAATGTATTTCTATTAGTAAGAAAGAAACAGAGACAAAGAGACATCCTGGGTGTGAGAAAGCTTGCCTCATCTCATCACGTGATGCTCTTTAACCTGTAATCATCACGAGCAATATCACAGTTGTCTTTATTGAGCCGGACAACCAGATCTCACACTCAACAACACACCGAGTGTCTCGTTGCATTATTGAGTCCGTTCTCTGGGATCAGTTCGAGCTGCTGCTGTAATGAAGCACAAGGGGATCAAAATGGTTCTTAAGAGTTATCTGATTTCTGATGTGCAGTTTGGGACTCTTCGGGCTAATATGTCACGTTGAACTCCACGTTTGTATTAAAGACTCATCAGAGCAAAAAAAAAACAAAAAAAAAAGATGACTAAACGGTTCTTTTTTTAATCGAAACTACAAAGTAAGCCTCGTTATTCGCCCGCATGTCCCCTCGCTTCTTATTTCCATCAGAGCTCCATAAGAACATGTAGGGTCAGCCAACACCTTCTGCACCAACCTGACCACGTAGTTCTCCCTTTTCAGAAGCACTCTCGTTGTTAGTGGATTTAATGAGATTATTCAGCATGAACTGCTCTTAGTCGCTGTGTTCTCTGAACGCTTTGTTGAAGAGTTCATTTCTCTCCATTCTGACACATCTCTCCCTCTCTCTCCCTCTCTCCCTCTCTCTCCCCCTCTCTCCCTCTCTCCCTTTCTCTCGGCTAAACCCTCTTCCCCCATCTGAATCATTAAAATTCTATCTAATAAGCCATGGCTGCAAAACACCGGGGACGTTAAATGATTATTATCATTATTTAAATGGAGATCCCTTACTTATTATGGGACGCCACTTGGAAAACTAGTTATAAAATAGGCTAATAAGAAGTCCACCTATAGCTTTTGAATGCAAACGTGAAATTATGTTGTGCAAGACAATCAGCAATTTTACTAATGCAATAAGGCCCCATAGCCAATTAAGGACCCCAGCACCCCCCCTCTCTCTCTCTCTCTCTCCCTCAATATGTGAGCGCCTCTCTGCCTTTGCCCTGAGGCGTTGTCTATGGTTGCCGGCTGTGCGTGATGAATCGTTATCTGCAGGCCACGCTGCTCGTCTGGGTAATAAAGTACCAGCAAAGCGCAGACAAAAGGAATTTGTCACAGGTGCCTCGCCGGTGTAGTAGCGACCTGCCGGTCGGCTCTGGTCGGCGTTTTGGGGGGACCAGGGGCCTGCAAACCACATTTAAACGAAGAGAAAAATAAATCGAGAAGCAGAAAATAAATAAATGTGCATGTTATAATGTGAACGTTTTCTTTATTTGTCATTTATTACTATTTTTCCACAATCAGTTTATTGTAAAAAAAAAAACCCGCTTCTTTTGGACCGTGATTGTGATTGTGTTTTTATTATTACTCTGCTTATAAATAACTATCTGGTTGGATTTGGTTCTTTCATTAGACCGAACTGACAGATACTGGCAAACACGCACGCGTGTATCAACAGAACGTGCACGCGCATGGTTCAACTCCTTTACCCGCTGTCAGCTGGTTGTGTGGAGTCTTGTCCGAATTGTGCCCTGACAACAAGGAGAAAAACAGGGCTGAAGGGATTATGGATGTCTAGCCGCTAAGTTGTCCGATAACAGACGCATTTAAATTGACAGCAGAAATGATGGCTGACCTGAGGCAGAAGGGGGGGGGGGGGGGGGGGGGGGGGCTCTGTAATCAAGGATGTCACAGGTTAGCTTGACGAAGCCTGGCATCCTCCCTCCCGCACTGGTCCTGTTTGGCTCTCTGTTCCCATTTGGTGGAGTTTCACAAGTTACACCCAGAAATAAAACTGTAGAAAAATAATTAGTTCATGCATTCATTCATCCATATTCCATTTCAGATGCAACTGCAGTGAATAAGTGCAGCATTCATTTTCAGGAATGTCACCAGACGCCCAGTTCGTAATAATGCGCAACTACTTTTGTGCGTCACTTCGGCACAGAGACCTCCAAAGACACGGTCCTGCTTTTTAGATCCATGCTGCAGATTAAAAAGTCTCCTCAGCCCAAAGATCCACCGTGTGATTCTGTGGTCTTGGTGGAAGTTTCCATTGAAAGGCATCAAAGTTCTCCGTGAGCTTCTCATCATTCTGCAAAGCCAACTTAATTTGCCTCTTATACATCTGTTGTTGGAACACAGGGTATAAACATTGTAAGAGCATGATTATTATTATAAACATTATTTACCCGTTTTAACTTGACTCTTTAATGCATAAAAAGGAAGCCTAGACTTTTAGAAAATAAAACAGGTCCTTTAGTTATTTATGTATTCCCCCAAACTCATTTTTTAAAGGGTGGATTCCCTCATATTTTATTTTTTTTAATCACCAGTGAGCTTCTATAAGGACGCGCAACCTGTGAAACCTCTTTGCTTCAGAGTGTGGAACAGAACGGAGCAGTAAGCACCACCTTTCTCCACCCTTCAGGCTCCATCTTCCCCCAGCGTGCACGCGCGCCACGTGGAACCCTTTTCACTGAGAGTGTGGAATTACATTATTCTGCATTTGGAGGGTTCAGTCCTTGACTCCTCGCCTCCCTCGGGGGAAAACCTGGCGCCTCCTGCCCGGATCAGACGACTCGGAGCTGGACGGAGTGGAGAGGGGGAGGCGGGGGAGGCGGGGGAGGAAAAACAGTTTTTAAAAAAAAAAAGGAGAAAAAAAAAAGGAGGAGAAATCGGTGAAATGTGGCGCGGGGAGGATGGAGGGATGTCATGAGTGGCAAGAAAAGCAGGTAATTCCTTTGTAAATATTTACTACTATTATTATTATTATTGTTACTATTGTTGTTGTTGTTGTTGTGGTTGTTGCTGTTCTGACTCAATCGTTATTGATAAAGCGAGTTCCGTTTTGGGAAAAAAATCAAATCGAAACCAAAGGTGAAATAAAACCCGTCATTTCATTACCCGACGTGAGATTTCTCAACGTCATCTTTCCCACTTTTCCTTTTAAATAGAAACCGATTCATTGGGCTCTTCCCCGCTGTTTGCCTCAGATAAACCTATCGATTAGACATCAGTGAGATTCTCAACCAGAGCTTTATTGAGTAAGTTGGTGAACCTTAAAGTGAATCACAGGAACTGCTCTGCCCCTCCGGTGAACTATTTAGTTGAATCTAATTTACTTTGATAAAGACCATCTATTTTATTCACTCCCATCGCCATTTTCATCGGGGTTTATAGTGCGACCGCGAGGGCATTGTGTGGAGGAGCTTTGGGTAGAAAGAAAGTGAAGACAGTCCCTGTATTCATTGTCACGGTCATTCATTCAATAGAAAATACACCTATAATTATCATATTATTACTAAAAGAAGGACTTAGGAGAACTTACGTACTTGCTATAATTAGTCAAATATGAATCAATTATGTCAATGAGTCAATGATGTGCTAAAGCACCATTCATATTTTCTAAATCAATACTTAGTCAATACATTCACATTTTAATGTGCATTTCTCTTTTGTCTGCAGGAGTCACGACGATGGCACAACTGCTGCAGGAACAGGGACCGTCCTTAATTTGGGGAGCTGCATCCTGCTTTGTTACTAAATCTAAACAGATCGACCATTGATGGTGTTTCATCGAGATCATCCATTCATCATATTAAATAAACAATTCACGGGGTAATACAGTTTTTCTTAGCTTACATTTTAACCTGTGATTTTTCTTTATGCAGTTACCGAAATAAGAAAAACGCGTAATCATATCATAATATTTATATACGTTTATACGTTTTTATATATTTTCTATATATATTCTTTCAATGCTGCTGCAATTGTATGCAAAGTGCTCTATATTTAACTGAATAAACTGGAGATAGATCCCTCCAAAACAAATAAAAACAAAAACAAGTGTGTGTGCAGCGTGTTTGCGCTCCTCGCGCCCTCATTCCACGGCCTCCTCTCCACGTGCGTCGCCTGGAAGCGTAATTGGCCGTATCATTGGCTTTTGTCGTGTTTACAAAGCGGGCAACAGGAGCGGTAATTCAATTTCCTCTGGCGCATCGAAGAGCCACCAGCCGCCTGTCAGGCCGAAGATCAGCCTCCGCAACCCCGGGCGGCGGGCAGGAGATGGGCCCGGGGCGATTCTGGAGAGGTGGGGGGGGGGAGATCTGGGACATCTGCCTGCAAACAAAAGTGAAAATGAACGAAACCCTGGGACGTCACTCGGTGTCTGGTGACATAAAGCCGTGGCCGTAATAGTGTTTATTCAAACGTTATAATCGTTAATAAGGAAAGATGCTTCATTGTGTACATTTCTTTTAATCAATGTCACTTTGTTATCATATTATTTTTATTAACATTTCCATTATTGATGTATGTATTATTTATTATATTCATTTACCCATATTCATCTCTTGTTTTTACTTACTCAATATTTTCTTATTTTCCTTTTACAATTTTTTTTTTAACAATCAAATTCATAATGGAGATTATAATGGACATTAAGAGCCGGGAAACGCAAATAAATTATTGTACAGGATGTCATTCTGGGTGTATCAGCTGTTTGGGTGATAACAAACCTCCTTCAAGGGCCGACAGACTTGCAGAGCCAAATTCACATTTCATATTCATGTGGACACATTATGTGAAGGACTATCAAATCATCACAGGGATGTGGAGTCTGTGAAGAGGGAAACATACTGCTGATTTTCTAAACCACAGGAAATTAGGCTTCGGTTTTTAATGATGATCAGCAACTAGAATTTATCCCCCGTTTCATTAACCACAGATGCTAATGGGAAGGCTTTATTTCCAGAATGAGGAGATTTGAGGATTTAGGAGCCGAGAGGCAGCAAAAGACAAAATGACCACAGCCCATCAAAATGATTGTGTTAACATGCAAATATGATTCGTTCTTTTGCAAATAAATAGTGTGTGACAGTCAGTTATTGAAGACAAATGAACATTATAGTATAACAAGTATAAATCTGCTCTTCCCTATTGTACCCAGATTATGTCCAAAATCAATTACATTTGGTCTACAAAACCCTTCCCTTGTATATGTTCCTGAAATGTAATAATACATTTAAATGTACTTGTAACATGGAGGAAAAAATGCCTCTTTGTTGGCATCGTGCACATCTGAGGAAGAATGAAAGATGTGCCGTGCTGTGTTTGCTAGAACACAGAGAGAGAGAGAGAGACATTGCCCATTAGGCCTGAGGGTACATATTTATTAGAGAGCCTGGCTCGCCCCCCTCTCTCTCTCTCCCTCCCTCCCTCCCTCCCTCCAATCAGGGGCGGTCCAAAGGACGAACAGAGGCGGGGAGGCCGCGGCGGTGCACCAGCTTCCGTCCGGTGTTGGCGCCCAGTTTCCTGCTCTCTAATTACGCCGTGATACAACGCAATATTCCCACATAAATCCACCGCGCAGCCCATTAAAGATACAGCGGGTGGAGATCATTCACATCACGGCCTCCCGGTGCAATGCAGCACAATTTACTGGCGTCCGCGGTGCCTCCAAATGTGCCAGGTCCCCCCCCCCCCTCCCCCCGCCCCGGTTGAACGGCAACCATAGGCATTAACTCAACATAATGTCTCACAAATTAAAGTATTGCTGGGGCTACCACCGCCGCGTCAGATAAATGTGCTCTATTAGGAGGCCTCAAGCTGTGCGCAAAACAATTGATTGCTTGTTGGTGTTTTCATATGGCGTCCGCGAACCCCGCGGAGCCACGGGGGCCACGGGGCCCCCGCCACCTGCAGTCGGTCTTAGTCGATTGGTGTTTTTCCTTCCCTTGCTCTAATAGGATAGCTGGTTACACACACACACACACACACACACACACACACACACCGTTTATATTTTCTTTATTGAGGCTGTAGGAAGACGGTGCAGAAGGGGGCTGGGATTTCAACCAGGGCCAATAAGGGCAGATGTGATTGCAGAGCCAGCAAGGTGTTGACTGTTCACTTTCTGAGATTTCATATTGTTGTTGGTTCATATCTTTTTGGTTTCTTTTGAGGATGTGACCGGTTTCTGATTCCTGACATGTTCATCCCGCAGAGTGCAACAGCAACATGAAGGTGTCACATCGGTTTGCTGTAAATAAAGCTCCCCGGCTTCCTTTGCCAACATGCCAACACGGACTCATTCCTCGTGAGGATTGAGGAAACAATGAGGAATGAGAAAGGGGAGGAACTGAATTCAGGGTGTTACACCTAACTTATGCGCTAAGATATTAGCCACGCTTTGAACATAGATACTTTAAAGGGTTCTAAGCTTGTAATAATCAGCCATCATCATCATGGAAGAAGCCGTCATTGTTCACATTGCTAAAGTCTGTAAGAGGTAAACAAACCGAAGAGTGTTTTGTTTGAACATGGCTGCGCACATACAACACACCAGAAAAAAAAGAAGTAATTCCCCCGATTGCAAATTTGCATCGTTCATCTCAGTAAACGAACTCCGTTATTTGTTGCACTCCTCTCCGGATTGAAAGGAAAAAGCTCAATGCACCTAAGAGCGAAAGCACAGCACTCCGAACCGCCGTCTTCCATCAGTGTCTGCTGGTTGGACGCGGCCATTACTGGAGTCAGAAGCCGGGTGAGAGCGAGCCGGCGAGGACGCCACGGCATTAATTGACGTTTAGCTCGATCCGTCTCATAGGTGTTTGACTGCAGGTGCGGCAGCGGAATTGATGCGAATGCCCCTCCAACCCCCAAAACCCCCCCACACACCCCGCTGCTCTTCGCCATCCCTCACTTTCGCCACAGCCATCAGCCTCCTCCGGCCCTCCGGCCGCTCCTCGCACGCCTCTGCCCGGTGATGAATAATACGAACACGGGGCCGACCGCGACCTCCGGTATTTGGTCATCATTAGGACACAAACATGCTCCTCTATGTTTATTAGCAGCCACTTGTCTCGAATAAAAACGCAATCTTAATACTTCCTCTATAAAGAGAAATATAAATCATTGATATCTTGAGGGTACATATCAGCTTTAACATTCACGACATCCTAATGAGACAAAAGCGTGCTTGGACAACAGAAGGAAAGGGTGCAGCCCTTCATGCACTATAGATGCTGAGCCTCCCGCTGTAAACTGGGTGTTTTATCTTGGGGATGTGAGCGGCCAAAAGGAGGCCTGGCTTTGCAGCGCCAGCCAAGGCGGCTAATTGCATTTTCCATCTCGACAAGAATGGAGGATTCCTTCCTACGTTATTAATCATAATGAGTGGAATATAATAAGCTACCATACATCATGCCGTTGACAGTCGTAGTTCACCATTTGCAAGGCTAAGCATTCTTTTTTTTGCTTATAATGGCCGTAAACTGGATTAAGTCACCCTGTGTTGGACGGCCTTAATCAACTGACTTTTGGCCTCATCCGCCGAGGTTCTGGACTAATATCAAGAAAGTCACTGTCCAGCTTTCAAATGCTGTTCATGAATCTGTGGGACGAGATTCGAGAACTGTTTCACGCATGGCTACCATTATAATCATTGAAAATGATCATATTTAACAGCTTTTTTGTAACATGTTGTAAGTCGCTTTGGATAAAAGCGTCAGCTAAATGACATGTAATGTAAATGTTATGTTAAAATGTTGGATGGAAAACATAGCTAAAAGGTCCCAGTCAATGATTTCATTTCTCAAAGTAGGAAACAAAACACGATTGAGATATTTATGATTTTAAAAAAAAGTAAGTATTTATTTGGTGGCTCCGATAAATGTTCTGTTTGCTTAAGGGCTGAATTGTTAGAAAGTGGAAGAAAGTGGAAGCGTTCGCGGGTGGTTAGCTTAGCCTACCTTGCGTTAGCTAGCTTAGCTCTGCTTAAAGTCATCGCAATCTATAGACCTCTCTGACAGAAAGCAATAAACAATGTTTTCCTAAATGTCAAACAATTCCTTTAAATGCTGATGAATTATAGTCTGATGAATAATTACTTTACAGTCACTTTTCCCTGCGCTATATACCAATAATCCCTGGATTATCTCTGAAGGATGCAGACAAGCCGCACTATTTGTTAGTTGGATGTTAGATGTTTGCAAGCATGTGCAGGTGGTCCCTTTTTTCGGCAGGTCTTATCCCAGATATGATGTTCAAGGTGACAGTGACAAACAAAAAGCCACGTTTCTTCTTTTGTAGTGGTTTTGTAGTCAACCCTGACATTTCTGAATCAACCAGAGGAAGCCGATTCCATCGCCCTGTTTAATAAAGCCCCCCGAAAAATGAAAAGATCCTGAAGAGTGGCAATGCCTCCTGAAGGCCATCTGGAGAGAGAAACAGCACTGCATGTAATTCATCATGACTGAGCTCTCTACCCCCGGGCTTCTCCTACAAAGGAAAACGAAAATCTAAGAAACTAACAAATAGGAAATAAAGGCATTTCTCCTCTTAATCCCCCTCAGCTCAAGGGTGAAAGACACAGTTTAAAGACTTCACAGCCGCGCACCAGCGAGATAAGGTCTGAGTCATTCTGGTCAGTATTTTCGATAACTTCATCAATTGTGGGAAATGCAATCAGATCCAGTCCGACTCTTCACTGCTGTTGCCCTCTGGGAGGCTGAGAGAGACATTCATTTTGGCGAAGAGGGCACACAATCTCCCTTTTGTAATTAAGAGTACCCAAATAAACTGTGTGTGTTACCCCTGAAGTGGAACAGTTAGAAACAAATAAAAGGCTAATGAAGAAATGATTGCTCTCATACAGGGAAGGAATCTTGAGGCGGAGAGCTGCTTGCGTGCAGCACTCCCAACTTGCTTTGCTCGTGGTGGAAACCCGTTGAAAACCAATGAGGATGTAAATGTGCGCAACTCAAGAGGTGAGCTAACTGACCTCTGCCATCTGTCTGTTGTAGCATGTCTAGGTGTTCTATATATTTGCACGATATTCCCACATCGTGCGAATGTTTGTCTTTGTCTCCACACATCACGAAACCTGACCAATGGATGAAAGAACTGTCAAAGTTTTCCGAATCTGATCAAACTACATCTGATCGACTCCATGGCCGGTTGATTTGCTCCAAAGCAGCTGACGTAAAGTCCAATCAAGACGGTCTCATCCAACGTCGCCGTAAAATGTTGGGTATGTTAATTTAAAGGACACCTAACTTGCGCAACGTATTTATGGCGCTTGTTTTACCCCAGGTGACGAGTAGTTTCCAGGGACGGAGGAAGTTTATTTCTCGCGTTGATGGCGTTAGGTCCCGCCCCCGAGCAGCTAGTCAGGCTCTCAATCCTTCTGATGCCACGCTATGATTGGCTAGTCTGCATTCACATGGCGGGAATTTTTTACAACAAATGTTTGGTTAAAAATGACATAGTTGAATAGAAACATGGCTCTCAGCGACAGTAAACAGGACGCTAGCTTGCCCTGGCCACTTCCCTGCCCCCTTCCTCCCTCCTCTTGTCTTCCACGTCCCCGGCTTGTTTCTCTACATGTATATAGGAGTGTGTCTGCGTCTCGTCTTGCTGTCAGCCTGGACCCAGTCTACCTTCACACCTGCCTGCGATCGGCTCATCGCCTCCGTCAGCTCGCACATCTGCCATTCCTTGGCTCAGCAACGCATCCGCCTCGGCCTTTTACCCGTAATGATCTTATGCTCAGCTGCCTTCCAGTCTGTCAACCGTCGTCCTCGCCTGTGCCTCGTCCATTCAGATGTTAAACGTATTGAAACACCTGACTATTCATGTGAATTTAGTACTTTTGGTAAAGATCTGAATACTTTGCCTCAGTCGGTCTCCAGTCACTGCGAGCTGGGGATCACTGGAGCACGTCAGGCGTCCAGGAGCTTCCCATAATTAAAATGTTTCTCAGCGTCTCCGTTACCTTATATTTCTTAAAGTGTGAGCGGTGTTGACTTTTCCTCGGCAGATAACTGACGGCACATCAAGACGCTGAGCCACTGGCGCTGAAAGGTTTCGACTGAAAGGTCTGAAAGTTTGCGAATTCCAAAGTACAACTGCGTCTCCGGTTACAAAGCGAGGTCAATCCACTTGCGGTGACTAGATTTTAGCGGTGAGGGCGCCATAGGTGGATGAAAACACAACATGTCGGCTATTTCAGGGATTCCAGCTGCCTCGCCCCGTCGACACATTTCAATATCACCTCTTTCTCTCTGGGAGTGCCGCAGAGAAGGGGTTGAAATTTGCAAAAGTGCCATGAAAAAGTGGACGGCCCGTGGAGAGCGTGGCACATACCTCCACCCGGGGCATTTGCAGGGGCTTGTTGGGCATATTGGCGTATCAACGCTCATCTGAAATGTGATCTTCCACATCTGCGCCGTTGCACCGCGGCCAAATTCCTGGCTACTGTAACTAAGGGGATTGTTTTGTTCCACGGCAGTGCAACTTCTACACTCCTTTGACTGTCCACACATAAAAGTGTCAAGATCGAAGGGTCTGGATTAAAAGTGAGTGAAGCGGCAGCTTGTGTGATGCGTGTCTGTCGTCGGCAGCACGGCCGTCCAGCAGGAGGGAAACGCATTAGTCCCGACGGATCGCAGTCCCCCGGAAACCAGATATGCCGCTTTTATTAAGAAGGACACAAGTTAATTTATGTCAGAGCTTAAAACGAACCCGTTGCTGCTTCTTATGTTAATGATGAAGCAGGTGTGGTGGGGTTGAACCAGAGAACAACAACTGGCTCCGTCTCGCGGTCCCCCAAATGGATCCTTTAGACTATCAGCCATTTGAAGGGTTTATACCGTTTACGTTCTAAATGGATCAAACCCACGGGGACCTTTTAGAAAAATAAACACAAGAGCGTGCAGGTACAGGTTTTGACCTCTAACAAGTCCCGGGAAGGATGTCAGGCGAAAGCGTTACTCAGCAGCAGAGTCGGAGGAGGAGGAGCCCGACACCGGTGAACTTTGCACGGCGTGTCCGTGCTCGCAGAGGGCCTCCGCTTATGTATCGACACATTCCCATCCGCCGTTGCCTCGGCAGAGCAGGAGCTTGATGATCGCAGTTTGAAACCATCTCCCTCCCTCCTTCACGAGCAACGGTCGACACGCTGACTCGAGGAATGAGCGACTCCGACTAATGCTGAAGAGAGGCATCTGGATAGCATCGCCGGTCCGGATCCTCCGCACTCTCCGGCCTCTTGAAAACGTTTTGTCGCCATGCTGTCCAGGCTGCGCCATTTTCATTCCAGCGCAGCCGCTCTGCTCTTCCACCTGTCATCTGCACTCTTGGCCAGGCCCCCTCCTCCCCGGCCGACCTGCTGACAGCTCCTGAACGTGAGCGGAGTCACAACAGCAGCAGCGCCAGGGGAGGAGCGCATTGATACGGCCCACAAACTGTATTTAGCTGCCACCGCGCTCCTCTGCTGATGGAGGACTCAATATTCTCGCACAATTAAAACTAACCTTTGTGGGGGACTAATCGTTCCGCGAGTTACTGAAGGGAACAGAATTTTATTAAGTAGAATATCAATAATAGTTAGAGCTCGAGCCCCTGATGTCAGCGAGAGGCAGCAGCTCGGAGAAATTAGAGGCTTAATCATGGAGAAATAATAAAAACGTGAGCCCTGCTGCAAATCCTTTTTTGCTACGTCATTTACGTTTTAATTGAACTAAATAAGTAAAAAGAGTTCAAAATGTAATGAAATTACAATACATTCAACAATCAACCTAAATATTGGCGAATTTAGCAGTGCATGTTCGACAGGAAACGCATGACTTCCACTCAGGAACCTATTTTTTGGTTTATTTACAAACTAATTGATGTGACAAGTAGAAGTAGAAACAAACACAAAACCGACGCCTGAGAACAAGCGGACATATAAATAGATTTGGGTATAATTTGTTTCTGATGAAAATATTCCTAATTTTCTCGCTTATATAAAAAGGTAGAGTTTGATGCGTAAAAAAAATGACAATGCTCATTTTTCAAAAAAAGCTACCTACTGAGTAAGAGCACCTTCCCTGACTACTTCGATGTGGTTCCCAGACGCCCCGTACTCATTTGAAGCCGAAATTCCTCCCAATTTGTGTGAGGAAAGAAATGTAAAGAAAAATGAAAGAAAAGTACCCTTGGAAAGCGCTGTTGGAAATAATCTTACATATACAAAATACTGGTTAATAAATGTAATTTCTTTTCTTTTCTTGTAACACATACCATGTTTCCTGGGCCTTGTGGGCGCTATGAGCACTCGCGCACTGCTGGAGACTGTTCGCATTTCACTCTTAAATTTCAATTTGTATCTTGCTGTTTCCTCAAGTGCCCGTATGCTATAATTACATTTGGGCAACGGGGTCCACGGTATTTCAATTAGGAAGAACGGGGCCCGTTCCACCGCTGCAGCCCCACTTTGTGAGGCAGGCTGACAGGAATGCAGCGATGTCATGTGATGAAGGCCAACCAAGCAGGACACTCACCTGGGTGCAATTTTACAGCAAAAATATTGCCCAGTTAAAGCACTGCAGCAGCGAAATTTACCTTGGTGCAAAACTTTAGTAATGAAGAAACTGCATTACATGGCAGTCTTATTACAAATGTTCCATGTAGGAATAATTAGAAATAGAATAAACAAAAATTAATGTCTGTCTCTCTGCAGGTGACAGTAAATTATCTTTGCCATGGTTCCTCGGTGAAAACACAACAAAAGAAAAACAATTATACACCAAACAGATACACGCAACATTGGTTTTGAGCCCCCCCCCCCCCGCCGAATCATCACGCTCAGCATGTAGACCTGCGGGGGGGTCAAACATCTCACAAAAATCTCATAAGAGCATTTGACCACACCAGGAACAGGACAAGATTCGCAGTGGTTAACATTCGCCTCCATCAACAGGGAAATAAATTGGACAGGTTGCAGCTTCGTAGCTTTTCGTAGAGCCTCGATACTGATCTCTGGGTCTTCACAGGATGTCTCCCCCCACAGCGGGCGTGGACGCCCTCAGCCGCCGCAGCCGGAGGCGTGACATGTGCGGCTCGAACCATTGATGTCGGCCCACAATAACCCGGAGACGAAACCGAGGGTGTTTGGAGAAACTCAAACGCTACCACCATGGCTTTTGCTTTCAACAAAGCCGGCCCGGATCGAGTCACCGGCCTGGCTCTGATCTCCTGCTCCAGTTGCGTTTCCCCCCCCCCCTCGGGTTAATGGCCGTTAATGCTGAAGATGGTAACACGGATGAAATTCTCTGATCTTTCCCGATAAGGCCGACGACTGCACGAACAGTCGACGTGTAAACGTTGCTAAACACGAAGGATCAAAAGACACTGTGTTAGTTTCTGCTCTCTTCCAAGAGGAATTTTTCTTCCTCAACTAACACCACGTATGTAAGTGGCTTTACGCGTGTGAGGTAAACATTTAAAAAGAATATTCACCATCTTTTACTAAACTTGATCCCGCTGCTGCCTGAACACGTTTTGCCCTGCAGGTATTCGGTGAAAAGCCGGTATATCTGATGAAAAATATGAACAATAACTGTTTTATGTCATGCGATACGAGTTTATGTTTGTTGGGTTCCACGTCCAGTGTGGGGGGCTCGCAATCATTATCTATGCAAAGCTTATCCTGCCCACCATTGCGACCATATAACAATAATTCATTTCCATAAACAAGACATGTGGTCACACTAATATGGATATTATCTTTTGTTGGTTATTTTTCACCATTTTCTGTGCGATGGATGCAGTTTTTTTCCAAACGAGGACATTTTAAAGTAATTATCTGTTGTTTTTTAGAGTCAACAAGTAGCTTTATTCTCAACACTTTTACCAAACCTCATTGAATCTCTCCGCTGAAGTACATTGACGCGAGTCAGTTTAGTCTGCTGCGAATGTTCACCTGACACTCTCCCCTCTCAACATGTTTTTAAAGCCTGGATTGGCTAATCTGAAGAATCTAGATAAGAAGAAAAAGCAATACTTAGGGAGGAAGTACCCCTATGAGACCAGCGAGCCAAACAGCCGTCATCCTCCCGCTCTCACATCTCAGACCGCTGCAGGTCCACACACACTGAGGCGAGATAGGGGCCGCAGGAAGGCTCGTCCAATTGCACATTTGACTCATGACTCGCCCTAATCGTGCAATCTGCTTTGTGAAGGACGGCGGTTAATGGGGCGAGGATGGTAGTTTCTCACTAAGTGCCATCATTCATTGGTTTGAAGCCTTCGCTTCAACTGTCAGAAATGAAATGCTTAATTGAGGAGAAAAAAAGAGGCTCTGCATTCACCCCTGCACAAGAGGATCAACTCGTTTTACTTGTGCCGTACTCATTTGGAACCAAATCTTTTTTTTCTTTTCCAGCACATGGAGCGAGGCACCCGTGGCAAAATAATATTGTGCATTTAGACGCTGTAAAATGTTAATAGCTGATTCTGTGAGACGGCTGAATGGTCGACAGTCAAAATCCACATCCCTCAAATTGTACCCCAGCTGTTTGTGTAATAATAAGTGTTTTGTTTTACTTCTGCTGAGTGAATGAATGAATGTGCCATTCCACAGAACAAAGGCCGATACAACATTTCACCTGAAGCGAAATAAAAGCACAGAAAACTCCCGTCACGAGGAAACCAACTATTAATTTCTGGCGTTCGCCTGGCAGCGACACAACCTCAAACCCGTGTGATACGTGATTACCTTCCTTACAACCAGATTCTCATAACAAGATAAGTAAAAGCGGCCGCCTCCCCCCTCGGTTACCTCCCCGCTCAGCGCCCCGCCTCCACTAATTGGAACAACAACCTAGCTAACTTTTTCGCCGATGTCAGCAACATGAGCGCCGAACCAATTGCATCCAATCAGTTTAATTCGCGCTGGGCTGTGGTGGCGGACTCACGCTGATCGTGGCCTGGTGGTTGAAATGAATCTCTGAATCTCTGCCCTTCCTCCTCCTCCTCCTCCTCCTCCTCCTCCTCAAGCTGGAGCTCTGCTACTGCAAGAAATGGGTCCGTCTTTACTTCTTTTGTTATTGTTTTTGTTTATATGTGTAATAAAAGAGCAATTTGGTTTAATTGGCAAAGGCATTTGCTCTTTTTTTTTTACTTCTGATGATGATATTCAACAATAAAGCATCTTCCCCCTCATGGCAGATTATTTGGCACCAGAAAAAAGGAGGAATAATTGAAAACCTTTCAACTAAAGAGCAAATAAGTGTGAGTTCACTTTTGGGGTCTGTTTCCACAAAGGAAAGGAGCCATTTTTGAAACGAGCTTCTCATTTTTGCATTCGATGCCAAAGCGGGCGGATCCTGTAATGAACCAGCGGGTATCAGCAGATGTGGGTCCATAACTTAATTTCCCCCCTCAGCTATAGAGCAGATCCTATGGCGTGTAAGTGGCCTTGATGGATGAGCACTACAGCTCATCATACCCCCACCATCAGCACCCACCCCCGGCATCCAGCACCCCTCCAGCCCCGTCTTCACTGTCCCTCTTTATCCACGTAACTGCGTAACATTTTTCCACTCACTCTTAAAGCGGCCTTCATGATAGCGAATTGAATATGTGCAATGTGGTAATAACGGAGGGCGAAATGGTGTGTGTGTTTATACCACGTTGTCTCTTCTTAAGCCCCGCCCACTCCTGGATGCATCCACGCGTGAAGCACTTCGTCCCAGCGATATGAGCGAGACCCTAAACAGATAAAGTCACTGGGATGTGGGATCCAGCGTGACGGCCCGCAGTGTGAACGCAGCCCGAGAGGTGGCGGAGAGGCCAACGAAACACACGAATCCAAACCCACGTACGTCACGCAAACCCAAACACGCACGCACGCACGCACACATCGTCTTCTCGACATATCCTCTGTCCCTCTCAAGGGCAGCGAGCTGTGGTTGCTGCTGGAGCGCCGAGGGGGGAGCATGTGGCGAGGCGTCCATATGGGGTAACCCGAGTAAACGCGGGGTAGGCCCAGCGTGCGTCGGTGCACTCTGTTGACTGTTTCAACAGACATGTTTTCCCAAAGCAAGAAAAGAGTACACTAAGAGGGGTGCCTTAAGTCACGGCTCGGCTCACTGAGCTATCTGATCTCACTCACTTAAGGACCGCGGCTTCCCTCAGCTGCACTGCTTAAAGCGCTCCTCCTGCTTCCGATTTCAACCTTCATTTAGCTGTTAAATTAAGGAATTACTCGTGCCAAATGGGGGGGGGGGGGGGGGGGGGGAGGAGGTTTAACGTCTTTGTTTATGAAATGTGACATTTCTCCGCCGCCACACGCTTCTCCGATGTGTAAATGTAGTTTGTGCTGGTCTTTTATCTTTCCCTCCCTATAATTCACCTGCGGATGCAGTTGCAATCAAAAAAGCTAATTACCCAAGTGGCTTAATCAACATTACAATAATTACGCCATTAGAATACATGCAAGCTGTGATGAATATGGGTTGGAGAACTCGTGTAAAACATATGCTGTTTATTTGATTAACATCCGGATGCAAAGATGGCTCCCCAACCGCCAAAACAGGTGATTGATTGAGCCTGAAAAAAGTAAATAGTGGCGAAGCAATGCAGAGGCGTATTTCTTTAGTGCGGAACGTTTGATGCGTTCCTCTTGGTCCTTGTTGCTACGTTGGCGATGTTTGTGGCGTGTTTTCCAAAACCTTAGCGAAGCACTCCACCGCATTTGTTGGCGTCGCATCTCCAAACTACGATTCCCATGAGCCTGCTATGAAGAACCAAATGTCGGAACCGCTTTTGTCAACTTTCGAAAGGCTTTCTTGTTGCCGGTTTAAACAAAACAAAATCCATCAAAGGGAAACGATCAACAATTGTCTGCCGTCGTCGGCCATTGGCGGTTCACGCAATGCATCGTGGGAGTTGCGTCCAGGATGTGATGCACACAGGCTCCAACCTCTACGTTTTTAGTGAGCAACATTTTAATGTTAAACGACATCTGAGAAGAACTACAGTGGTACACGGAAATATAACTTTCATATTTTTAGAATCAGTGAAATCAATAAAAAAAAATAGTTTTCAAAGTTGTTTTAAAATTACTCCAATTTACAAAATGAACGCAGAGCCTACTTCCCTTTTT
The DNA here is from genome assembly GCF_964276395.1 of Gasterosteus aculeatus. Classification (NCBI taxonomy): domain Eukaryota; kingdom Metazoa; phylum Chordata; class Actinopteri; order Perciformes; family Gasterosteidae; genus Gasterosteus; species Gasterosteus aculeatus. The sequence continues at coordinate 3,325,285 of NC_135691.1, forward strand.
TTGAGAAACAATTGATTTCCAATTGAACGGGAGGCTCACCCACTCAGACCATCATCAATATTTAAGTGAGCGGGGAATAAGTGGGTTTTGAGCACTGTTTTGCTGACGTTTTGACCTTAAGTGTCTAATTTTGGAGACAAGTAGGGAAAGCGTTATGGGGGGGGGGGGCGGAGCCACGTTAATATTGAGCCTCACAGAAGTCAATTAATGCCGTGAAGTGTCTTTTCTCCTCTTTCCCTGTTCCTCGTGAGTGACAGGCTGAACTTTAAACACCATCTGCTGAGAAATCTCCCCAAACTTGACCCCCAACGGCCCGAGGGGGTCAGCCGACCTCTCGCCGGACCATCCAGAAAAACAGAAACGCCGGGCGTGTGTCAACTCGACGCGGCGTGAAGGGGTTTCGATGATCCATCGCGTCCCGGCGAAAAACAGGTCACAGGAATACAGCGGGTGAAAGGGGAGGACATTATCAGCCCATAAATCTGCCGGAGAGGTCCTCGAGAGTTCTGTCTCTGCTGCCGTTTGAGGTGACGGACACGAGGGCCAGACATCACGTTACCCAGAATGCATTCCACTCAGGCGTCGGGGTGGGGGGGGGGACTGATGCACTCGCGCCGACTCGCAGTCGTCTGTTCTTCATCTTTTCTCACAGTTTGAGACGGTGCCTGAGACGCCGCGCCCAGAGGCTGCAGACCGGCTTTTAATTACACGGGAAAAGGTTTTGTTTTTCTTTTATTCAAAACAGGAAAGTAATTGATTGTGTCTCCAATATTGTTTTAGAAAAGGCGAGAATGCCACGATACTCATTAAAAGTAGAGGTATTAGCATTGTTGCTTTCCTCTAGGGGGCATGCGGGGCAAAAGGTTTTGTGTATAAACAGTCACGTAAAATTATTCTTATTACGTCTGTTAATGAAAAATTTGAGTTACAGAGCATTTCACGCAAAATCCTTGTTTATTGAAATTGCCCTCATGAATGTCTGAATGAAGTTTGAATCTCTTTAAAAGTTTGTACGACGGATGACGTTGTTTTGCAAGTAAACCACATAATTAATAAACCTTTGAAACCGTAAATTCTAAAATCGGAATCATGCTCAAACCTTGGGATTCACTGAAATCCTGCATTCCGTCACATCCGGCATTCGATCTGCAGCCTCAACAGTTTCCTGTTTTACCAACTACAAACACTTGTTTGCTTACTCCAAAGGGAGAAGATTACATTCATGTTACGTTTCATGGGCATGTTTGAGTGAGGCGCAAGGATTAGAGTGTAAATGTAACACCACAAAGTTCCTGTATGTCATCAACATTAACGGGGGACATGACCAGTATACCCAGCAAGCATTGAGGTCTTCATTTTCAGGTCCAAAGACATCTATTGGTTTGGATTAATGGGCTTTGGTGAAAAACCATTGTCACTATTACGATAACTAAATCTAAACGTTGTTTTACCTTCATGTTTATTCACGTTTGCATGTGATTTGAGCTAAAAATCACCGCACATTCAGTCGGATCTGCCACAGGCGAGTTCGGGATCTATCTGGACAACAGACAACATGCTGCAGCTATTGATCTCTGCTGGTATTTTAAGTTTTGGGTGAGGGGCGCTCTATCGGGTTTCCAGGCACAACTGCTTAGTCTGCCCGCTAGCTGCCCCGCCGTCGGAGCCCCCTTATGTTCCCAGAGCCGGAACCCCAGTCTGGGGAGGAAGGGGGGGGGACTCAGGCAATGCTGAAAGGAGTACAGATAGAAGCACAAAACCCAGTGTGGCATCAGAAATAGCCTTAGCTATCGGGAGGGATTGAACAAACCTGTTGGCATTTGTCCACAGTGTCATCATTGGGTCCTGTCCAAGCACAACTAAAGACACACACATACGAAGGTATCAGTCCACATCAAATAACCAAAGATACAATCACACACATTGGGAAGTTCGACAACCAAATGCCAAATTCCCATTTCATTGTGAAGGGAAGATAAGTGCCATCTATTATCTTGTGTTTAAACATAAAGCGGCTTGTTCAGTAATAATAACAACAATGCTTTTAAAACTCTGGCTAATGACCCAAAAGGAAACATTTCATCTGCAAATCCAATGCTTTTTCACCAGCGCCAACGTAATCAAAAGCAGCACAAGTGGGAAGAAACCAAGTTATTGGAGAATCCTACATATCAAGATGTGTTATTTTGAACAAAATATTCTCAAAAATAACTAGAAGGATGAACTTTGGTCATAGCTGAAGATGCTGTATAAATGGTTAATAACTGCATTGTGTCCTGCCCTTAAATCCAGATCCAGACACAATCGCATTCACAACAATGGGAAGAATGGATGCGATGGCTAATTTAAACCCATCAGCCACCATTAACACAGTGAGACGCAGAGACCCTGACAGCGGATCTCATTACAAATACTCGTGTGTTATTTAAGAAGTTTCTCATTTGGCAAATGTTCGTGTCATCTGAAACCTACATGTTCATTTTCATCGATGCGTTCCATGGGATTTGTTTTTAATTCAAACCGACAAAAGAGAATCCAAAAAAAAGAGACATATGGAGGGACACATAATCATCGACGCATAACCATTCGACGGTAGAATTGAGCCTCGCATCCAACCTTGATAGACACATCCCTCAAAACAAAAACATACGACTCACCGGGGAAATAAGCAACAGTGAGCCTAATGATGGAAACAACTTAATGTGGCTGCAACATCGCCCAGACTCCTCCCCGACAGCGCAGTTTGGCATCGCGTGCGCGCGTAATGTCCATCTGGGACGGGCGAGCTAATTTAGCGCGAGACAACACCGTGCGGCCCTAATGATCGCCGAGCCGCCGGGGGCCCGCCCCAATCGCAACCGTTCCGGGGTCCAGTCGCAAACCCGGGCGCGGCTGCAGAGAAGGTGGGGGCTCGTTTGAGAAGCGAAGCCGGAGGGGTTTGGGGGGATGACCTTTGCCCGTTAAGACAACCCGACAGGAAGTACGTGGACGTTGATCAGGCACCTGGCAGCGAATCACACTCACTGGGTCCCAATTTGTGGTCCCGGTATTCCCTTCGTGACTCCCTCTCAACCCGCACTTGAGCCCCTGGACTGGAGTTTGGGCCGGTGTGGCCTGTGGTGTGTCTCCAAAAAGTCCTCCCCCAGGGAAACGTCTTCTCCACCTCGTTCCGCTGGCCTTCTCTGTAACGCTATATCCAGGGAGGATGGCCCCATTGATTTAGCACTTAGCTCCATCGCCCCATATGAACAGTTATCCTTTTGTGGCCGGGGGCCAGAGGCCACGCATCAAAGTTACCGATCGATGATCGGAACTTTTGGTTTTGGATTAGATTGCAGGAAATAAGGCGTCTTACTCACCTGGCTTTTAAATATCACTGCACATGTATGTAAGTGTTACGGACCAATCGTCACATTCCTTTTGTTTAGAACGTTGACTAAATGCACCTAATTCAACAAATGCGTTTCAGATCCTCGTCTTCATCTAAATGTTTGCTGTTTACTCTTCATTTTTAACGTTGAGCACCTGGTTGATCGGTGAAGCAGTGACAGTTTTCTTCTTCGTCGCGACTCTCTTAAGACTGCTGGGCAACAGCCGGGCGAACCGCCGCACAACTTTTTTTTCTTTCCACAAAGAGAGTTTCGGGTGCACTTCCTAATTTCTGGGCAGTCTGTTTAAGCTCTCCCTCGGGACCGCGGGGCAGCATGGCGGGGCAGATGGGAAGCTTTGCTTAGAGATCATCTGCATGAGATGTGAGACCTGACCCCTTTCACAGTGGCGGCCGCTTGTCTGCATGTTTTCATGTCCGACTGAGTCGGTCTGTGTGACCTCTGAGGTTTCATTTAGACTGGAGACATTTGTTACACCCTTCACCGAAAACCTGCTCTGAACAATTCATTAATGACGTCAAATTGGCTAAACGAAAGTTCTCACGCAGGTAGCCACACGTTTACAAAAAATAATGCGCCTTAAGCTGTAGCTATCCCAATTGTTCGATGTGTTATCCGAGCCAGTGACAGCGCAAAAGCAAACAGCGGTTGTTGTTTCCTGTGAAGACGGAAATGTGAAGACTATGAGGTCCTTTTTAAGATGTCGTATGAGCCATCATCATCTCCTGTGAATTAAGTTCATTGGATCTCTGCAGCACCATTCAGCGCCGGCCCTTTTATTTAGGAATGTCCAGCGTATGTGTCGCTCTAGCCACAATCATTTACTGGTCTCAGGATTGCTTTAATCAGTAAAATGTTTAAAGTTGTTCAGTTCCGTCTTAAGCTCAACCATCCAGCAGCTCTGGAATGTGGTGTTTGGCAGCCTTAAGTGGAACCATGAGATAACTTTGAAGTGGTTCATTAAAGTGTAATCTGCAAAGTGTCATTAGTTAAATCTGTATTTGCTCGACTAATTAACCAGGGACACGAGTGATAACAGAGAGAAGGCAGCAGCGGAATCGAGCATTGGTTGATTATTCCTCAGCAGAAAGTTGTGTATCTTCATCCTGTCACGCTCACTTAGGTTTCTTAGGTCTCACAGGAGAGGGACATTTCTGCAGCATAATGTCTCCATTTACTGCTGTCAAAATGCAAATCTAGTCCAATTAGATGTGCCACAGGCCTGTTTGAAAGAAATTTGTCATTTTACGAATATGACAAGCTGCTAAGTACCGTTAGAGACATTTAACTTGGAAGCAGACAGAAGTTCACATAGTAGGTGTCATGAATCTGCAGACTGCTGTCGGATGTTCTTCATCCTTGCAGCACGCTACATTGAATATATTTGTCTCCTCCTTAAGTGACATTCGTAATTCAAAAGGTTTGCATATCAAAGCATGAAATGCATATTTTCACTGTGTTCATGCTTGTTTATGACGGCGGTGACTCGGTATTCATGTAAAATCTAAGCTGTTAAAGGAGGATTTTGTTCCCAGGATTTCCATCATGGACAAATATCCCTCGTTAATCATTTTATAAATAAACACATTTTCCAACCCAACATTTTTCTCCCAAAAGGAAGCACGTCTTGTTTAATCCAATGTTATTACCCGTTATTGGAAATGCTATTAAAAAAGAAGCGCGGTAATTAGAATTTTCCTCCCACGCTGTCGGAAATTGGGGCGAGCAAATTATGTTATCATCGTCTTGTTAATTGATTTAATATTTTTTTATTTTATTTAGATGTTTATTTATATTAAACAAATAACATCATTGGCTATGCAGCACCTCATACAGGTTTTCTCTGTATAGAAGCGTGCAATGACCATGTCTTCTCAGGAACCCGCAGGTGGTTACCAAATTCATATAAAAGGATTTAAATATCCATTTAACGTGTTCCGGAGTTCATCCTGTACAAAAGAATCCGCCTGCAGCCACAGCGCCTCTACACTGTTTGCAGACATATTTAAATACAACTGCAGAACATCAACAGCAAACTAAAGCAAACTCTCCTGCAGACATTGTTCAAGTAAATGAATGAATTAAAAAGTGTTAACGCAGTCAGAGCAGAATGTAAACAGTAAATTAAGATGATTGTGGAGGTTGAGGTGGTTGATGGTTGAGGAGAGTTTGACTGTTTTTTTCTTGTCCCACCTCACGCTTTTAGTCATTGTTGACACCTTGTTTGACTGTTAACTACCGTCTTCATGTAAAACCTCACATCCATTCACATCTTTGCATCCAAGCCTTCCAGAGGTTATGTCAAGAACGTCTGTATTTACAGCATAGACACAAAAGGTCGGCTCACTACGCGCTACGAGCTCACTTCACTGAACAGTGAGCACTTTAAACATAATTAGGAGTCCGAGTCACGGCGGCTGTCTTGGACTAATACGGCTCCAAAGGTTTTGTTTGACATCCTTAAACTAAATTATTAACCCGCAGGCTGATTTGAGTTCTGCTCTTTGCCGGCTTGTGGCAGATAGCAGAGAATATTCTGTAAGTCTTAAGTCCTTACGCTGAAAATGCAATTAAACTGAAGACGTCAAATGTGGGTTATATCCATGCAAATACCCTGAATTGCGTTTTTGTTTGCATGAATAACACGCGTGAATGCTGTTCTATTTGTCTTTACGTGCATTCAATTTGTGCTTTCTGTAAGCGTGACTCATACCTGACATGAAATGCATTGAGTCGTCATTCAATTGGTGGCGAGGGCCAGATAGGTCGTGGTTATGGGAGGGTGACTAGACAACAAAACCTGTGCTCAAAACTCATCAGCAGCTCCAGTTTTCTTCTGCGCACTCCCTCAATTTCTCCCTGTTTTTGTAATGTTTCATCGCACTCACAAAGCGAAGAAAAGCTTTGGGAAATGCAGGAAAGTCAAACAGACATATTTTGCTACATGAACTCTGTTGAAGCTGTTGCACAAAAGAACCAATTGTTTCCTTCTTTCCCGGCGTGCCCCCAATTTACCAGCCAGACCTTGCAGCTTGCATTGAGGTAAGCGACCAATTCCTCTCTGGACACGTCCCACTCCATGGTGCTAAGTAAAATACATTTAATATAAAACAAATAATATGATCAGTGAGAGGCAGCCAGGAGGGAAGCAGCATCGTACAGCACTCCTTAACTCGGGCCGTACGTCTCCGTTTAGGAAGCCTCGTAAAGATTCGCAGAGTTCTGTGCTATGAGCCAGGAGAAAATTGCGTGCCATTTCGACAAATGAATACCGCCGTGTCTCGGAGGCAAATGAAAACCCTTCACTCCGAGTGGATCTGAGCAGCCAGGAGTCATCGCCGGCCCTCCCTGGTGTCACCTCCAGCCTATTAGTCTCTATAAAGGATGATGAATTAGAGACTGAGGGAGAGCAAAGCCTCAGCACCGATGCCTGAAGATGGGGGTCATAAGAATGATAAAGTGAACAGCGTGAGCGCTTTAATGGGCGACGCCAGCAGAGAGGGCGGAAAGAATGAGGAACGGGAAATCTTAAAGAGGGGGATTTCCATGTCCTTCCCTCCCTCTCCGGTCCGGAGGCCAGTACGAGTACGGGAGCATTTCATTCTCTCAGGCGCAAGTATTTTCTTTTGCCCAAGTTGACATAGCGGATGAAGGACTACTGACGGGCGGAATATAAACACCAAGTTATTACCAAGACGAAGAACGACAGGAGCCATCTGTCTTGGCCCAGATAAAAAAAACAGATCTGCAAAATCAAACACGCCGTTTTGCCATTTCTTTATCAAGATGCACTGACATTTAGATAAAGAGATGAAAACAAGTCCTTTTACCACTGCTGCAAATGTGAATATTTATTCATCTGACAGTAGATCTCACAATTACATCACAGTCCGCCAATGGTCGACCAATTCACACATGCAAGTGACCGGAGTTGTAATTGTGTGCCAGTTGTCACAGTTGTGGTGTCCTTAACGTTTCACTCTTCGTTTTCACACTTGTACCAAGCATAACAAACATTTCCTTACCAAGCTTTGCAATATTATTAGCACTACTTCGTCCTAAATGTTGACCATGTACATGGACTTTGAAAGTCTTTGGGGTTTGCTGAAGGAGAGATTGGCATCCCTTCATGGTCGTTACATTAACAACTGATGGTGGCACATCACTCGGAAATAAACCTTTTTGTCTCCCGAGATGAGAGTCAATCATGTCTCCGCTATGTGAGGCAGTGAAAACAAATGGCGATCATATAATATTCCGAAAGAAGAAACATCTAGCCTGAGCTCTTAATGGGTCTTTGTCTTGCAAAACCTTTCATCTGACGTTGACAAACGAGGCTCAGTCCTACCTGGAAAACAGCTCGTGCATTACTTTAATGCTAATGGCAGGACGCAATGAGGTCATGTGTTTTTATTGCTTTACTTATTCACATTGCAGCACTTCTACTCTTCCGTAAGGCTAATAGAATGCAAAATAATCAAGACAAGTTTGAAAAAGCAGAAATCCATCGTCCTAAAATTAAATAAAAAGAATTAGCAGGTCAATAGATTGTACATCATAAATCTGCAGCTGAAGTCAATATATTTAAATATTCAAAAGAAAGAGGAAAGACCGTCTGTCATTTCAATGAATGCTTCAAAGGGATTTGCCATTTTTCATCCGACAGCTGACATTTGTTTTGCTTTTCAACAACAATGCATCAATAACAATTAAGTTTTGCCGTTATTACAAGTCATTTATCAATAGCCGGTAATCTGCCATTCTGTCGGTGTACACATTCACTATTTTGGGGGGAAATATTTGCTCTTGCTGGAAGGGAAAGTAACTCAGACACTCAGAAAGCAGATGTGTGACACATCCTCTCTGCGAGTGTTTTAACCTCTGCTTCGGGCTCCTCTGCCACGTGAACCTGCGGTATCCTCCTCCCTGCATGCATCGCTGACAGCTGAGCAGCTAAGTATTGTGTAATTGCAGGAGCCGCGGCGGCATGCTGTGCAATAATACGCTAAGTGACTATTAATCATTTTGGTGACCAATAACAAAATAAAGGCGAGGTGTGGGAGGAGGCTTCGGTTTGATTGATTGCTGGTTGCTGTTTTCTTTTTACCCTCTTTGGAAATCCACTGCATGAAAAATGTGACAGCAACTTTCACAATGTAATTGCTTGCTTTTGCATTATTGAAATTTAAAGAAGCAATCAAAGGCCGACTCTTCTTAAGTGGAAATGTTGTTCTATCTTCTCTCCTTGGAAACTGTCTCCTTTGACATCTTAAATGCTTGTTTTGACAGGTGAAAAGACGTTGAGAGGTTCAAAACAGCTGAGTTGACTCTATGTTTGCTCATCGCTCAATCATTTCTGTTCTCACAACTACGAAGAGGAAATGATCAGAATCAAGTTAAAGTCATGTGATTACCAGCGGGGAGATAATCCTGGTGACTGTTTGACATACTGTAGGATGATAAAGTGGGTACCACAATGTGTGTCGTCTATTACGCTTCTGCTGAAGTGCCCTTGAGCAATACAAACAAGTTAAGAATCCACAAAATATAGAGAAGGAAAGTAGTGAAGGAAAGTGTAAATGTATGAATCAGTAAAAACGCCCAATGCACCCCGGACTGATGAGTATTACCATCGCGCTTTATGGTTTGACTCCAAACGGACCATCACCTACTAAACGGACATCAAGCTCTAGCGAAGAAGACCTCACGCCATAAACTCGTGTTTACAGTGTTTACTGAGGCATTAAATGAATTCCCTCTCAAGTTCCGAGTCGCCCCCCTATTGGTCAGTGGAGGTATTGCAGGTTGAAAGCGCCATTGGTATTTGCAGTTTTGAGAGCCGCCTGATTTGCTCTCCGGCAGAGGAGGAGCAGGTTTAACTTTACCGTTCAAACAAAAGCGATGGCTGACTGAGGATGAACAGTGATGCAGCCTGATGGTCTCTGCTCAACAACACCCCCCCCACAGCCCCCCCCGCCCGCCCGCCCCCTCCCTCCAACCCTCCTGCTCTGGATGAGGCCTGAGAAGAAAGTGTCCCACAGTAGACGACAGAATTGCTTTTGTTGTGCAACAGACACGCGTCTGTCATCCAGAACTCTCTCCTCCTCCTCCTCCGTCCTGGACGTTCTCCATCACTGGGTGATTAGGGCTCAGGGATGATGGATGGGGCAGAGAGGAGCTCTTCCTCTTCGCCTCTTCTCGGGCCCGCGTTGTCACACACTCGCTCCCCGGCGGCCATCAATCTGGCAGCGCGGCCTCGCAAACCCGCGTCCAATAACGCGACGGCACTTCAGACTAAAGAAGAAATAAGCGGCGTGTCGGGGGGGGGGGGGGGGGGGGCAAGAAAAGGAATCAGAGGGAGGGAACGAAAACAAGCTGTTCATGCTGACATCAAATGTACCTCTGAGGGTCGTCAAGAGGAAGCGCTGAGCGAGCGGCGTCCCGGTATGAGCGCCCACAGACGGGAAGTGAGCGCCAGGCGGGGAGAGTCTGCGAGAGGAGAATGAGCTAATGCATAGAGGGGGGGTGTGGGGGAGGGAAGAGGGAGGCAAGAGAGAACCTCTTCCTCCTCTTGATTCCACTTGATTTATGTGACAACTTTAAAAACATTAGGCACAAATAAAATCGCAGAGCGTCGTTTCGGTAGTAGATCAAAGACTTGTTAGTGCGATCCACGCGATGCCCAGCAAGCGTTTGGTGAAGCGAGTGGCGAGGACGCGAGGCTGCACGCAGATGGGGATCGAGTAGATTAATTGTCCGAAGGCAGCAGCTCATCGGCGTTTTTACGACCTGATACCCTGGACGTGTTGAGTGAGGAGGAGTTCAGGGCCCCTCAACATAATGTAGACCTTCAAGTGAAGCTTCCGTTTGTAATGTTTTAGCTCAAGGTCCTGAATTGATTGTGTGGATATATTGAAAGACCTCAGTTACTTTAGGCAGCGAATTGGCTTCCATTCACTTCTCTTCATATGGGTATACCCTCAAATGTGCTCGAGTTGTGTGATCCATCACTGTGGACATGAAGTTTGTATAAATTCTGTCAATGTTGCATTATCATTGTGTGGTAATGCAGTTTAAGAGCAGCGTGATTTGATTTGAAACATCTGCACTACATTACCTCATGCCGATTATGTAACTTTGACAAAAACGAAGCCCGACTTGGCGCTCACTGTGATGGACGACACGACCCACAAGAGCTTCCATAGTTTCATGGCAAACAGAAAGTCGCCGTAGTCATCGTTGTGTTACAGTATGGAGCCCAGCAAGAGAAAGCGTGTCGCCTTTTTAATTCTGAGCTGTTGTTACGCCACCAGGTGTATTGATTTATTGACTCTGCTTCAAAGCTTCTTTATGAGTTAATTCTTGATGCCAAAAAGCGAGAGAGGAGGGACTCGTGGCAGCACTGACGGGCAGCGATGTCATCAGTGCCCTGGTGGCAACCGTCATGGACGTGACTGTCACGGCCTCTCGGGCCTGAATACACTGTATTTAATTGAACTGTCATCATCTTTAGGTCAAAGTGAAATGGTTCCAAATGGCGAGATGCTGAGTAAGATCACCTCTGACAGCAATTACAAGCGATTCCATCTCCAACGATTCTATCCGCCACTTGGCCAATGTCTCCCGTATCTGATTGATTGTCCCGTATCAATCAAACTGTCGTTTGTAAGAGGAAGTTAATATGATGAATGGTCACATCGTGAAGTAATACTTCTCGTTTTGCCATGGTTGAATTAATTTCGTCTCGACCGTTGACTGACAAAGAACATCAGTCTTTTCTAACTCTCCATTGTTTATACAGATAGATAAGAGGAAAATATCCTCATTTTACATTTCCAGTGGGCGGAAGCATCCATCCAAGGCAGGAAAGCAGGAAAGCTATTGCTGCTAATTAGCATTAGCAGCAATAGCTTCAATGGTTGAACAAAGGGGGTAAACGTCCCAAACAAGTATGTGGTGCATACTACATTTTAACAAGGGAACTGAATTTAAAATCACAAATCTCAAACCGTTTTGGAACGCGCTCTGTTTCTACCGAACCCACGTCGTTGGCTGAGAGAGTATTAAGTCATTAGATTGATTTAACCCCTCTCCAGTGACTCCCCAACCATCGAGCCAGACGGCAGTGACAACAGCTAACACCCAAAGCGTCGTTGCAGTCGGACGGGCTTCAGGAACTGACGGCTGGACGGGTTTCTCCCACCGATAACGTGTCCTTACTGTCACAGAGCCGCTGCTTTCCTTCCTCTCGCTCCGTCACAGCGCTCCCTGTCAAAACAGCACATGTGTCTCCCCAATGAAGACGGATGACTCTGTCGGATGGATACAGAGGGATGCAGAGGAGAGGAGTGGGGAGGGAGGGAGGAGGCCGGGGGGGGAGAGACAGAGCCCAAAGAGGTGGTGAGGGAGGGGCAGCCGAGGCAAAAGATTAAGACAGCAAGAGGGAGAGGAAGGGGAGGCTAATAGGGGAGGGCAGGAGAGAAAAAGATAGGGAGGCCAGAAGAGAGTAGAGATGGAGGAGGTTGGTGCTTCCTGTGTAGACGGAGCATTCATTAAGATGTGTTTCCTGTGTGGGCGCGTTGGCCTTGCACCAAAACCAAAGAATGGGAACCTTTATTTTGATGATCTCCCAATACACAAGACACCAAAACACAGCTGATGTCAGCATTTCTCGTCAGAAGATAGTAAATGTCTTTTTGCTTCCTGTTTTTATGTTTTTCTATTTCAGGGATGTCAAGCTATGTCAATTCACGTGAAAGGTTTTATCCTAAAAAGAAACAAAACACAATAGTATGCATTATAACAGTGAATGTAATGCCTTACGAAATAAGGATCAAAACCTGCTTTCCATATCAATCTCAATTCCTTAAATAGTAATAAAAACAGAGTGAAGCGCGTCTTCGATTGTCTCCATATTGTACCCTAGCTGGGATTCTAAAAGTCACATCAAACTACTTTCATATGACAAAATACCACAGAGGCATTTCTTAGAAGATGCCACACATCAAAATAACTGCCAACATGACAGGAAACTCCCACAGTCTTTATGAGAGTACACAGCACACACACACACACACACACACACACACACACACACCCTGACACAAAGCTGCTTCCCGTGGCGCACCATCCATTAGCGTCGACCTTTGACCTGACCAGTTGTGATCATGTGATTGTGCTACACAGGGGTCACGCTGGCTTGTCAAAACACCGGTGCTGATGCGTGACAACGCGATAACCTACGTGCCAATCAGTTTGAGGCCATGCTGCTGACTCACTCACTCCATCGCTGCACTTCCACGGCTCTCAGGCTGAGGAACATGCACCGAGTACTTTAACAGCAGAAGGTCCGTCATGGTGAAAAACACGGTGAATCAAAAGGCATCAGGAGAACACTTCTGAATCATTTATCGTGCAGAATCCCGTCCTGTGATTGAGGAGGCTGCCGGCGCACATTCTTTCTTATATTTGTCCTCATAAGCGCGCTGTTTTTGTGTCGGGTTGGAGGTGGATTGTGTCGTAGTTTGTAAGTTTGTCCTCGTTTTCTTGCAGTTTGTGCAGAATAGGCATTTTGTTCTTCAGCATAGCAGCATTCTCCAGCCATCTGCATCATTGGCATTTGAACATTTTGTTGTTCCAAATCTCTCTCAAGTCCCTCTCTCTCTGTCCAGGAGGCAGTCAGCCACCTGACATCGCACCGCAGGTGTTATTCACCTTGTCAGAACATGAAGGATTAGTTGAGGAGAGGGTTAGTTGGAGCTCCAGCCGCGGTGATTCAGGTAGCGGATCGGTTGGAGGAGATTGGAGGCGGGGAACATTCCCTGACACTAATGAATATCAGTTTTATTAGGATATGATTGCGGCCATCAAAAAGGTTATTGCTTTCATAACATTGTATATTAAAAACAATTTAATCTCATCCTTGTAAACAGTAATTCAATATCTTTCAGCCTGCATCTCTGGTGATTGATAGAAAAAGCGCACGTATATCATCCATACAATGTCACCGGGAGACAACTTGGAGACGAGAAGCATCTCTGCTACGCACTGACAGAAGAAATACAGTCAAGAATACTAATTGCAAAGATGAGAATTCACATTTTCCAACCCAAAGGTCAACGACACACGAGCACATACACACTCTCTACATGGGGCGTGATGGAACGTAACGATTCCCGAGACGACTAGAAAATTGACGGTGACCTCAGTTGTCCTCAATTCGGGCCTCCGACCATTGTTCACGCCGCCTCCTTTCGCCTGGTGACATTAAAAAAACTCTCACGGCAAGAGTTGTGTCTTCGCAACTGTGTCCCAATATGACCAGAAACGAGAGGGAAGGCCGAGGCGGCAAGAAGGGGAGAGATTAAGAGGAAAAGAGAGGGAAAGAGAGAGAGAGAGAGAGAGAGAGGCTTTTGAAAGGATTTTGTCGGTTATTGACTGGTTGCACTCTTCAGCTAATAGCCATTTAAAGATTATGGGCCTGCTGGTGGAAATCAAGGCCTCCATTGTTTGCCTTATTGCATTCTGGCAGATGGGGGCTGACACAACAACACGCAGCATCCCTCCGGGCACGCTCGCCGAGCACCGACCCTCCATCAGCAGATCTCCTATTGAACCGGCCCTAATAACCGGCCATGAATTATTAATCCACGCACCATATTGAAGACAGAGAGGGAAGAGGGGAAAAACAAGGGCGGGCTGCGGGTGGGTTGTAGCGAGTGTGATTGGCGTGCAGGTGCCAGTCGGGAGAAAAAAGGTCCGTTCAAAAGAGTCCCACGGCGACCATTTCTCGGAACGGGGAGGACATTCCGATAACTGGCACGAGAAGATAAAATATATATTCATTAAATGTCAGATTGCTGATGAAATGGGTCCGATCCATTAGTGGGCAGCGCAGCGGCCGGTTAATGTTTCCCGGTTGCTCTTGGGTTGGGTGGCTTTTAGTGTTGCTCTGGGTTGCTGCTGGAAACAGAATCACTTGATCTAGAAAAGGAAGAAAAAAAAGTTTCCCAGAGTCGGAGCAGGTGCTACTCAAAATAAGAATGAGACGCTTTTTGAAGTCGAATGCACCTGTTGGTGAAACCCAGTAACTTTGTTGTGTTTGGCATTGAGTGAACACGATCGCTGACTTGCAGTTTATCCGTCTTCCCTCGTCCGGTCAGGTGATTTATCTCGGGGATTGATTGCTGACTTTGGCTGGACTCACTTCTCTTTTCTTTAGGCTGCAACATAAATTGCTGGTGGGCAGATTATTTTAGGTTGTTTCGATTATAAACAGGACAGTTCAGAAAACTACAAATTATCTGCTTCATGGTAAAACAAAAACAAAAAACGAATCGCGAGAAGATTTTAAAAGGAAAAAAAACAACCATAAAAATAGTGAGAATATACCATGAGTGAAGAGGTCTAATGGTTTGTGTTCGACAGGTTCTACAGGTTTGATAACGGCCATCTTACCTTCAACCTGTCAAATTGGCCACACCCATAAAGCACACCTCGCTTTATTATCGATTTGACTAAACGAGACCGTAAACTCGTGTTTACTGAGGGAATAAATCTAGAGAGAAGAAGAGTCATTTCCTCATAAACTTCTGTACAACCAGACTTCTTTTCTAACCAGAGGCCATTGGAAATAATGCAAGTTGAAGGCACCTCTGCATTGTCTCCATAGACATGAAACAGGCCCAACGTGTCACATCATGTCCCGTATCATCAACACGACGTTGGAGTTTCTTTCTTGGTCTTTTCTTTCCCCCGGGCGACATTAGAAACGTTTACTGAATTTTGTTTCATCGATATAACGGTTTCCCAATTTGATCGGTTATTTTTGGCCGTACTTTGGCTATTTGTTTGCTTGTTTGCTGGGGCTTGTTGTCAACGCTTGCCACAGAAATGTGTCAAAACATGTCAATCAAACAGAGTTGCACAGCACGTATTGATCGCAGAGCAACACACACTTTTTATTTTGACTTACAGAATCGTACTTATTAAGAATCTTTATCTGAAAAGCAACAGTCACAGTGAAGGTTTTTCATGATAACTACAAAAACAACACTATTTAACATTTGAGGCGCTTTCCAATGTTTTCTTTCTTCTTTCTTTTAGTGTTTCAGCCGCAAGCTCCCAGTGAATTAAAAGTCCTTCGGCCGGGCTCGTTCTCGCTTCCCGTTGATTTGAAATGAAAAGTCCACGCAGGGCCTGATGAATTGAATTTCCTGCGTCAAAAGCCTGCGATTTCAAAGAAAATAACGAACAACGCCTTTCAGAATTCATTACGAGGGAGCGGTTTCTAATTGCGAGGAAATTAAATTTCCGCCGCTCCCTCTCTCCCTCTCTCCCTCTCTCTCTCTCTCTGTCTCTCTTGCGGGGGTTCGTTTCAGCGCGACACTTTGTACCCTTTTCAAAAGGCCGATCGCCTCGTGCCAACCGAAGCCACGGCGGGAACAAGACAAACAACGACACGCCGAGGTGACTCGTCCCTCATCTTTCTCCCCCCCCCCCGTAAGCTTGCCGCTTGGATGAGTGCCCCCCCCCCCACCCCCATTTCAACGGATGCACTGACATCAAGAGCACGGAGGGAAAACCGCAATAAGCAGCTGAAAGGGAGCCAAGGCTGAAGACGAATGGACTTGGATCCTTTTCAGCGCTTTTCAACGGCCTCTCAGTCACATCCAGTCGAGCCAGTCGAGGGAAACGTAATCGCTTCACAGCGTTTTCGCAAATGTTGATGAAGCATGAATATTACCAAATGGAAAAACACTAAAAGCACCTAGTGGGTACATCAAAGTACACTTTAATCGTAACCTGTATACGTTTTTTCTGAACTTTTTCTTGTGATTACACCACATGCTGCTGTGCAAAAAAACCATTTTAAGTTTCATTTCCTGTTTGGGTTTTCCCCTCGAAAGACTTACCTGATGAAACGAACCTGTTTGGAGGTTCAGTGCCTCGCGTTTAGACTTTTATTTTACCGTAGTTTAATAGATCGTACAGATGTACAGGGATTTTAAAAAGGCATTTTTTGCACGTGAGGCCTCAAATGAACCGTCAAAAAAGTGACTTTTTAAAATCTCATTCTAGGTTCATGATAAAAATAGTTTTTAGCTTCTAACTGTGTTATTCATTAATTATGCCGTTACTCATGTTGATGATTTAAAAAGAGCCTATATATATATATATATATATAGGCTCTTTTTAATATATATATATCTATTTCTTTAATAAGCATACTTATATGTTTTCACAGCAGTCAAGGGGCACGACATGGTATTAATATTGTGTCCTCATTTGTCAGACAACACCAGTCATTGCGCGCCTCTTTACCCTCTTTCATCTGCGTGATAGAAACAAAGGGTTGGCGTGATGCAGGAAGCCTGTTGAGCACCTCATTGGATATTCACCACAGGAACACGCGAGCTGCACTTTGGATCACAGCCGCAGCGCAAATAAATCATCACGCCGCACAAAAGCCAAAGGCCACGAAAATGAGCTTCAATCGTGCGCCGTGAGACAATGATGTGAGTGAACGCAGTGTGTGAGAGCGGAGGGGAAGGGGATGGGGGGGTGGGGGGGGGGTCGCCTGCAGGCAGAGAATGAATGGGACGTGGAAATGGGGAGGTGGAGGAGGAGGAGGGTGTGGGGGGGGGCAGCAAACACAGAGCAGGTCAAAATGAACACCATCTGGGTACATGAAAGAGAGACGAGGAGGTGGAGGGAGGGGGGGGGGGGGGCAAACAAAAGCACCAGTGCTGCCAGCATGTAGCCGTCGACGCCACAACACCAGCACCTTCGACGTCCCACCCACCCTTCTCCAATCAGGTGGAGGAGAAGTGGAGGGGCTCCCCATCACTCATGCCCCCCCCCCCCTCTTCTCTTATCCCCCTGTGGGTTCAGATCATTGCCAAAGGAGCCACAGGCCACTTGCAGGCTGACAGTCAGCTCCTCTAATGGGCCTGGCTGTTTATTTTGTACCGCTTGGAAGTGGATTAGCTGGAGGTAATTATGGTTAATGATCTGCCCGTCTCACCCCGCTGATCCGTAGTCACCCGCTTGCTTGGCTAGCGGCGGCGTGTAGCCACCGGCGCCATTAATGCGGGGTAATGTTACCTATTAGAGCGACAAAAGGGAAAGGGGAGATGGAGATTTGTCAGATGGATCAGAGTGTGAAGGGGCTTCGGAGCGAAATGACACGGATCCATTTTGGATCAAAAGTGATGTTCGCTGAGGTTGGCGGAGGCTTTTTCAAATTAACATTTGATTACGTCCTCTGACACGTTGTTGTTTTGGAGGGAAGGGCCTCGGAGCACACGTTATTAACTTTGTGATCAACTCTGGGTATTACGCCGCGGGACGCTCATTTGGAAAGCAGCATTCTTTTTATAAACCGTGTGTTAAAATTCAGACTTGGTTGAAGTTATATAAATAGAATTATACCCAACGTCCCACCAAATTAACTTAAAATACGTTTGAAAAGCCTCAATTGCGTAATATCGACCCGCTCTTTTTCTTTGATGACTTTGGGTTTTAAAGACCGAAGTTAATCTGTTATGCATTCAGGAATATTTACGCTATTCTCAACCATCTCTGTTCAATCCAACTATTAGTAAAAACTATATTCTGCACTGAGAATTGGTAATGGGTATTACCTCTTTTCTCAGTTGTATGGTCATAGAAAAAATTTAAATAATAATAATAAAAATGTAACAATCTTAAGGAGAAACACATCTTTTGTTGAACTCTAATGTTGAAATAAGGACAAAGTTGAATGAAAAGAGACAAAAGAAGGTGGTACAGACTTTATTTAGCTCTACCTCTCAATTTGACAGTAAAGATAAATATACATTTAGCCAGCTAAGCGCACCTTGTTGTGTTGGGAAAACACTTTCACATGATTGAAGACACTTTTTGATGTTTTTACTTGGGCTGTTGGCTTCAGGATTAGATGCTTAATATAACGGCTCAACTAGGAAAAGGAAATATTATCCTAAATTCCTAAATGCAGTGCTCCTTTTTTTAAATATTCATTACTTTAGTTCTCTTAATGTATATTATATTATATTAATCAAATAAATTGCGATAGAACACAGGTTTGAGTTCAAAATGACGTAAATGTCTTTAAACCTAATTTCTCAGACGGATGTTGTTAACTGGCACATTTAAGAGTTAAATGTAATCAGGAAGTGGTCCTCACTTATGGTCAATGTAATTCATGGTCATCCTAAACACGTTTGTCTCAAATTGCTGCATTATGTTTTATGGAAATGTGAGAGTCTCTCTCCTTAAAACAAGACGTGCACGCACACACACACACACACACACACACACACACACACACACGTATAGACCGCCTGTCAAGTGAACCAGCTGAGAGTGACATCAAAAAATGAGGTCTTGTGCAGTTCGCATTTTTTTTTCCTTCTTGAAAATGCGGCTGTAATAGCAACAAAGTGGTTTTTCCCCTCAAAATGAAGTTTTACTTTATCAAATCAAGGGTCAGAGAAACATATATTCGCGTGAAAAGGACAGGACACATCAGGGTTAAACCGATTACGTCCTGTTAAACACGCATTTTCAGAGTCTCCATCTCAGACACATTTTCCTGCCTTTTCCAGTAATTTTTGAAAGCCTCGAAGCTGTAATAAAATATCACTTTTTGTGCATTTGCGCATTAAACACTCTTGGTCTCATTGCATTTTTCTGATGATAATCTAATTTACCCAGAATCCTCCCCTTGGTCTATTCCCATCTCCCCTTTTAAAGCACTTTGCTCCTGTTTCAGTGAAGATGACACTGGCTCGGGGGGTGGAGGGGGGCCTCCGGCTAACGGTTCCAAATGGAAAGCTTTAGCACGCGGCCTTGATGTGCAGGTTACGTGGCGTCGCGTCTCATTTTGACTGAGCCTCCCCCCCCCGTCGCCACCACCCTCTCAGGGACCCTCTTAAAGTGCTCTGATGCTTCATAATGCAGATCATTACCCTGAATGCCTCGGAAGACCCCAGGTCCCCACTTAAACGCGGAGCCTCCCAGAGCCCCCGCCGTGTTATGTATCCCCGCAGATCCCCCGCCGGCGCTCTGATTGTCCATTTTGTTGCCCGCGGTCGCCCCGCCGGCAGCGAGGTTTATTGACACTAAGTTGCCCCCACAAGGCGGTGTTAATACCAAACGACAAAGACGCTCCCTTCCCTCTGTGTCAACCTGAAGGTGCTTACGAGCCGGAGGTTATTGAAACGCGGAGCCATAAACGGCGATATGACTTGGGTTTGCCTCCTTTCACCAGGTGACCGTCGTGTGAGTGCAATCAAGCCGCGGGTAATGACTTCACAACGAGAACGAGGAGCCGCGAAGCCGGCGCGGAGGCCTAATGAGCCCCGCCCACTGACAGTAAGGCCGAGCAGAGCCCCGCCCCGAAGCAGCACGGTGTAAATGGACCACAATTTACTCAATTAGCATAATTGAAGAAGACGTGAAACTAGACATTGAGCCCCATGAACTCATGTTCATGAGGAGCGTTTTTCCAGAGACTTCTTCACAATCCGATTGATTTTTGCAAACCGCAGAAGTCGCCCCCTACTGGTCAGTAGAGAGAATGCATGTTTATGACACTACCGCTCAACCTTTAACCGTCTGATTTCTTTCCAAATAGCAGCTTCCTTCACCTTCCGAGTTCTCTGAGTTTTCATTTTTTACAAAGGTCACAAAAAACCCCAATGGCACCCGTAACCATGCACAATCCTGTTACGACGTGACATGTTTAGTGATATTATATTGAATTATGTGGAGGCCAATGTAACACGTCAGACATCAGACTTTTTTTTAGGAAGATATTAGATATTTTTGAGGCCACAATTATCTGGGGCCTCTATCAAATGAGTATTCGCACTGTCCTCCAGCGATCATTTATTCATCCTCACAATTAGAAACAACACGGCCGCTGCTGTATTAACTCTTTCCCTACCTGGCCGCTGTTGAGCGAGCGCAAAGAGGGCTTCAGGTGTTCAGGCGAGAGCGAGCGAGAGAGAAGGGAGGAGCGGGATTTAATGAAAGCTCTGGCATCTGTATCCGATTCATCTTGTCAACGTTGCGCCACCATCCCTGCCCCAAACCAAACCCCCGGCATGCCTCGCCCGCTCACTTTAATTACTTTTCCTCTTTGCGTGGAAATGGCGGACCCTCGCAATTGACAGACAGGTGCAGCGATCCTGATTAATTAGAATAATAAAGAGAGGACGAGGAGGGGGAATATCAATGGTGCGTGGACGACTTTTCTCGACGGGCGAGTAGCGAGGGGACGTCGGGCCGGGGCGGGAACATTGATTTACTTTGTGACAACGCGGTTGGCCCTCCGGGCTTGACAGGGCTTTATGGAAAGAAAAGGGCAGAGAGTTTAGGGGGAGGAGTGGCGGGGGGCAGGAGGGGCGGGGGCGGGGGGCAGGGGTCCCATTCACGTCCTCGGGGCCTCGGTTTGGCTCCCAGTGTGAGGACATGAAACCCCTCGGTGCCTCAGCAGCTGCAGTGTCCCCCACTCCACCGAAAACACTGGTGCCATCACACCTAGCGTCATGAGACGGAGTTAATAAAAGCCTCCTCCTGGGAATCATCAGCTCTAACAGCCATATATTATTTCAGCAGACAAAGGAACCATCTTTTTGAATGATAGGCCCTGAGAGAGTGCATACTTATTGTCCTGTCACTTCCTCCTCATACATCGATATCACATAATGTTTGCGGACCGCACAGCGGACTACAGGAAAACTAAAAAGGCATAAAAGCACGATTGTTAATGGACGAATATGTCCAAATAATTTTATTAGCTTGAAAACTGCATTGAAGTTATTTGTTGGTTTCATCAATATTTTAATACATCTGAAAAGTCAAAGAGGTTTTAAATTCAAATCGTGAATGTAGCTTTAAGGAAGCGCTCTGTCTTAAAAGCCAAATAAATCAACCGACCAGCATATCACCCTCTATTTACCCCCAGCAGCTTCCCGTCTGGTGGAGAACCGCGTCCAGTTGATGCAGCTCGTCAGCGTTTAACGCCAGGCCCGGCGAGGGGGACACCCGCAGTAGCGTTTCGCCCGTATCGTGGAGCTGAAACGTGAGAAGCGTTAAGTTTGCTTGTGTGAAAGCCGACCTGCGGTGCCCACATCCTCGAGGCCGACACTTTGGAGCGGCTCTGTCTCAGCTGAGCGTGTCAGAACAACAGAGACGTGGAAGAAGGCCGGCGTGTTCACCGCCTCTCTGTGAAATCAAATACAAGCTGCTCGCAGCGCCGCGGCCTTGTGAGAGCGACACGTCGAGTCACGCGGGAAATGCACATCGGGGTTAGAGTATTTGTGGTAAAAGAAAAAGAATTGTACTAATAGGATGCTAAACTGCACGAACACTACTTTTAGAGATTAAAGTTTAAAGTTTTTCCAAACAGACAAATGCTGTTCACACATTAATGGCATCAGTTCCACTCAGGACATTTAGTTTGCGTTATGAGTCACTTGTACATACATTTAGCTAGTAATCATTTAAGTGACATTCAGTGCAGGAGATTTACTTCCGCTAGTGTTTTTTTCAAAGCGCCATGCTGCTGCTTTTACTTCAGTAAAACACCTGAACGCACCACCACTACTTTTTAATCACTGAAATTCTCTCACAGTTATTGTTCCACTTTTCTCTAATTAAAATAAACAAATTGAAACACATCATCAGCCTTCAAAATGATTGCATTTCTGTAATTGAAAGTAAATACACAAACATTTAATGTCCATGTTTCAAAGGGTTCTCGTACTCTTGATCATCCTCCCGTTCCTCCACTGCAGAAGGACACTGAATGTAACACTATACAGTTTGTTGACATCGCGGCAGTAGATCTGAATGCTTCTCTCCCACCACCGGCCCTCTGGGTACCAGATGGTATTTTTGGGTGACATGTTTGCTGCTCGTGCTGCCTGGTGTCTTTCGCAGCAGAAATCAGACCGGTCGGTGTGGTGAGTGAGAGCGTGATACGCCACCCAATGGACGAGGGATGCTTCGCACGCTGGCTGCTGCCACTGAGCTGAGAGCAGCTGTGTAGCGTCACCATGACCGATGGCAGACACACAAAATGGATTTCTTTCTCACACTCTGAACCTTTTGTGACTTTTCCCAACATGACTAATAACAAATACACCATTACAGCGAGTAGTAGGGATTATGATCCCACGTGTTGTTATTCTGCAGAAGGTGATGTTTTTGTCAAAACCTCAATGAAACAGAAGACCATGAGTATCACTAAATTAGGTTTTTAATAATCCAATTCTTTAGCAGAGAGATAATGCTGTACGCTGCAGAGGAGAAGAAATTGATTTTCACTGTGCCTATTAATGCAACAAAGTCAAAAGCTCTCAAAGTAGCTGCTATTTGATATATTCATAATCAACTGCGCTGATGTACTGCGTAACGGCCTTTAAACGCCGATGGATGTGGCAGGAAATGAAAGAAATTCGATTGGCTTTCTGCTGCGTGCACTGAAGATTAGCTGCTTTGTTTCCCTTTGATTGGTCAATTAAAAGTGCGCTTCCACTTTCAAAAGCCCGGGCCCATTACAGAAAGTAATTTCAAGAGCCAAGCTGTTTGGCCCGCGCTGTCTGCTGCGAGGAATTCCCTCTCCACTTTGGCCAAGTCCGGCCGAGGGAGAGCGAGTTGGTAATATTAGCTCCCGTTTTATTGAGAGATCCATTAATCGCAGCCTTCTGCCGCTGACCCTTTGACCCCTGCTGACCTGCGGACATCATGTTACCAGTCGGGCAAACTAGAGTTAAAGCCAGCCGGGCAGAAGCAGCTCCCCCCCAAAAAATGAAATAACAAAAATCAGCTCACGCGGGTTTGTCTGACTTCAGCGCTCGTTATTGTGAGTGAAACATGGCTGAACTGAACTCGCGGGGTCATTATACAGGTATTGCCGATTGTTGTGTCAATAAAGACATTATATACTGACATCATGTTATTAATATATTCTGTTTTTTTCCCTTATATATTATATTATATATGCATATAAAATATGTATTTTTTAATTGTATTTTATGTTGTCAGAGGGTCAAGATAGTTCACCAATGAAAAGGAATGAATTGTTAAAGATAAATATATACTGTCCGTGTTGAGGGAATACATATTGGTTTTTATGATAGCAAAAATAAAAGCGTATAGATTATTCTCCTCTTGTTTTTATTTTTTATTACACTGTATATTTAAATTTATGGTAAAATCCCTCACACACACACACACACATTTACTTGAGGAAATAAAACAAAAATAAAACAAAAATCAATGCGAGTTATTATTTTCTTGGAGCCACAGATTGTACTTCTCAAAACAGGGAAGCAATCCTTGCCCCTCATGAACGTTTTAGTTTGTCATGTGATATCCAAAATGTCAGGAAAATATCATCCTGTGTTGTGTCCATTTCTGTTTTAATTAAGATGCACATGGTGTCAGCAGTCTAAAAGATGACAAATCTGCTTCCACAGATCTCCTCGAGAGCTGAAAAAACATTAAGGCAGCACGAGAGCACATGCATTAGTTGATGGAAAAAACATCTCACCAGGTGGGGTGGGGCTACGCACAGTAATACACCCCCATTAACTATCCTACTCGTCTAATACCATTAAGGATGCCATGTCTTGAGCAGCAGCAGCATTTCTTCTGAAATTACCCCGCCGTGATTGTGAGGACGGGTGTGCAAAATTGTGTTGATAACACGTGTTGACAATGTGAACTTCTTATGCAGGAACCCGGGCGCTATTTCATTTCCAGCTCCTTGACAAGCTATTTTCCGAGACGATCGCTGAATACATTTATTGCAGCTTCATGATGGGTCATTTAGGAAGTATCATTCCTCCGGTGCTTTGCAGAATCTCTTTATCAGCTGTCGAGCGGCCCACAATAGAAGACCTGTGTAACTTTATATACGCCTTTGTCTGATGGCTACATAAACTGCACTCTACCTGTTTTTCGACAGCCGGGCCCGGGCCCGGGACGGGCGTTGAAAGCAAATACCTGATTGTATTAGTGTCTCCCCTTTAAGCTGTTGTCACCTAGCTGACCGATTATGGGCAATTACCTGCTCTGTCGGAATCCTAGCCGAATAGATTGAATTCAGATTGATTTTTGCCCAGGAAAGAGGAGGGAATTTAAAGCCTTTTTTAATTGGGTATTTGGTGTGTGCTGATCTGAACACCGTGGCCTTCCCGAGGGATCCTTTATGGGCCAATAATGGCATTGGAGTGGGGGGGCGCTGCAGTCTCGTCTGCCGGCTCCCTCCCAAGGCCATAACCCTGCATTTGCTCTGAGTGCTTTTCTATTATGCATTGATAGTTGAGCATCAATCAATAAGAGGGGAAACAGAAAACCCAGCGAAACCAACTTCTTAAGTGTAAAATGCCTCTTAATACCCGGGGCCTTTCAAACAACTTAACCTGGACGCTTTTTACCCTCGCCCTTCCTCCCTCTGCTCTTTGAGGGACACTTACCGGCGCCTGGCGACACAATGTTTTATTTAGGAGGGCTGGAAATGTGCAGCTCTCAGGTTAAAATGTACCGCAACCCTCTGGTTAAACCTCAGCAATACATCACTGTGTGTGTGCAGACGCAGACGCGAAGAAGCAAAACAGACGATTGCATTTCCATTACAGATACACGCTCTGTTTTTCTCCTGCTCCTGAAACCTTACAAAAGGAAAGAAAATGTATAGAAAAGGCAGTTTGTCTGTGATTTACTTTGGGATGGGTTTTGTTTCCATCCGCATCAAATGGATAAGCATCCTGAAGGTTGTTACGGTCAGCAGAAACCCAGTTGATCGGATTATGAACGCGTCTTGAAATCAAATCCTACAATGGATTTAAAGACGACACTAAAAAGATGGAAAAAAAAGAGGACCACAAAGTCACTTTTCACGTGACCGATGCCTCGGTTCACTGAAGTGGGACGATTCCAGGAAGGCATGGGGAGAGAAACTAAGTCCGACCCGCCAGATAAGAGTAGCGGTGGGCATCGGACCCCCTCAATGGAAGAGATAAGAGACAGACAGTCACAGCAATGGCCGGCCACATAATACACAAGCCCACCTCCAGCCGTCTAAATCTCCCATCAGCACCAGTCCCCACCGGCCCCCCCTGTCACCACTAATGCGCCTTTTCCTGCAGGACGGAGCCCCAGATGCAGTAAGGTTATCTGAGGCTTTGCACGACTTCTCGGAATTGGCTAGTTCACCTTTCGTTCAGTCCAGATGACAGTAGCTGATAGAGTTGGGTCGGGGCGAATGGGGAGGGAGGGGGGCGATTGTTGGTCGCACTGCGCATCTTCGTTCGACATCTTCGATCTTCGTCAACAGCTGATTGCTATTGTTAAATTTAGGCTTGTGGACACAAACTAAAAGACAATTTCCAAAGGGAAATTATTTCACAGGCCGTCCCCGTCTCTTGCTAGATTACATTCCCAACTGCGTTCTCAAAAAGTTAGGCAGTTTGAAATAGTTTGAAACATGTGCTGAACGTTGTAAATGCTATAAATTCAAACAAAACTTTGGAAACATTTGGTACAAATGTCACGCAAACGTAATCCACAGAAAAATTAATTTGCACTCGAAACGTAGATCAAAAGGTTAGTGGATACTTATCGTACTCCTCTCTAGTCCACGGTGACGTCACAGCCAAAAGTACACCAACAAAACATGCCTCTGATTGATCATCCCCACAGAAAATTCCACATTCTAACCAGCAAGTCATTTTGTAATCAGCACATTAAACGGCGTCATTGTCTCATCCTGGCAATGCCCCCCCCGTCCCCGCTGTTCGAAAACGGGCGGACATGAAGCTGGTTGGGGGAAGGTGTAGGGGGCCGAGAGACGATGCCCCCAAACTACTTTGGTTACACAAACTTTGTTTTCGGCCTGGGTGCGTCAGAGCCCTCTCCCTCCCCGTCTGCCATCTGCTGCTCAAGAATCTGTTTCAGTCGATGAGCCAAGCCCAGCCTTTATTGGTCCTAATGGCACTATCAGCTGAGCCGCCAAACCCAATTACCTTTTAAAAAGGGAGGCCACCCCAGCTAATCATAGCTGCCTAACCTGATTTGCCTGTGATGAAGAGACGGGATAAAGAGCAGTTAATGGAGGGAGAATGATCTCACAAATACAAAAAACTCAATTCATTTCTCCGGGAGAGCAATCTGTCCGATTCAGCGGTAATGGAGTGGAGATTCATTAGTCCTCGGGCCTTAGTAGCAGCACCGTTTCCTTATCAACTGGATGACAAAGGAACATTCAGGCTGCTGGTCTTGTAGCACTCATGTCGTTGGGAGAGACGAATGGACATCACAATGCGATGGTGCTGAAGACTTCCTTGTAGTGTCAAAGGCAAGTAGTGCTTGATTTGTCCTTTTCAGGCAAAAACGCTCCAAATGGCCAAGACAAGACTTGATTACAAGACTGTTTCCCAAACATGTGCAACATTATACAGATTGTATTGTTCTGTAAGCCATGTTTTTTTTACATTGAACCAGTGTTTGGCTAAAGTGAGTGATCTCAACTGTGTATCCAGCCACGGGAGATTACTGCCTTTGCAACAAAACATCCCCTGTCTGTTTGCCTCATTTGATCGATGTCCACAGTGTCTCTTAAAAAGAATCAGAGCTCTCAAAGGTCTCATCGTTCAGCATCCGGGCCGAAAACTTGGCGCGGGATGTCACCAGAAAGACATCCGACATCCGCTCTGAGCTCCAGCAGTCTCATTCACACGCACGTCTCCCCTTCATGATGTAAGTCGCACGCATGAATGACCAATTGATGACCAGGAATGTCGTGCGGGGCATGAGTCACCCGAGAGCACGAGGGCGAAGGACAAGGATGACCCCCGACCCCGCAAACCCCGCCAAGTCCACACGCCGCCTAGATATGATCCAGAGGACGTCTAGATGGGGCATAGGGCCACAGCCAGGGTTTGCAGACGGACATTAGGCCAAAGCCAGAGTTAAAATCCTATTAGTTTGAGTTGGGAATCGGATTATCGTCGTTGAGAATCACTCGTCTGGCAACTAGTGTCTAATTTACGCCAATCAACGGCAATTATTGAGGGGAAGGGAGCCCCTATTAGAGAGCCTCATCCACTTAGTCTAATGAATGGGGAAGATTCAATCTCGGCTGTGGAGACGCATCGGAGAGCTGCAGCTGAACGCGACTGCACCAGCAGGCTAAAGAAGAGCCGCTGTTATTTATCAATGCTGGGGGGCTGTCAGACTCAACGTGCGTTAGCCACGGGGCGCTGGGCTCTGGTTTCTGATCGTCTGGGGGCACTTTACCGGGCAGTGTCCAGTAAAGCGGTTAGTCGCAGCTCTCTGCAGCCCATTATGCGTAGCCCGTATTCTGACGGGCCCGAGGCTTGAAGATTAGCCGGCGTCCAATAAAGTGATGATGTGGGATACAGTCAACGTGCATATTACCCAGCAATCATCACTGCATGTCTGTATGGTCATAGTAGAAAAAAGGAAATGAAATAAAGTGAAAACATTCTTTGGAGGTTGGTTATAGTGTGTACAGTTCATGTTCATGTTCTAAAGAAGGTTCAGCTAATGGTACCACCATGATATCATTTGGATTTCACTGAAAGGCCCTTTAGATATTGGCATTGACTTCAGTTTCTTGTCCATTGCTACACTGCCCTCTACTGTCAAAAAATCTAAATACGATGTGAATACAGCAGGAAGTTTGACTATACAAAAAATTGTATATTGCAGTATTATACAAAGGCATGAAAGGGATATTGGAACGTCTTAAACATTGTTAAATTATGTTTAAGAAAGCCAGTTATAGGTATATCGACCAGAATTGCTGCCCTGTGTGTGGAAGCGGAAATAAGCTTGGAAGGCTGATATCTCAATACACATCATGAGTGTGCACTCATGTGTGTTTGTGGGTATCTCAAAATGACATCATATCCTGTGTGACCTCATACCTGTGACCTCTTCTGGTGCTACTCTATCTTTTTTTTTTTTGCAACATGCCTGGTTTCAGGCTTCAATGTTTCTTGAGTTTGATGGTGATGGTGGAGTCCTGACAATTTCACTTGGGTGGAGGGGGGGGGGAAATTCCCCTGCGACTAATGGCTTGCTGCTGGGGTTTAAGGTTTTCCAAATTTTGTGGGAGGCTGCAAATGTGCATCAAGTTATTAATAACAGCCAATATTTCCAGAGTTGCGGGTTTCAATTCCGATTGAGGCTGTTGCCGTCTTTCCATGCTGAACACACAACCCCACAATAGATTGATACTCTTTCTGACCTTTTTTCCGCCTTAATCATTTTTATTTAAAGCACAAGCATACATTCATTTAACTTTACACCTGTTTACTTCTTGTTTTGCAACACTCTCTCCTCCAGCTTCATCATCAGGAACTCGGGGTCGAGGTTAAGGTCGAGACTCAACCTTTCCTCAGTCTCATGCTGCTTATGGGCAGACCAAGAGAAGGAGGGAGCGTGCACACTCATCTCAGACCACGTCCTTTCCCTTTTCATGCGTGACTGGTGAGAAAGTCAGTTCAGAATTTGTCCCTTTACAATCTGCGGGGGCGTAGTGTCGTATTTGTTCCTACGGGGACCTTCACTCTTGCTGGCTGTGGGCTGCTTGTTCCAAACACTGACGCCGGTGTCCTGTCGTAACAACCCCTTCTCATACAAAAGTTTCATTTCTGCCAGTTCCTGACCACACGGACCGTCAAGCCCCTAACCACAGCCTGCCACCCCCTCGAATCCACTGCTCAGCACACCGTGGTAGAGACAACCAGGCACCGATTAAACTGTTCAAGGTCAGAAACACTGAATCAAAGATTCTTAACTTAAGACAAATCATATTTATTTGCCATCAAAGATGCAATTCTCATTTCACTGCTTCGCTCTTTGGCAGAAAATACTGCTGTTTATTCATCTAAGTTGTGGAAAGCGAAACACAGTCATCTTCAGCTGGGTCAGGCGTTTGTTGTTGTAACAGAAAATTAGGCCAAGTACCTGCCTCCTCGTTTTACCGTTGTCTTTTCTATAAATAGCGAATTGGGAGAGTGTAAAAACCCCTCAGCGTTTGTATCAGAATGAGGTGACTAAAGTATTCGAAGTGATCCGCATGAAGGGAAATCCCTAAACTATAGTTGCTGGGACGTAAAGAGCTCCACTGAAGGTCTTTAAGATGAGTTAATTTAGTCAATAAAAGGGAACCCCTTTTCAATGCCTCCCACTTCAATGTTCCACTTATTACTCTGAGCTGCATTGGAACAAAACCCAAACACATCTCAGGCCTAACAAGTGCTGACAATGCCGATACTCAATCATTTTCTATAAGCTCATGGTAGAGGATGTTAATATGTGAGGCTCTGAACTCTCTCCCCATCAGCATCCAACGAAAGCACCATCGGGAAAGGAACGCGTGGCGCTGCAGTCCGTCCTCCCGCGCAGACGGTCTCTGCAGGCGCGCCAGACACGCGCACGCGCCCCAGACACGCGCCCGGGGGTCCACGCGAGCCGCGTGCGAACTGTTCAGTCATCTAACTTATAGCAGCAGTTTCGAACCAGGCGAGTTGGGACCATTTATTTAGAACATTGGGGTGTGACGTCTGCTTCTATTTAAGTTCACTTAGATTTTAACTTCAACTTGACGTCAGGCAACATGCGTGACTTTTTAATTTTTTTAGCAGGTTATAGAAAGAGTGATATTAATAGCTATAGCTAACGCTAGTGGGCCTGATACGCAATTAGACGAAAGGTAACTAGCTAACAGCCAACAATGAAGCTAGCTATGAGGCACGTTAGCCAGCTAACAGCTAACAATGAAGCTAGCTATGAAGCAAGTTAGCCAGCTAACAGCTAACAATGAAGCAAGTTAGCCAGCTAACAGCTAACAATGAAGCAAGTTAGCTAGCTAACGTTAGCAAGTACACATTGACGTCATGATAGAAAACTCTCAACTTGTAGCGATGTAACGTTAACTACTCCATGTGTATTTGCGGATAATGGTGATTCTGTTGTATGATATTCCGCCATATGTTTTGATGTAACGCTAGAATGTCTATTGACGTTACACCACTCTTAACATACGCGGTCACAGCTGGTCACACTCGTCGCCCTTGAACCTTTTTGCAACCCAAGCAAAGATGTCATTATCAGTA
This sequence comes from Gasterosteus aculeatus, assembly GCF_964276395.1. Classification (NCBI taxonomy): domain Eukaryota; kingdom Metazoa; phylum Chordata; class Actinopteri; order Perciformes; family Gasterosteidae; genus Gasterosteus; species Gasterosteus aculeatus. The sequence continues at coordinate 3,355,841 of NC_135691.1, forward strand.
TTTATTTAGGTTCACTTTCGGGTCAGTTATAGAGTTTAGGATTCACCTTCTTCCCACAGTAATCGTCAAAGCCTACAGGATGTCTCATCGAAGTTCCAGAGGAACAGCTTTCTCTGAAATGTTCATGAAGAACGATCCATCTCGACCGGCTGACTCTCACAGAGATCCATCGACCTTGAGTTCTCCCACCAAAGACCATTTCTCCCATCAAGGGAAAAAAACGTTTAAACGTGGTGAGTTTGCTTGAATGCTGCTCCGCAGCTTCTAATAATAAATGCAGATGATATCCCCCCAAAGGTCAATTATCTGCTCAGGTGCGCCTTATTAATCTTTCATTTCTACACTTTTTCTTGTTCCGCTAACTAAGGCTATGCTTCCAAGCCACCAGTTTCATCCAAAGTTCTGATTGACAAATACACTGAAGGCGAGTTGGACGCTGTGTCTTTGGTCCATCAGCTCAGCAGCATTTTGGAGTTCCACCTGGAAATGAAGGAGACGGTGACCACAGGTGCAGTAAAGTTTACAAGGGAAATTCCAATTAACTGCGGTGCACTGTTGGTAATGGTCCAGCAAATGCCTGTTGGTTTATTATTTATTACTTATTACTAATCTTGGTCTTGTGATTCCCTCGTCTGTCAATGAGTAATTCATTATTAAAGTAATTTGATTTAGAACAGCGGCAAACTATTTTCTTTATTATTCATTCATTTAATTTAACTTCCCCGTTATCTTAAGCCCACGACGTGTGTACAACACTGTAAACCAAAGATGTTCAGTTTCCTATCATAAAAGACAACAAAAAACATCTGTAGATTAGTTCATGTATGCAGTTTCAACCAATTGTCTTCTCAGGCAACCTACCAGGACTTTATTTTGCATTTTGTGTGGTCATTGATGGGGTCGAGTACAAGACCGGCATCGGCATAACGAAGAAGGAAGCTCGCCAGAAAGCAGCGCAGCTCGCTCTGCTGGACTTCCTGCCCACCCTTGAAAGCCCAAAGTTTTTACTCCCTGAAGCATCAGGTTCGGAAACTGCACAATATGTTTTCACAACGTAGATAATATAAATGAAAAGGGACCTGTAAACCATTTCTTTTAATGCATACAAATACTGTATTTTATGTCCTTATTATTTTAATTGTTTCACTGAAGAAAAAAACAATCTAGGTGACTATAACTAAGAAATATAATTTTGTATTTGTGATGGTTTACACTGACTTAAGACCGCTGTTGTCAGCATACAATTCTGTTGACTGTGTATTTTATCTGCTATAATCAAATAACAAAGGGATTGACGGTGGCGCACGGGTAGAGAGGGTGCGCCCGGGCAAAAACGTAAAAGCCATGGGTTAAAAATGCAATGTAAGTCGTTTTGGATAAAAGCGTCAGCTAAATGACCTGTAATGTAATAATCTTTGTCCGCCAGCACGGATCATTAATGATCAGCATTGATGAGTGCAAAAAAATTCAGGGATTTCTGAAAGTTACTCTTGGGACTCGGATGATAAAATCTAATAAGTGTACCGCTGCTGCTCTGGTCTTCATTCATGTCCACGCCTGATCTTCTCTCCAGATGTCCCTCCTCCACTGCCAGTAAAAGAGAAGCTCTCCATTTCTGACATGCATGGTAATTTAGAATATTTATAAGACCCTCTTTTTTGAATCTGTCATTAGCGAGATGGCAAATCTCTCTCTCTCCTTTCTTTTTCAGAAAAGACCTGTTCTGTCAACCTCCAGATTTCAAACGCTGTCCGAGATCAGCTCACTAAACAGATGAACAGCCACCCGGAGTTCTCGCCTTGTGCAGGAACCACAGCGGCGTTCATTATTCAGACCTGTAAGTGAGCTCTCACAGTTTCCTGGTCCGTTTTTAAAGATAAACATATTGCTAACTTTCAGTCAACTTCAATTAGCATGTAAATATTTTACTGGTGATTTTTTTTTTTTCGCTGGATAATTTCAATTTCGCATGGTAACAAAGGCAGTCGACACTGTGTCGACTTGCACGTATAATAAATATGATGCCGCATACTGAGTAAAGGTTGTTCCATGCGTTTCCTCCTGCACGTATTCTTCTCTCTCCAGCCAGCGGTTGCGAGGCGGTCGCTCTGGGCACAGGCAACTTTAATGCCAAAGAGAGCGCTTCGACGAGTGGGAGAATCGTGCACGACTCCCACGCGCTGGTTAGTGCAAGGAGGTCCCTGATGAGGTAAGCTGATGCAGCCCATGTGGTCAACACACAGACTTCTGTTCTGATGCAAGTGCTCTTATTGATACATATAGGTCCTATCGGATTCTGAAATTGCCTTGTTGTTGTTGTTTATAACAACAACGATGTTTCTGACGCTGTACTTCTAGGTTTCTGTACCGGCACCTGCTGATGTTCTTCAGCAAAACCGCCAATCTGACCGAGAAGTCCGTCTTTGAGCAGAGCGGCAGCGGCCTCCTCAGCCTGAAGAGCGGCATCACGCTCCACCTCTATGTGAACCAACTGCCGAAGGGCGCCGCTCAGATCCCGTCCCAGCTGTGAGTGTGTGATTGTTGGCCTCATGGCATTGGTAGCTTCACGGTTGCCAGTAGGTGAAAGGTCATAACACCCAATTGTTTTGGAGTTGTCGTTTACTCGCCCTCTTATGACTTTGCGGGTCTGTAGTTGGGTCTGTTTGGCTCGGTTTTCCTCAGCTCTGTGCTCTGTTCATAGGCGCCTCAACCCGCTCTCCATCTCGGCGTGGCAATTCAACAACGAGATCAGCCTACACCTGTCGGTGGAGGGAAAGGTGCTTGTCCTGTTCCTTTCTCGCCTCTGGGGGCTGTTGCTCTCATTATGTATGCAACCAAAATGAAGTTGTATATTGCGTGATTACAAACTGATTTTCTTGTTGAAGGTGTTCTCGGTTTTCTCGTCGACCTTTGATCACTCCGCCTCCAAGGTGGTCAGCATGTCCGCCACGGACAAACTCACCCAGTGGCAGGTGCTCGGGTTCCAGGGGGCCTTGCTCAGCCACTTCATCGAGCCCGTCTATGTCCATAGCATCCTCGTTGGTAGGTAAGGTCCTAATGGGACAACTTTAATTCTACTTGTTGCCGAGATGCTTCGGCAACAAGTAGAAATGGAACCGATGCTCACTCCATGGAGGGCGTGGGGTCAAACAATAACAATAGATCTTAATTTGTGAAAAAGCAGCAGTTCCAATATATTGTAAACGTCTGAAATGTTGCAATGCCACACGATTGTAGCATTAAATCGTGTGTTAACTTGAGTGTACTGCTGAAACCTCATGTCATTTAACTCAAACCACTTTTATTGCGTGTCTTCTGTAATGAGAACATTGATGTGTCCTGTACACCTTTTTATTAAAGAGCATTAGTACATTTACAAAACAGAATATGAAAAACGTCTCGTAAAATGGACTTTTTCAAATTTATTCTTGAATTTCCAGTTAATGTTTTAAGTAAAACATTGACACAATCCCAAAGTGAAAGAAGAACGAAGTGATTGAGCTAACCTTTGAAATGTCACAGGCAACGTCGGCTGCAGTGACGTCCGTGGCTTGAAGATGTCCGTGAGCCAGCGCGTGGAGGGCATCACCTCCCAGCTGCCCATGTTCTACTGCATGATGACGCCCCACATCAGCCTGGTTCCCGCCGTGGCCTCCAACACCTCCGACAGGGGCCAGTTCACCCTCGGTATCAACTGGAGCGAAGGAGACAGCTCCCTGGAGGTGGTCGACGGCCTGGCGGGAAGGGCCGTTGAGCAGTAAGGATCACTGTAGAAAGTTCGGGACGGGAGTCAAACCGTAGGTTACTAGGGGCGACAGGTTCCCCAGCCTGCTTCTTTACAGCGACTCTCCTGTTGCAGGTCTCCCTTTAAGAGCAGCCCTTCTCTGGCCAGCCGCCTCTGCAAAGCGGCGATGCTGCACCGCTTCAAGTTGGTGGCCAAAGAGGCCCGGAGGCTGGACCTGCTGGCCACGAGCTCCTACAGAGAAGCCAAGGTAGGTTCAGCCCCCCCCCCCCCCCCCCCCGCAACCCCTCTCCCCTCAACCACTGTATAACGTTTACCTAAAGCATCACTCACAATCTACCATCAATGCAGGAAATGACACATTTCAAAATTGAATCGGCAGTTTTCATTTTACGAACTCGACTCACCCACCCTCGCACCCAAATTCACCGTTTCACATCTAAAATGTATTTTGTGAAGTTGCATATTTGCTTCTGGAAGAGCTGTCTGTAAGAACCTCCGTGACGCATCCTCAATTGCAATTTTTCTTTTCACTGAAGCGGATGGCGAAGCCGTACCAGGAGGCCAAGAACGTGCTGCGTGCGCATCTGCTGCAGCAGGGCTTCGGCCCGTGGCTGGAGAAGCATTCTGTTAGCGATAACTTCAACATGTGAATAAGAACCCCCAGAAGCACTAGGACAAGGAGCACCGCGGGGCCTATCACGCCGGTTATTGGTTTCTGTTGTGAATGAGATTAAGATCTCTACACCTGTTTATTTATAAGGCGTGTTTTGTTTGGGAAGTTGTGGCGAAAACCTTTAACCTTCAGGGTTAGGTCTGACTTTCAAAAGAGTACAAATATGCAACATTTGTATAAAAGGGACATTTGTAGAGGCATTGTTTTCTAGCCCGCTATTAGCTTTAGTCTACTTAAGAGTTCTGCTTTATTGACATGCATTGTACCTGGTGATTACTGCATGCGTCATTTAAGCATTAATCTGAGTTCAAATAGATTTAATCTATTATGTCTAAGGGAAATACCTATTCCGGAAATACCAGAAACAAAGTTACTGTTTGTGTCTTCATTTCTTGGAGAAACATTATTTTGGTTGATGTTCAGTGTGTGTGCTTTGAGCCTTAGTTTTCCACTGTGCATGAATATATATCAATAAAAATAAATCCATCCAAGCTCAAATGATGATGTTTAGTTTGCCCCGACTACGTCAACCCCACAAACCCCACTTTTCCATGTGCTCATGTCTCATCCCTTCGGTGGGCTTCTAATGCGAAGTGGCCTCTGCTCATTCACAGCCCGTCCTTGCAAACACGGACTGGTGCAAATAGTCGTTTTTTGTCTGGCTGTGTTGAAGCGCATGCAGGAAATGCTTTGGTTTCCTGTGTTGGCGACGCAGTGGCTCGTTTACTGTCAAAGCGTTGAGTGCTCCTGTGAATGGAGTAGCGTGTTTCGCTTCCTACTAGTCGGGGGCACAGATGGGATTACCAGTGCATTCTGGGAGCTTGGATCCAAGGATCAAGGCTTTCAGCTGTATGTACAGCTCCAGGTTTTCTACTTGTTTGTTTTTCATTTTTTTGGATCACTCATTACTTTTTGACTTGCGATGTTTCTGCTGATATGTCATACTTGGGTTTGTTTTTTTTCCTGCAATAATTGATGATGCAGTGGGGAAAACCTGCACGGCAGCACATGTCTAAAGCCGTATCCGTGTTATGCTAACGGTCCATGATGTTTGGAGGCACTGCATGCAAGTTACCCTCCTTCCTGCTGCAGCTGGTACTTAGTAGTAAATATTTCGAGGGGGAAATTCCTTTGCTTTGCCTTTGTTACGAGGGAAATTGGCTGCTTTGTCATTCAGGGACCAGTCCATTGTAGAACTGAAGGTCATGTAGTGTGTGGGTGTCTAACGTCAAGCAGCCAATCACTGCTGACCTTTATGTGGAATGTGACGATTGAGTGCTGAGATCTCTGCTGAATCTAAATGTTGCACCTGCAATTAAATACTGCCTCCTCTTTTCAATCTTGTGTTGGACTTGACTTTATTGTGGCTTTTGGAATATTTCATCATGTCACAAAAACTAATGTTAAAAGTTCATTTTTCTTGCTATTAGTGTTATTTCATGCAGTAGGTTTCCCCGATTCAGTTACTCCAAATAGAACCAGGTTCATGTCGTGTAAAATATGAACGCGCGCCCATTTCTGAGGTGACACTACTAGGTTTAGAGATAAACAGGATGTGCTACTATCTTGATGTGGTTACAAAGTGAAATCATTTGAGAGCCGTGCTCTTAGAAGCTGTGCACTTAAGCACAGGAGGACGTGTAACATGTTCAGCATGCTGCTACATCGTGGCTGGATTAACCTCCTGCAGGGCTTTTCATTCCTGCCAGTATTTTGTTGTGTCTATTGTTAAATATTTGAATAAAATATAGGGAAAATGAGATCAAGGCATCGACAACATCGACTGTCTTTGCCACCTTTTCCATTTGATAAATATACATTTTCTATACGGATTTCATCTAGATGCTCATTTGAACTTTTGGCACCACAGCTAGCCGTGCACACTTCAGAATATGCACACATATATATATATATATTATATGTATATATTTTATATATTATATGTATATATTTTATATATTATATATATTTTATATATTATATATATATATTATAACGACCCATAAAATGAACATAAAAGCCTAAACTATGCGCCTACACTGCCCTCAGATCTTGTTATTATCAATCAGATTTTTGGATCTAGAGTGGATCTAGAGTGGATCTACCTTTTGGCTCAAATGAATGAGCAATGTGGGACTTCTTAAAATGACATGACAGTGAATGCATCACTGTGACTTTCCATCTTCAAACCTGGACAGACCGAGTGGTTCGACGTTAAGGAAACTCTGCCTTGCCTACTTCCCCACATTTTTGCATCACTGCTGAAGTTAGGGGGGAACGTCTGTCCCTGAAGGCCCTTTACACAAAGAAGCGACAGTTTATTTAAGTCCAGAATGCTGCGAGGACTTTAAAACCGCTCGAACCAGCAGCCTTGCGAATTTACAATATGAAAACTTTTTAAATAAAAGTTTTGTAGATTTGTCCAATCTGAACTAAATACCAGGTTCCTTTTTGACCAGCGTTTTATTTTTTTTTTAATTTTACAGCCTGAACCATTGTAAACTATTCAATTTAGTCAAATATTGAGTTTTGTCCCTCCTCTGGTACACCGTTGTGTAGTAAATATTTTGAGCTTTTATTGTGAAAGATGCATCCGTTCTGTCCAGGTTAAGAGGAGTAAAAGTTAAAGGTTTATATATATATATATATATATATATATATATGTATAATTATATTGCGAGAATGAAAAGTGTGTAAAGGCCTGAACACACACACAACTACATATTTTGTAAGTGTTCAACTCAAATAGTTTATGTATGTACATAATGGCAACACACACTTTGAAATAACATTTTATTAAGTTATACCATCAGGTTTAGCGTGTCAAGTCAAGTTGTGAAATAAATAAATCAATAAATACATGCAGAGCTTTCCATGAGCTGACATCAAATAGGTCCTCGTTGATGGAAATTTATGGAGCACTTTTAAATAAATTTCACAGCAGATTCTTGTAGAAAAGACAGAGAAATATCTAAAATAGTAATAATATAGAAATAATATGCTTAATAATTGTAGTACAAATACATTCATGAATAAATAGTTGCTTTCTCTACACATTACAATGACTCATTTCACAGCAGTGTCAAATAAAAGGATCATTAAATAAACAGATGCCTGAGATCAGCCAGATACATCTTCAGACCGCGACCACGCACGCGAGTTCCCCCTCTGGTTTCATTTGGCGGCGGAGGGAGTGGGGGGGGGGGTTATTAACCCATGGTGTTTGTCATTTGAAGTAAATTTAACGTATTTTCCTTAAACACAGCGTAAGAAGCTAGAGGCCATCTCTCACAGGTGCACTCGTTGGAATCTGTCCGTGCCTGGGGGAGGAGAGGGAGGAGAGGGGAGGGGGGGGAATCAGTTCGGTCCATCACGCACGCTTCTACTCCCTCAGCGCTTGATTTGGTATCACACACAGAGCCTAGAGTCACTCACGTGGCCGGCCGTCGTCCGGCGGTTGATCACGTGATTCAAGGACTCGACTGCGTCCAGTATGTCCTGCTCGGAGTCGTCGCACTCCTCCTTGACCGTCCCATTGAGTTCTCTCATCACGCAGTCCAGCGCCGTGGTGATGCACGCCTCCTGTGTTTTGTTAGAGAGAGAGAGAGGTTTTCTTTTTGCTTCCTTCTACGGAGGGCCGCTCTGCGGCTGCACCGGCAGAAATCGGGTGAAGTCAGCGACAGCCGCCGCGCTCACTTCCTGTACTCGAGAACCTTTCACATGTGGTTGAGAAAAGGTTTGTCTACACTCTGACACTCGAGCTCCTTTGATGCTGAGGAGTAACCAAAGGGACTCCTTTTGTGCTTGGCTTAGTATTTACAATCTGATCAACCATCATGATGGTGATGAACGAAGCGGAGTCAATACCATTGATTGCACAGTTTCTTAAAATGCGATGGTAAATTACAGAATGTCGTCTTACCGTCACGTCACTTGGAGCATAGAACCTCGAATCTGACCGCTGCATGGAAAGAAAGAAACACACGGCACTGTTTTAGCCACTATTGGAAAAGGTAGAAAATTGATCGACTGAAATGCATTTGGCTGAAAAGGACTCACGCATTCGACGTGCGACTGTGTTATGGCCCTGAAGTCACTTAAGGGGAACGACCGAGCGAGAAGGCAGTCTGAGAGAAGTATCCAATAGGCCATCTGAATAAAAAAAAACATCTTCAGCTTCAAGTGTGATGAGCAGGTTGTCTGGTGCAGGTGTTGGGTTGCTTTACTTACCCCCCACCGTGTGCAGTTTATATATCCTTTGGGTGGAAAGGGTGGGCTGAAATAATTATATTTTGCTTAATGCGTGCAGCGTTGTTTTTTCCTCTTTAGATGACACTTGGAATTTTTTTTTCTATTTTTTTTTTTTCTTCTTACCCGGCTGCTACAGCATGGTAAAATCCCTCAGGTGGCCTATTGCAGCTCAACCTGCAAGACCTTCTGAAAGTAGGTTGGCCGTCACTAGTTTGCGGTGCACAGGGTTTTTTCTTTCTTTTTTGGCCCGCTCTGCTGAGGTGTTTCACTCTGCAACACCTCCAGCAATCCGTCTCTACCCAAAGAAGTTGTAGCCGCAGCTGGTGCCGTTCATCGCATTAAAAAAAAAAAAACTGGACTTTGTCCTGTATTTGATTATACTTTTTTTTCTTCCAATGGTGGGACTAAGTTGCTAAAAGTCTCTGAGGAAATCGGCACTGACCAATATTACCTCTCAGAGAAACTATTAGATGGTTCTACTAACACTTCTATTAATGTGTGCGCATGCATACAATATCCTCAAACTTGAAAGACTGTTGCACGTCTCCTGACGTATGCGCTCATCATTTTGCCTTCATCACCTCTGACGACGAGGTGTGTAAAACCTTCAGTGCCTCTAGGGGAATTTTAACAATGACACTCATAAATTAGTGAACTTCTTTCTACACCAGATTTATTTAGCTATGACATGTAAAATGAATTTGCAAAAGCTATATAGTAAATGCCGGTGCGGTTAAACGTGCACCTCTTTGTTTGCATGTTGTGTTTGTGTGATTCAAATGGGTGCGTGTGTGCAGAACAGTAACATCAGATCCATCAGGTTCCTGATGGCGTCGCTCACAGCGTTAACACAGAAGCATAAATCAGGCTTTTCAGAGCGACGCAGACGCAAGACCCCCTTGCGTCGCTTTTCACACCTCTTTGCGTCCTCGCGTGTGTCGAGACGTCAGCAAGCAACGCAAGCCTCCCGCAGCGACCAGGCTGCGATTGGTCCGCTAACTACGTCCTTTACGGAGTCTCACATTTCCGCTTTTATAGCTCGATGGCACCGTTATTAAAACGAAGAATGTTTACGAGAGAACGGAGCAGATTTAAGAACTTTTGTTGGAAGAAATGGTCGAGAGGTGCACAAAGTTGTGGAGGAAAATACGGGACAAATGTGTCCGCGATGAAAAGCAGCAGTGGCGATGCACGGGGGAATAAAGTCTATGATAAATAAATAAATCGACGTGATTCTCTAGGTCGTCTTCAACAAAACACGTCACTCCGCCTGTTGTTCTGGCGGTGAATTGCTCTGCAACACACGCAGAACCATGAATTGAAACGAGTGCGTCGACGCAGACGCAGAAGAATGCGCAGCCTTTACAAATGGACTCATTGAGGAAACTTCAGAGGGCAGCTGTCGCTTTAGTTTCCTTCCTTCTCTACGCTTTGTCAGATAGACGTCTACATGTCCCATGATGAGTTAAAAAGCCAACCAAGGGATTTCTTCACTGCTGAGATCGCTCACATAGTGACTGATATGGAGGGTGAAAGGACGCAGCCTTGTGGCACAAACCGTAGGTTTATTGTCACTTTGTGATATTTGCTTTATACGTGTTGGTTGTAAATGTGTGTGTGGGGCAGCTTGAAGGAACCTGGAATTCTTTAACTTTAAGAAATGAATGCAGTAGTACCTGATGATGATGATGATGAAGAAAAAAAAAACACAACTCACTGTTGTAATTGCTCACAATTTATTAGTTCATTTTTACTTATCGTGCACACACATGTAGTACATCAGTTGAATAATAAATATATAAATAACTGGAGAACTTTTTGCAGTGCTTCAAAACTGCCGCCTAAAGGCTAATTGAATTTTAGTGCAGTGTGTAAATATAAATAATAGCAGCTGAAGTAGAGGGGGCATCAGCTGGCTCACTTGTCGCCGGAGGCGTTGATCAGTTGCACAAGTCTTTCGAGGTCTTTCACAAAGTCCTCAAACTGTGACTCCTTGGTTTGCAGTTTGCAGTTTGTGGAGTCGGTCTGGGGAGAAGAGGCCAGTTTTAGATTCGCTGTCGTGCCTTTTTCTATCCGAACGGTCTGAAGTCAATACTCACGGTGGGGAACTTCCAGGCCAGGGACTCCAGAGTGTCCAGAATTGTCTCTTGGTCATCTTGACAGTCGGTTGTGGCGTTATTCAGTCCCTGCACGAAGACTTGCAGCGCGTCACGACTGCATTTCGCCTGAGGAGAACGACGCGGCCCATCGGGTCACACTTTGTCCAGTGAGGAAATCCACACACGATTTATTGTGAGGTAACGTGTCGAGCTGCTGTGATCTCTTACCTGCACGTTGATTGGATAAGTGAACGTCACATTCACCTACAACGAATTGGAGAAAAAGACCGTTACCGTTGACTTCCATTAAACTGGAACAGATGTTCCGGGTCAGTTAAAAAAAAAAAAGTGGAGATAAAAAGTAACGACTTACACATTTGACGTGTTGTTGTAGAAAGCAGAAGCCCAGGTCGCCCTGTCCGTAGCAGGGAGGTGTTGCTTGAAGAAAGCCAAAGAGGCAAAATACCCAGAGGGCCGTTCTCAGACTGTGCTCCATATCGATTGCTGATGCAAGAAAAAGTTTTAAGTCTGTTCACCGGTGGCTTGTGGTGTCCTCTGATTTGCTCTGATGCCGCTCCCTAATTTATAGCCAACAGCAGATTAGAAAACGAGTAGGCCGGTGAAGGGTGTTTTTTTTTTTTATGGTATGGCTTATTTTTTCCTATTAATCATAGTCTATTTTCAACTGCATTGTGAAACCCCAAAGAGAGAGAAAGGCTAGGTGGGAACGACCTCTCTGTGGGTGGCTGCTGATGACGACATCATTTACTTTTCAAATGGAGATACGTACATCAAAGGGTGTTGTGCATTTGTAGTAAAATGTTTGTCTTTATTGAAGAGATTTGTTTTTATCGAGCATTGCTTTGGGTTCCTTGGCGAGAAACCGCTTGCAGAGCCACACACCTCATCAGGGACATGCGTGTCTTTTTACACTTTTGGGTGAGGGTTCGAGGCGTTGCATCACAAAATGATCGGGCTGCTGAAAGTGAAACAACTAGTAGAAGTAAAAAAACAAAAAGTTACTGTGTTTTGTATAGCACAAATCAGTAACAAATGTTGTACGAATTACCATAATTGTTTTGCACGCTTGTGCATCCCACTAGGTAAAAGCGTTGAGCATGTCAGAAAAGAGAGAAGGAATGAATGGTTTCTCCTCCACCTCTGACCACGTGGGGATCCCCCACAACCATCCCAGAGAGCGCAGGAGCCAAACCGCTGCTTGTTGCCCCGGGCGAAATAGGGTCCAACCCTTTGATAAGGCGGGGGAATTTCTATCCATGGAATAAGTCGCTCCGCGGGGGCATCCCTGCTGTTTCCATGCCCAACAGGGAAACCCTCGCCCACGCCTCCATGTGGAGATACCGGTCTACTCAGTTAGCTAAAGACCAAGAAAACATATTTTAACTCACAGTGCCGCTCGAAGGCAAACAGCAACTTTTAAGGTGGAATATATATATAAGTTTTTTTTTGTTACCTAATTAAGTAATTAGAATCAAACAGAACGTCAACCTGGCCACTTTGACCTTTTACGTCCGTTTTTATTGGCTCTCATAAATGACAACAGATTGCAAGGGCTGCAAAAATTATTTCCAAATTTTAAATGCATGATGGAACATTGAATATTGTATCTTACTTGGATGAAACTAGTGGAGCGTCATTCCGGAAGCTTTCAACGAGCTGAAGGCCGGGTGGATCCGTTCAATGGTGGTTCAGTGTACGTAGCGGATCAAATACGCCTCATTAAAAATGGTTTTGGCTCTTCCACTGACTGAGTCAGCTACGTCGTATGAATGACAGTGAATGAATACAAAAGGAAATAAGTCTCAGTAGTGATGTCAGGGAAGCTGCTGGAGGTTTGGTGACCACAGGCCACGTCAGAACCAACTTCTGATCAAAAATGCATCCCAACTTTCATTATATTTGTTCTGTTTCCTACAAGCTTGTGTGATTTGAAGAGGAGGGGTCATTGTTCTTTGTTTTAGTCAAAGGGGTTTTACATTTGACATCCCCCCCCCCCTTTTTTTTAACTAACTCTCACTTCAGCACTTTCTCCCTTTTTTCAGAGTAAAAGAATTTTTAAAATTATACCTCAGAATATTGGGTGTGACCTATTTAAGCAATAAGGTACGAGAGGATGTAAAATAATGTGTTGTTAAGCCAGACGCGCAGCCTAACTTTTATAATACAGTCACCAAAGAAATCATAAATGGTAAGTAAATCGCTGCCTCTCCACACAAAATAGTATTTGCCACCAAACGTTCAGTAGCATAGAGAAAAATCGTCTCCTTGCAAGATCTCGCACCATCTCATTCATTCACAACGCTCATGACGTCCACCTTAATTGTCCGGTTGCAAAAGCTCGCATTGCCCCAAACCGATCGTTGGATGTGGGATTTCCATGTCAGTGATACGGAACGCTCGGGTCAATGTGAACAGCAACTGTACATTATCGCTGAATAATGCATCCTCCATGACCCACTCTCAACCAATCAGAACGCTGGATTTCATCAACCTGTTTTAATTTGATTTATATCTATATATGTTGATATCCAGATATGTCTGTCTATGTAGACCCATATACTCACCAGTCGCTTTATTAGGTACACCTTACTAGTTAAAGGGTTGGACCCTATTTTGCCTTCATATTCCATACATTATGTATATATATATATATATATATACATATATAATCTTTTTTACTTCAGCACAGCCTCGTGGGATGAATGCCCGTTTAGATGCATAACTGCCCTCTCGAGAGCTTGCAGGGTGCATCTTCTCTCAGCTTGAAGTACGGTTGCATAATCAAGCAAACAAAAGCATGGCACTTCCTCACCGACTCAACATGTTGGAGCATGCTAAAAAAAAGTTGTCTAAAATGATGGCTCAAACCACAAAGGATATATAGAACTTTTAATTGTATATAAAAAGTTAAATTTATAAACCAAAAACCCAATTTAGCAGCTGAGTAAGTACTTTGACAAGACCATTTGTTTTGTAACATTTTTGAATTGTGATTTTAGTACTTTTAAGTCAAGGATAAACAAAGCAAAGAGAAGCTCCTGCACAAACCCGGCCTGACCGTCCACTCAACGTGTCAAAACAGTGGTTCTTTGTGTGTGTTGGTTAGATAGTGTGGAGTGAGCCCATATCCTCCCAAGAAAAACAACATGCATTATCATTGCTGTTACTAAAGCATCATGTCCTGACGGGGGGGGGGGGTCGACCTGAAGCACATGGCTGCCTTGTTTTGGCAGCGCTGTTTGCTGGGTTCAGTTCAGTACACACATTACTCATAATGTTGTGGGCACCGTGGAAAGCCCAGAGCCCCACGTAGCACAAACACCAGCGGGGAAAAAGAGAAGAGACTTTGGTTTGGCCGGTACGCAGTGTGTTTTTCTCAGATTCACTTTTTTTTTAACCCAATCAGATTAAAAACCAAGCCAGTTTTTTTTGTGAATTCATATATCATACTTCATGCCTGCAGGGTGTTTTGCTTGAACTCTGATTCTACGTTCAAACTGATTCTTTTATCATAAAACATTTAATCAGAGCAGCATAACATCAGCAAGATATATGTACATCTATTTAAATAGATACTACTAATAACTAATATTGTCATCATTGCTGATTTTAAATATTCATGTCGAGAACCCCTCCTGCCAAGAATATCCTGTAACTACAATACATCCAAAACAGCGCTGCCAGGATCCCAGGAGTCCGGAAATATGAACTCCCATCCTACACTCGCTGCACTGGCTCCCTGTCTCATTCCGGATTGACTACAAAATTGTACTACTCATAAATGGACATGCACCTCCCTATCTCCTTGCAGGTCTTCCAAAAAAAAACTGTCAGGCAGCTCCAGCTTGTTCAGAACGCTGCTGCTAGAGTTCTAACAAAGACCAAAAAATGTGAGCACATTACACCAATTCTTAAATCCTTCCATTGGCTCCCAGTAAGTCAGAGAATTAATTTCAAAATCCTACTGCTCACATATAAATCACTACATGGTTTAGGGCCAAAGTATATCACTGATATGCTTCCACTACATAAGCCTTCAAGATCACTAAGATCTTCTGACACCAATCTGTTAGTGATTCCCAGAGTAAATACAAATCATGGGAAAGCATCATTTAGTTACTACGCAACAAACCGCTGGAATAAACTTCCTGAAGATTTAAGACTTCTGACCACGTTTAAAACAAGACTGAAAACTTTTATGTTCAGCTTCGCCTTCTGCTAAATTTGACCTACATTGCACTTTTAACCTCTGGTTTTAATTAAACAATTTAAATAAGATTTTAATTTATAATTTTATTTGCTGTTTTTAATTGTCTTTTAATTCCTGCATTTTATTTCACTTTATTGTATAAAATGTTATAATGTGAAGCACTTTGAGTCTGCCTTGTGTATGAAAAGTGCTATACAAATAAAATTGCCTTGCCTTGCTTACCTGCAAGAACTACTCACTCCCCAAACCCCCCTCCCCCCCCCCCTTTTACTTTATTTTGAACTATTTTACCATCTGTCGCACTCTTGGTTGTGATGATGAAGAGTGCGTTATAAATCAAATGTATTTTTATTATTACTGACTACTACTAACAGGACAAAATGTAATTGACATATATGTGTATTAACTAGCCTATCAATAAAGACCCAAAACCCTTAGATAGATCAACTCAAATTAGAATCCATCAATGCTTGTCTCTCTCAATCAGTGCTAATGGACGTTTTTTCTCTATTAATGCATTGCTGCTGTCAGCCATTTGTCCAAAAATGCAAAATTATAACCTTATATATGTAGGAATGAGGTTGCGTCCTGACGTTGCGTCAGGATAAATGAGGGGTACCACAGGGGTCTGTGCTGGGACCTTTTTACATAAACTATATCATCGCTCCCACAGACTCTTTTCACATGAATCTATTTTAATATTCCATTATGGGTTTATACGTATCGTCTGGCTCCTCTGCATTTTCTTACACTCTTTACGCGATGCTGATAAAAACACTCAACAGGCTGCTGTGTTGAGATTTCTCTCACAGGTGTGAAATACATCTCTCTGAAGTGTGTTTGCCCGTGCAGCTGGAATGCCCCTCTTACAACTGGGAAGTCCGCCGCGAGGTGTTTTGTTGTGAGGACACCTGCTCGCGTGTTTGCACCTGTCATTGTGAGAGGTTTCAGAGTTGTTCGGATTGCTTTGTTGTTGCGCATACAGCTGCGTGTGTCAGTGTCTTCTTGCGGTAGTGGTAGACGCCCCCCAGCAGTTAAACACACAACTAGTGCTTGATGGTTTGAGGTGACGTTAAGTGTCCGTACACCCTCTTTAGGTGCGGTTCAGCATCACGCTGCACGAAGCCGTGCAAAGAGGCCCACGAACCCGTTCCACAGATCCACCAGAGGGAGGGGAGGTCCCTCCTCTCAGCGGCAGGAGTAGGGGCTTTGTACGTCTCTCACTTGAGTGTTTGGAAAACCTGATGTTTTAATGGCGTCATATCTATGGCCAATCTCAAGAGGAAATTGGTCCACAAAGCTGGTCTTTCCCACGGGGGCGTGCGCTCCTGTTTCCATGGTGCCGAAAGAACCCAGAAGTACATCAACCTTTTATTTTTTGACCGGGGGCAATGTTTCTTTAAAATATTGAAACCTAAAATGGGAATGATGGTCATGGGAGCGTAAAAGACCACTCAGAAAATACCGTCTAATAGGAAATTAATAATAAACCAGGCAAACCAAAACTCAGTGTAATCTTTTTATTTTCAAATGGTACAATTATTTTAAAATAAAATAAGTCATACATAATAGAAATGCAATAATATACTTTAGATATTCTTTGAGAACTACAACATAATCAACTTTCACTTTCAGTGAAAACGAGGGGAAGGATCTTAACTGCCAAAGTCCGCTGGGGGGCGGCAGAGGAGCTTCCCCGAGAATACAATCTTCATAGCTTTAGTGAGTCTGACACCACCATCAAAATAAATAATAAATAGGTTAATTATTAAGGAGACTATAGCACGGTTAGCATCTTTTCAGCCTAGTGTCATTCAAGCCTTGGTCACGTGAAGATCTCCACCTCCTCTCACTTCATGCTCAGTCTGGTTATGCCCTAAAAAAGGAAAATATATTCTCATAAATCGTTGTTTCATATAGTTAAACCGTTAACACTTTAATGTAGTGCTACAGATCTCCACCCCTATTTATGTTCAAACAGAATGTGTTGGATAAGAAAAGAAAAAAAGGATTTACCTCTTCAATAAAAGACTGGAGTCTTTCGAAGAATACCTGCACCGTGCCCGGATGCGAGTTGTAGGTTTGGCAGTTTGCCTTTAAGGGGAAACGATCAAACACAAAGTTCAATAAACAAACTCATGACCATATGAATGTGTTTCTATGCCACAGAAATACCCAGTAAATGTATGTATAGACTGTTACCTGAATGTCTCCTGAAGGGCAGAGAGCTCTCTCCTGAGAAAAGAATCAGAGCGGGGTCATTAGCTTGTTGCGTAGCCACATGTGGCTTTGTGCAGGGCATGCTTCCCGTTGACTTACAGTTTTGCGCTGCTTGAGGCTCCTGTAAAGTTTGTCTTGCGACGCGTTGAATTGCTTTTCCAGATTTTCCAGGAAGTATTTCAGCGTTGACACACAGCAGCGGTCCTGTTCACACCAAAGAGAGCATCATCCGTGATTAGACGCAGCTTATGTGAAACATTGTAAACACTTGCACTTGTGATCAAGTTGCAGGGGGAATATACAAAATCTTCCACAATTTCTCAAAAAAAGAAGATGACGGTCTTGTTATGACTGTTGAAATTGCTTTTGTGTTTGATATATTAGTTAAGAAAAGTTATATTGAAGAAAACTGGGTTGTCGTCCAACGATCTATACATTTGTTGGTTTTAAAAATTGTGCTGTTCTACGTGTGTTCATTTGAGGGAAAAATGCTCTCAAAAACATTTCCCAGAAAGCAGTTCTTTCTGGTTTCATGTGATGACATCATCGCAGCAGTTGACTTTCCAGTCCGATACATGCATAACACTTTTACTTTAAAAATGAAACTTCACTTTTTCAGAGATAGGTTTCTGTTCCCAAAAGTGCTTTGACTGTTATTTATTTAGTTTCCGCGCAGAGATCTCAATGAAGGAGTCGTTAATATGACACATTTCTTCCAGCTGATTGTGCAGCAACGTGTGACTGAACCCAACTAGCTCGGGTCAGATGCTGGTTCTGCACCCCAGCGTTCACCTCAATTGACTTGATGCTTCTTTACTGCTGTTTGAGCTCTAATCCCCTTCTACGGAGGTTCTGTAGTATTAAAATCCAGTGTGATCTTCGCTCCGTTGAGTGGGGATCGTTTTTCCTGAACATTAAGTATGTTGAGCTTTGTTGTGCCCAGCGGTGGCTTCACGTCCCCTCGGGCATCCTTTGCGGTTTGAGCCATAACTTTAGACCAAAAGTTGACTCAAATCATTTTTTTTTTTTAGCATGCCCGAGCACGTTTCGAGTCGGCGAGGAAGTGTCATGCTTTTGTTTGCTTGATTACTCAACCGCAGTTCAAGCTGTGAGAAGTTGCGCCTTGCAGGCTCTCGACTTGACTCACTCAACAGCCGGCGCAGAAAGAGGGCAGTTATGCACCTGAAGTAGCAATGCATTTCCTTTCAGGCAATTAGGCTTTATGTAGTTTGTTTTGTGATTATATTTTAAATTAATCTGATTGACTGCACAGTATTTTGCTTTTAAAAAAAATAAGTGCATAATGGTTAGTTTGTGCATTCTCTATAGCACTAGTGAAATATAACATTTAATAACACAGGCCTAATACGTTATGCAAATATATACAATTACAATGGTGAAAAACCGTTGGTACTTTTGATGTTTTCCTTATCAATTACAAAAAAAACGTTTTATCTTTTTTTTATACCTTTTTGTGTAAATGCGTTGTATGGAAAACATAAGTCAGTCTGAAATAAATTTAATTTTCAAATGTATTTGTTCAAGATAAACTGGCACATGATTCGTAATGAGAAACAAAAATGAATGCATTAAAATAATGATCAATTTGCAAGATGAACTTCCTTGTTTTATTTTAAAGCTGATTGTAGTAAGCTAGTAATTAAATTGTATGTATTTATATATATGTATATATATAATCTAAACCCAACACCTTTCTTTTCACACACTGTGTGATCTACTCCCACAATGGCGGGCACATGACTGTTAGCATCTTCAGTAGGTGGGAGAATATCAACGATGACTAAGCAAACCCAAATATTAGGTGTCAGTGACCATGGTGTCAACATTCTAGTAAAAGTTGTCTTACCTTGAAAGACTGCGGCGGAATATTCAGCGTCTTCTCATTGTGCTGTGAGAAGCAAACCGAAAAAAAACTTAGTCACGAGAACATGCAGGAGTATGAAACATTTTCTAAAATGAGTGTAGAAGAAGCTACCTGCTGGCTCTCTTTCACACGATGCAGATGTCCCAGGACCTCTTCCAGCTTCCTCCTGAACATGGGGGGCCGAGTGGTGGGCCGAGAGGTCGACGCGCCGACCAAAGAGCCGCACCAGGCTGCGAGGAAGCAGAAAACAACCAGCTTCATATTCACTCTTTCTCAACCGAGGGAAACGAGATCACCGAAGGGAGGCTTTTTCGAGACGAGATTTACTGTAAATGCAGACAGTTGTGCGGCTCACCCGTTTTATACTCATCCCTGAGGACACAGGAAAACCACTTGGAAATCTGCAGAAACTGGCGCGAGTGAGTAATGACACATTCCTTTCCACCGGCAGTCGCCACTACGTGATACGAGAGTGTCGTCAGGCCACGCCTGCGTGGGACCCTATAGGTGCGAACGTAAAGCCGCTCTAGTGCACCCAACAGGAAGACGCCACTTCCCATTTTCATTCTGAATCAGTGGAGCCGCATCGTGTCATAGATGGCACTCGGATAAGATGCGGTATCGACAACCTAAATGTTTTCACGGCATGAAGGCCACCTACACAAACGCACATCAGAGCATGTTTCATCAACAGGAAACCCCTTTTTTTTTTAAGCGCCGAACCAACAGAGAAGTGAGGAGGTCGTGGGTTATGTCATTGGAGGAAGTCCACTGCTCCACAATAAATATAAATACTTTGGATTATGACCTAATGCCTTTATGTCGGCCTTTAGGCTGCAACCTTGGTATCGTTTCAGGAGTCTCAGGAATTATGTGAGAGCCACTGAACTGGAGTACGAACTCATAGTTGTCTAATTATCAAATGTTGATCACAATATATTGTCACATTTGTGCACATACTGTGGTGCTGTGTGAAACTTTTCCAAAGAGAGAAAAGAGAACAGCAAACTGTCAGTCCGGTACAGACGCACACTCTTTACATTGGGAGAGGAAGTGAGGCTGAGAGAGAAAACCCCTCTCGTCTGTTCTCACTCCGTCAGCGTAAGGGAAACGGTGGGTGGAGGCTCCGGCTGGTTAGAGAGGTTTATCACCCTTACACAGGAGTCCCTTCTGTGATGCACATGCACCAGGGAAAACCTCAGGTAAATTCACAAGAACACCATGCAAGGCCATTTTATTTTTTGATATTTTGGTTTTATGTGAAGCATAAACATAAAGCAATACAAACCGTTAAGAACATTGATGGAAATACTTAAAAAAATAAACTAAAAATTTAATAAATTTGCGATATAGTTTTAGAACTGGAGTGACTTTCCTGGTCCTAGTGAAACTCGAGCTGCAGCGTTCTGGATCAGCTGTAGCTTTCTAAATGACTTCTCACAGAAACATGTAAAACACCACAGTAGTCGAGTCGACTGAGGATAAATGCTTGATAAATGCATGGTCAAGTTTTTACAAATCTTGTTGAGACATAAGTGCTCTGATCCTTGATATATTCTTTAGGTGATAGTGGACCGATTTTGTAACTGTTTGGATATGTTCAGTTTGAGGTCCAAATCCATAATTACATTACATGGCTTTGTTCTTTAACGAGATTAAAGCTCAGTGCTGACTTTCAATTGTTCACCCGTGTTACCAAGAACAATTACTTATCGTTTACTTGAAAGTTTTGACACATCCAGTTGTTGATTTGTTGAATTTAACCAGCCACTGGATTGAAGTCCCCTGGCAATATAACGTTAGTTACAATTTGTGTGTCATCTGCGTAATAGAAGCATGTAGATGTTGAACAGAAGGGGCCCCAGTAATGAACCTTGGGGAACGCCACATATCTTTTTCTACAGCTTTGTGTAATTAGCTACAGACACAAAGTATTCTGTCTAATGAAGTACAATTCAAACCAGTTAAGTGCTGTGCCAGAGAATCCCAGTTATTAGTATGTCCAGTTTGTCATGGTCGACCGTGGCAAATGCTTCGCTGAGATCCAGCTATACTAAGACTGAAATTCTGCCATTGTCTGTGTTTAAGTGGATCTCCTTAACAAGAGTAGTTTCAGTACTGTGGTGCTGTCGGAAGCGCGACTGGAAGGCATCTGTTATTTACGCCCAAGAAGTAGTTTAGCTGTTGAAAAAACACCTTTTTAATTATTTTAAGGCAGTTTTCCTATAATTGTTTGTGGCGGTGTGTAAATTCACCCTCTTTAGTAGGAGAACCCACTTGTGTATGTGATTAGTAATTACTAAACAACTCTGATAAATTGAGTACAATGAAATTAGAAATAAAATTAAACCATTCCTATATATACATATATAACTTGAGCACAGAAAGAAGAGACTCAGCAGATTTAAAGAAAATTGAATTTATTTTTTGGGTTGCCTGGATTATAGTTTTGAAATGCTTTTCGACCGTTATAAAAAATTTATGAAGATACATTTTCTGGTTGCCTTCACTAGACCTCATCTATCGACAATTAACATTTGTAGAAATACTATCAAAAACCTTTGAGTTTAGTTGAGCTAAAAAGAAAAAGTAACACCAAATACATTTTTACACGCCAATTACAATTTACAAACACTTTATGAAATGTTGGCAATTGAATTACTTGATTTTATTAACTTATCAAAAGTGTTGTTTGACAAAGCCCAACGCAGCTGTTCATCTCTCCACATGGTGACAAACGCAACTCCTCTCGCAGTGGAGGAATCTAACTGTCACATGTGCCTCATGCTTTTTCCACCTAAATTTACCTTTTTTATCGTCAAACCTTTGTACAACAACATCTGCTGCAAGGGATGTTTTGGGGCGATGACTAAAGCTCTCGGCCCAGGGGAGAGTTTCTCTTTGTGGTCAGTGTGTTAAACGCAGCGCACAACGTGTGAGTCAGTGCCTGCCTGTTATCTGACCGAAATCCGACCTTTTAACAATTCATTCATTATTGTTGAATTGAATTATTTTCATTGAGACTTCTGAGAATCTGAGCAACCGGGATAATTTTTAAACCAACAAGAAGGAACAGCTTCAAATTAGATTATTTGTGTCAGTGTGTGTGTGTTTGTGTATAATTTCTCTCCTTTGTAGCTTTGAGCTGTACGACTTACAAACATTTTAATTATTTTTATCTCTTGGTGTTCGGACTGTTATTTAATAATAAAGTTTAGTTTTTAACTACAACAGATAGAAGTTAGAATTTACAAATGGTCTTGAATGAGGTAAAGTCATTCTGAGGGAGGGTGGGGCCGCACTCTGCTGCCAGGAAAAGAACAAAAGAAGAACATAAAGATTTAGAATAAATACAATCTCCATCATGGGATGAAGTAGTTCAGATAAACATTGTATTATTGGCAGAAGTCTGGTGACGCTCTTCACACTTACGTCACTTACTGTGAACACGGGCCGAGCCGGACCGCTTAATGTCATGTGATGCTCTTCTGCACACACATTTCACTATTACACCTTCTGGTTTGTTCTGTTGTGATGATGGGTTTTGTTGTTTCATGGTGTGTTTACACACAAATAAAATGTCAATAAACAAGCGAATTATTGCTGTGTAATTCATTTCTGTGTGTGTGTGTGTGTGTGTGTGTGTGTCAACCTCGTGCTCTCTCTGTTTATTTGGCCCTTGTCTTAACAACGTAGTCTACTTCATCCTCCCCCGGTCTGTAGTATGATTTTTCTACACTGCGGTGTCCCCTTTGTGAACACTTTGCATTTTCCGGGGTGAGTGGGTTGAAAATCAACTCATATTACAAAATGTTGTTTATTTGCGGTTCTTTTTTTTTGCACGCGTCGACTGATCTGGAACAAGGACGAGTGAAGGTGATTTGGAAAAGGAGTGTGCTCGATATTACCGTAAGTGTACAGGAAGAGCTCAGGGAGGCCGTGGGTGGGGGATCGCCTCGTCTGGGGCGACACGGTTTGTTTATGGTTCGCTTTTCAAAGTCGCCGGTGGCGAATCAAAAAACTGATCCTAGCAGAGCTGAGTTTCAAAGTACAAATGTGGAATTTATCTCTATTTGACATCGTACTTGGGCTTATTATTTCATATTAACCAAATATGACAGATACAAAAAAACCTCATGCAGGATGGAGATGTTTGTGAGGTGTATTATAGTCCAAAACACAGATTGCAGCAAGCTTCAGATGTTCCTTTGAGATTATGGAATAGGGGGGATGAAATCTCAACATCCTAAATTATGACTGAATTTCACCACGTTAATCAACCATTAATTATTAATTGATTTCTGTCGTTCTGCAACGACCGCCTCGTGATAGTAAAAATGTTTTGTGTGTTTGAAGAGAGTGAAATTTCCCTTCGTCGCGTTGACTCATTACATCTCTTACATGTCTGTCTTTTGTTTGTTTGTTTCAGTTTGTGTCAAACTGCGACACTTTGGATGAGATTTTGGCCGGTCGATGTGGCGCTGGGATAGCGCGGGCGTGCCGGAAAACCGCGAGGTTTGCTGGTTCGAGTCCCGGCTGCCCCATGTCCCATGTCGTAGTGTCCCTGAGCAAGACACCTGACCCCTAATTGCTTCCCGGGCAAAAAAATGTATTAAAAAAAGAGCCATGGGTTAAAAATATAATGCAATTCGCTTTGGATATAATTTTATATATATTGTTGTATAATGTTGTGTTTTTTTATTCGGTTTATTCTTTTTTATCTTTAATCACATTTAAACCGAAGTTCTTAACAGTTTGTAAATCTCCTTGTTTTATGTTTGGATGTTTTTAAGTTTCATGTGAAGCGCTTTGAATTGCCTTGTTAATTTGTTAATGTGCTAAACAAATAAAATTGCCTTCACACTGAACAGATTTTCCTCTTTCATTTTGTCCATCACGTAGTTGATCAGACAGCGAGACATCTTAAAGTAAAACTCATTTTTCATCTTATCAACCATTAATGTAAAGTGAAAGAAACGATCATTTCAGAATATGAAGACTAATAAAAATGGAACAGAATTAAAGTTCAGAAAGCCAGATCAACATAATAATCTCAGACTATTTTTCAATGTAAACTCTCATATTCAACATGTATTGCTCTTGGAATCCACTCTTAAAGCTTCTGACTTCCTTCTACCTCCTTTAGGACGCTGTGCTCAGTAATGCTGTAAATTAAGGAATAATGTCCTGATGGTTGTTGAAAATGTTGAAGAACAATCTGTCTTTTAATACAAAAACTTGCAACCCTCAAATACTCTTTGTTGAGCTAGCTCTTTTTCCACAGTCCTGCACACTCGATCTACCTAAATGCTCCTAGGTGATTGGTTAGGAGGTTTAGACTCAGATCTCCACTAACACTCAAATCATCATTCATGCCTCCGGCAGCACATAAAAAGTCATTAAGGCTTCAAAGGATTCATTTGCACGTTTTCTGTGCATTGTATCCAAAGATGGCAATGAAAAGAAGATGTAAAACAAAAGCATCACAGTGTAAAATATTAAAAGACTTGCTCAAATGTTGAAAAGCAAACGTACCAGCAGTGCAGTCAGTCCCTCTTTGCTTCTTCTGGGCACAATGAGGCTTATTAGCTTTCCTTCAGCTCGTCTTACTTAAAAGGGGGTTTGTGAAAATAGGTTTCCTACTTAATGGTGACACATTCTTGACCTTTAAGCATTAATAATAAAATCACCGTTTACCAGCAACGACCAGACTCTCGGCGCTTTGTTGTTTTGGAAATTGATCATATTGTGGGAAAAGAGAAAGCGTCAGTGGGAGTATTGCACAGACGGTGATGTGAACGCCGTTTAACCACACGAGCAGGGGAATAACGAGGGGCTGTGAGCAGACTGCAGGCCCTGAAACTGCCGTTTCACAAACGCCAAACTCCGAAAGAAGAGTTTTGTTCTAAAATCAAACACCCAACGCTTAAAAAAAAAACGCCCAACTGATCCGAAATGCCGGCTCCACGCAGCTGAAGCACCTTCTCCTCTCCCGGCGTCTGAGTGATCGCCTCATTCGCCCGCTGGATCCGCTTCTGAATCGGACACGACGCGTTCTCAGAGCGAGGGGTTAGCTGGAGGGGCTTCGGCGGGACGTTCCTCCACGATGTCAGGTCGCACTGTTTGAAAATCAACATGAAATCCAAATGAGACTCGTACGGATTGGTAAAAAAAACGGTGCTGCACGATTGAATCATTTAAACTGGTTTTCTATTGGCACTTGTGGCGGGTGGTCGCTCCTTCCTTACTGCAACTGGCCCATTGAAACCATTCCAAGAATTCCAGTATTGGATCTATGGGCAGACAAGGAGGTGCCTCTTGGTCTCTGGGCGGTGGGGCAATTCTTTCTTCAACTATTCATAGTTCATGTTTTCAGTCAGGTTAATATGTATAATATGTATACCTTTCACTTCTTCGTATTGAAGACAACTCCTGTGGAGCTTTGTTACATGGTTCTGTTCCCACGTTGCTCTAAAAACACAAGTAAAACACCGCCTTAAGCTGTCATTCTGTTGCCTCAGGTGGAGTAACCCGCCGTTACCAAGCAACCAAACCCAGCGCGGCGGCGACGGAGTTTTGGAAATTTAGCAGCAAAGTCCAGGTGGCTTTTTTCTCCCCGATGCGTCTGCGTCCGTCTTGGATGGTAAGAGTAAAGAGTAAAGGGGGAAGTCGCGGCGCCCTCAAGTAAAAGGCTGCTTTCCAACGATACGACATGCGAACGGCCCCTTAAAATACAGGCTTCCCGCTGCAGCGTCTCCTCGCAGGTAGGAGGCTGACGACAGCGGTGCCATCTCCGTTCTGTGGTGTTTAGCACAGGAAAGGTGCTGGAACGGCCCTTTGGGGCACAGCTGTGGTTAAAGTAGCGAGTCCGCGCACCCGCAATGCTGTGAAGGGTCAAACGGAAAGTCTCCTCTCGCAGAGTTTCACAAGTGCCGTTCAGCAGCTCTCACCTGGCACGAGGGGCCCTTTGAACTCGGAGAAGTTCAGCAGATTTGAGTCACGGGGGGGGGGCTGACGGGAAGTGAACCTTTGAAATAGAGGCCTTTTGACTTGGCTCATCTACATCAATTCCAAATTTCAGTTTGGGCAGATGAGCAAAATGAGTAGAATTCATATCAATTCCATATTCTGGCACTTTTGGTATGAAGCAAAGACAGTTATTTTAACTTAGGTCTAATAGGAATTGTCTGAGTCACACACGTACACAAAAGTGCCACGTAAAGGACATATCGTCTGTAAAAGTTTCTATGAGCGTATGCACACTTTTACTCTTGTGCCAAACATGTCATGTGTGGAATAATCTAAAAATGAAAAATCTCATTTTACAAAGGACACAAATTGTAGATCTGGAAATCTAAAACTTCTACGAACCTTTGCACACTTTTATTCTTGTACCAAACATTGCATGTGTGGAATAATATAAAAATGAAAAATCTCATCTTTACATATTTTCCACCTGATGTTCCTCCGCCGTCGACAACAGGTTATCAGAACTTTCACAACCGGTGGCGAGCATCCTCAAAATCACAGAGCGCCGTCTGACGGCTCGGAAAAACACGTCACTGCAGTATCCTGTTTATTTTGACGAGGCACGGAGCGTCGGTCCAAAAGACGCCTCCGGCGGGAGCGTCTTTCCTAGAAGACGATCAGAACCTGCAGGAAGGAGACGCGCTGTGTCTTCTACAGACGATGACTTAGTTCAGTAGCTCGCACCATGAAGTGAGAGTGACTTATTCTGGGTTACTCATGTCAAGTTTCCGCTTGTCATTACTGTCTACAATAACTTAATTCTGGTACGCTGTGCCGAATGCACTGCAGCGTGTACAAAGGGAAACGCTCAACTCCGGCATTCAAGAAAGTAACACGAGACAAATGTCAGGAAATAGATTTATTTTTCTTGCCACGTAGAAAAATCTGTGCAAAAATACGGCATCTCAAAAACATTTATTCACAAACGGCCGAGAAAAATCACAACACAAACTGTTAGATGGAATCAAAGGGTCCCACATGGGGGCAGCGGTGGGGGGGGGGGGGGGGTCAGTAAAGCTTGGTCTTCTGCATTATCCTCAAAAACTCCTTCTCGTTGACCTCCCCGTCACCGTCTTGGTCCGCCTCGTCGATCATCTCCTAAAAAGGACGACACACAAGGTCTGAATGTCCACATAAGAGACGGAGGACTTCCCGATGCATCGGGTATCACTTTGACCGACGGCCTGAGAACATGACGGCAGGAAGGGAACCAGGACGCGGCAGTCTGCCAGTCCGTCTAACAAACAGGTTACCGTTACCACCGCTGAGGAGTCTTTATTCCTCCATTTTACTTTAATACGGTAAGAAGATCTATTTTTTAAGCGCTGTGCTACAAATCAGTTACAGTTCATCACCGGATCATTCTGCTAACTTTACTGTGGCTTGTAAAATGTATCTGCAGCCCCCACTTCTCTGTAATTGCTGTGAAAACTATTGAAAAGTGTGTTCCTCCACATGCTGCCCCATATTCAGGGTTCCGGTAGCTACAAACAGACACAGCAGGAGCATCAACAGCCTGCATGCAGGAATGCAGAAACTGAATAGATGTCCATTGATGTCTTGATATCTCGAGGAGGTAATGGGCGCCTTTCTTATAGTCAAGATGAAACCCGTGCACTCTGCTCTGCATCTGCTAAGCTGCTTGTTCCTCCCTCACTGAGAGCAGAACACTCGGCTAGATCACGAGTCTTTGCTGTCCTTGCTCCGAAATGGTGGAACGAGCTCTCTGATGACACCAGGACCGCAGAGAGCTTCACATCTTCAGACTAAAAGACTAACAAACTGTAGCACTTGAATTGTACTTTTAATGGCACTTAACTTTAGCAAATTGTAACTTGGCTTATTTGATGAAATTGCACTTTCTTGCTCTTCTGAGTTTGTATCCTTATGGTTGAATGCACTTATTGTAAGTCGCTTTGGATAAAAAGCGTCAGCAAAATGACATGTAATGCAAAATATCTTAAAAGTAATTGCAAAACAGCAATCAATAGAAAAGCTAATATATTGTACATGCACCAGTGTATCGATCGATGCAAATGCAGTCCTTGGAGGTTGCTCTTATAATAAGGTTTATTAAATATCTTTCATCTGACATTTCTACACATACTTTCTGAAAGCAAGATAGATACTTTTGGGCAGTGGCAAGGCTGTGTGACATCATTCTATTTAGTACGTGGAAAACATTACACGTCATTAGAAAACAAAAATACCTTTAATTCTTCATCTGTGAGGGTCTCACCCAGCTCCTTGGCAACTCGCTTGAGATTTTTGAATGAGATTTTCCCCGTGCCGTCGTCATCAAACAGACGGAACGCCTTCAGTATTTCTTCTTTGGCGTCTATTTCACTCTTACGACAGCAAGGACATGACAAATGACAAACGCCTCTATTAGTTTTCCAATGCATTTTCTTGACTCTGGTATGTTTAAACACTTTCACTGTAACTTCATTGGAGTATTTGCTTCTGATATACTGTTTAAAAAAAACAACAACTGGTGACCAAAAGTGATGAGATGGGCAGATTTGTGACTTTATTTGTGACTTTCCCAGATGTGGAAATAGCATGTTTTCCAGCTCACCATTTTATCGGTCATCATAGTGACAAAGTCACGGAACTCGATGGTTCCAGAGGTCGCCATCTCACTTTCTGCGGTCATCTTCCTGATCTCCTCTTTCTTTGGTTCAAGCCCCAGCGCTCTCATGGCAACCTGTTGCTCAGACACACGGGGACATCCGTCAGGGTATTTGTTCACCGTGGCATGAATACATGCACTTGTTTTACATCGGATCCAAGCCCGATAGGACCAGGAAACGAACCTTTAGATCCTTCACGTCTATGCTCCCACTGCCCTCCGTGTCAAAGAGTTCGAACGCTTCTTTGATTTCTTGCTTTTGCTCCTCGGTCAAATCTATTTTAACGAGTGTCTTCTTCTTTTGGCTCGCCGAAGAAACTGCTTTTCGGAAACCTGTAGCCTGAAAGCACACACAAAACGGCGTAAAGACGTGGTCGCTGCTTCATATAAGGTATCTCCTCAGTCAGCAGTGCAGCAGAGCTAAACTGTTGCTGTCATGCTAGCTAACGCTAGCTGCCGTGCTGCTCCACGAAACCAAATAGAAACACGTTTTAAACTATTTTATCGAATAGCTTTTCACTGTAAATTTAGAAATTTCACGGAATTTTAATACAGCGTACGATTAACACTCGACATTTAAATGAATATATACCATTTAAATGAATGATTCGGCCGGGAAGGTTGCAATTTTGTCTTCTGTGATGTCAACAAAACATTCAGCAACGGCGGTACTTTTTTTCCCTGTTGAAATGACAGGGGAGATAGCCAATGGAAATCACGAACGCACCGAGACGCATACGTACTAGCCAATCTGAAAACGCAATGGGCGGGCCGTAGTCGTGTGCGCCAATGGCTGCGATCGTTTCTTGTTGCCCAGCAACCAGCATATATAGCGCATGCGCAGTCTTTCATCGCTCGTGCAGGCAACTGGATAGTGGCAATCGGAAACTATACTGTAAAACATTATTGAATAAGGTATCATTATTTATTTTTATGTCTGGATACAGTTTGTTTAGCAGAATGATCATTTGGAGAAACTTCCATATGTTTTACTGCGCGCTTGGTCTCGTTTGAGAAGTGAATTTTTTTTCTGAAGTCAATAGCCTGTTAGCTTAACTTGTTAGCTGCTCGTCAGGTAGCTTTACAGGCTAATCTTAGTCACCTGCTCATATAGATTTTATGTTTTGTGTTGTACAATGTTCATTTATTAACTAGTAGTTGCAGTTATATCTATGCTGTTGACCAAAAACGTAAACAGTGGTGGAAGTATTCAATCTATTTATCACATTTCCTTTTTAAATATACTAAATAATTATGCAAATTGGTTAATGACATGACTAATCTTTAGCGCTAAGCATGTTAACTTGTACTACCTATCTTACTTGGAATAACATATAAACCAATATTAAATGTCCTTTTACAATTCAGGCCCCTCGAGCAATGCTGGCGTGTACAATCGTAAACCACCGGCAGCATGTTGGACTGCAGAAGCTCTCGGCGCTGGCAGGAATCACACATTCCTCTCTGGGCCCCAACAAAATGTACAAGTTTATCCGAGATGAAACGAGCGGGGAGTCGGCTCTCGCGTGCTCGTGCTTTCGCCTCTTGGAGAACTTGGAGCTGACCTGCGGCGTGGGTCAACTGGTCTACGAGACCGTTCGAGCCCACCAGAAGGTCTACGGCGCCGGGTCGGGATGCCTGCTGTTTCTCGCGGGGGCGTGGAGCCGCGCCGCCACCGAGTGCCTGCAGAAAGGAGTTCCGGTGGCGCGCATCATCTCTGCCATGTCTGAAGGGATGGATGTGTGCTTGGATGTTTGCAGGAAATGCAGCGTCTCAACTGAGAGCCTTGGTGCGGCGCCGGCGGAGAGCTGCGCCGCGACCTCTCAGGGTTTGGGACTTAACCTCTTAAAAAAAAACACTGCAGAGGCCTCACAAGCATCGTGCCACCTGCGAGGCACAAGACAGGCTGCTGACAAGACTCTAAATGCCAGTGGACGAAGGAAAATAAAGCTCAGCAGACATTTTTATGAGACCGAGGCTGAAGACGCCTCCACGGCAACGCAACCTCCTCGGCGCAAGGCTCCTGACGTCGCTCTCGTTGCTGCGGGATTGAGTCACGGTTATGTCGGAGCAATGAATTTAGTCATCGAAGCCAGCCGTTTACAATCCAAGAATAATCCACAAGATGTCAGCGGTTCTACCTTCGATGTTTCTAAAGTGGCCACTTGTGTGCTGCCTGGTTTGCCAGAGGAGAATTCATGTGTTTTACAAGGCTGCGTTGTTCACGTGTCTGATGAACAGGCCTCAGTCGCCCATCATTTAAAAGAACAGCACTTGAAGGTTGCTCTGATCAATGGAGATTTATCAGATACCTATCGCCATCTCGGCTTCAAAAGGCTACAGGCTGTACAGTGTGTGAGCGACCGGGTGCACTTTTTGAGTTCTAGCAAAGCGGAAGAGTGGACGGAAAAAGTGTTGACACTTCTGCTGAACCTAAAAGTGAACCTGATAGTCGTCAGCGGGCTCGCTAGCGAGAAAGTGATTCAGCGTTGTTGCAGACTCCACATTCTTGTGGTGGAAAAAGCGAATGTCTCAGTTTTGAAGGCCCTGGCTGATGCGACGGGAGCGGTTCCGGTGACCTACGCCACGCAGTTGAGTAATCGCTGTGTTGGAGCCGGCGTGAAGGTCGCCATATGGGGCGACCTCGCCGGCCGTCAGAACAAGCCCTCTACGGCTGTGAGTGTTTCCACCGGGGAGCGCGGCGGGTTGGTCACCGCCGTCCTCGCGAGCTGCGTGCCGAGCAAGCTGCAGGCCCTGGAGGACCAGTTCTGGGCGTGTGCGTACCGCTTACACCACGCGCTGACAGACGCCGTCCTCCTGCCCGGTGCCGGAGTGACAGAAATGCTTTGCGTTCATCACCTACGAGAGCGAGCGGAGCAAAGGCACGACGCGGGGAGGAGTGGGGGCGGCGTCCAGCAGACCAAAGCAGGGAGAGCGGCCAACCCGTACAGGGGTTTAGTGATGAACCTCATGGCAGAGGGTTTAGTGGATTACATATCCACCGTAATGGTTAACGCCGGGGGGGTTTCAAAAGTCCGAGCCAGGACCGCTGTGAGCCAACGACTGAAGAACCATGCGGAAAATCAAGCGAAATTCTCACAACTGTCTTTTGCAGGCGAACAGGAGGATGGTTCCCTGACATGTAGTGACGCACCAGCAGCACAGGTCTACGACGGTATGAGTGTGAAGCAGGAAGCGTGGAGGAGAGCCTTGGACCTGGTTCTCCTCGTCTTACAGACGGACGCGGAGATCATCACAGGCGTCGGCCCAAATCATGACGCTGCGGAGGGAGATATGATGCTGTTGTGACCTCCAGGCAACATCTGGAACGTTTCAGACTTTTCAGACGGCGACAATGGATTTATTTTTTGCGACTGGCACACGGTGCAAGCAGACTAAAGCGTTGCTATTGCTGTAAAGTGATAAAACTTATACCACCACTTGGGGGAGACAAACAATTATCTGACGCTGATGCAGGCAAATAAAATGAGGAGAATTCTGTCTGTCTGTAGTTTCTGAATGCTGACACACTAAACAATTGAAGGGATATTTATTTGATTGCCCTTTTGACCTCCAGTTAGTTGAATAGCCACATCATAAAAGTAGCACAGAACCTTAAATATGAACTACTGTTATGTAGTATATGTTTACATATTAAAATGATATTTAACTTGCCGTCTTATCATGTTCTCTCCCTCGTAAACGCTGCATATTGTTCTAATAGGAGGTACAAGTTAAGTTTATTTGACTTAGAAAAAGTCAACACGTTGAAATATCATGGGAAAAAAATAAAGAAATATTACGTCAAAGTGTTTTGGAAAAATTCAGTCTAAAAATATCATGGAGAATAAAAGTCAAAATATTTTGGCTCGAAAAATGTGAAAAGCAACAACTCGTAGCTCTTGTGACAAAAAAGTGTGTTAAGTACCCCCCCACAGCTGCTTATGGGGGAGAGGAGAGTAGTAATTAAAAACCAGTCTGTGCTAGTTTTTCTTTTCCACTCCTCTCTCTTCTTTCTCCGGATGAATGAAAAAGCTGGTTTCAGGTTCACTTGCCGGTCACTGCTTTTGGCGCTCTGAGGGGTCCTGAAGAGTCCATGCCCCCCTCCCCCTCCCTCTCTCCCCCATGCACTTCTTCTGCCAGGTCGGTTGATTAAATCAGTGGAGCATAATTCAATTAATTTTATTTTGTGTAGCCCAAAATTTGCCTCAGAGGGCTTTACAGTCTGTACACATACGACATCCTCTGTCCCGAAACCCTCCATCGGCACAGGAAAAACTGCACAAAAAATGAAAAAAACCCTTCCAAGAGGGAAAAAAAAAAGAAACCTCAGGGAGGACGTCAGAGGAGGGATCCCACTCCCGGGATGGACAGACTACAATGGATGCCATGTGTACAGAATGAACAATGTCTAATACATGCAATCATATGACAGAAATGATTCAAGTAATTGTGAGTAGTAAGCCAGGCGCACAGCAGGACCACTGCATAAGTGTCTGTGTGTGTTGGTGCTCCTAGAGCGCATGCGAACTGAGGCCCAAAGGGGAAAAGCCTTCCACACAGATCTAAGCCAGCTGCCCTGATTCAAGCACTTCATTGCAAGAGGAGTGGAAGCGAGGTGGGGGCCGGGGGGGGCGCACATACTAACAGTGTGCTCAAACTGCACTGGCGAAGCAGTCGCCAGCTCTGAAGGAAGAACTACGGACCGGCAGCTGGACGCCGGACTTTAGACGCGTGCTGTCGGCTCGAAGCCTTCAGGTTTAGGAGTCCTTCTGCCTCAGGACTCCGAGGGCGGGTCGCCGGCCCTGAGCAGCGGGTGAGGGGGGCGGTGGGACGCTCCGTGGGGATTACCGTGCAAGACTCTGTGGAGGAGGGGAGGAGGAGGAGGCCCGGCGGCAGTGGGTGGGAGGTGGTGGGAGGCCACGGCGGGTTCTCCTGCGCCGCTCCAGAGGGAGACGAGGCAGTCGCCGGGGAAGCGGGCAGCGAGGAGGATAATGGCCACGGCAGGCTTCGCGACGCTTCCCTCCACGCCCGAAGACGGCGGCAGCGGCGGCTTCACCCCCGGGGGATTCAAGGATCCCAAGAGGCTGTACTGCAAAAACGGGGGCTTCTTCTTGAGGATCAGGTCCGACGGAGGTGTAGATGGAATCAGGGAGAAGAGCGACGCCCACAGTAAGTACTTCCAGTCTTCTTCTTCTTCTTCCCCTCTGTGCTTTACACACACACAAAGCTTCTTTATGCACTTTTTTCCCTTTTCAAAACCATCACGGAGGAACGATGTGAACTTTCCAGCCGTGTGAGGCTCACACGCCACGATGTGTGCAGGCCCTTGTTCTGGAAAGTCTAATGAGAGAAATACACCACACATGTGTCTGTTAATCAATGCACACTCTGATGGAATGTGGGTGAGCATGAAATAAGGAGCCACAATAAGTGTATCCCTGGTCGGAAGATCCCTGTTGGTGTAGGTTATAGGACTTTATCCACTTTTAGTGCGGAAACAGTAACGTGCTGGTCTGGCCTTCAGCTGCGATACCCCTCCGTGCCCCCGTACCGCCGGTCGCTTTGCACCGTGTGTGTCTACAGTTGCATCAGTAAGTGGGAGGGGGCGGACTTCAGAAAAATCAGGGTAAAAATACGCGTACCGGCCGAGCTGCAGGGTGACGTATCGAGCAGGTGTGCCCAAACTAATGCCTGATATGCAACCTCGAGGAGAGACGAGCTATTTTGAGGATAATCAAACTTTTAATTAACCTTCAGAGGGACCTTGCTGATGTTTAGTTTGGTCGTGTGAAAAATAAACTGCTGCTTCAAAGAGTCCACATTGTAGCTTCAGAATATAATACATCCCCAATGAGTCACTGACCAGGAATTGGGATTAATCATTTAGCTCTTTACCATAATGCATTGTTCCAGCTAAATGCGCCTCGAGCTGTGTGTCATCAATGGTCCTTTTGTTGAGGCGGGAATAGGCTCGCCAACGTTTTGGACAACGTAACGCACCTGCCAGTTAGCATTGGAAACGTTAGCGAGACGCTTCCAAGAACCCTCGAGTGGGATTGTTGTGCTACGGCAGATGGAACCTCTGGTGGTCCTTTGTGTTTCCCCACGCGCCAAAGCTCTGCGAGGACAACGGTGCACGTGACACCGCCGTTCCCAGTAGCCGTGGGACACATTCTAACCAGTAAACCTCCAACACAGACCAATTATAAATGCTTCTTCCAGGGAAGAACCCGTCTTTGATCTGTCCCATGAATGATCTTAACTGCACACAGATGCTCGTTTATCTGAAGTCTTAATGTGGATTCATGCTGCACAGATGCCCTTATTTACCTTTTACGGGGGCCCCTGCTTACTTTTTGGTGGTTTGGTTTCAAGCAAAACGCTTTTTTGGTTGCCGAGGTGCTTCATTCATTTACTGCAGCAACGGGGGGAACAATCTGCACTGTGATGTGTGGTTCCATCGAGTCGGTTGAGCCATACCACAAGCAAACTGCTCATGGCCGGTGTCTTCTTCCTTTTTGCTCAATTAATCGTTTGTCTTTTTCCTCAGTAAAGCTCCAAATCCAGGCGACGTCGGTGGGGGAGGTGGTCATCAAAGGAGTCTGTGCCAACCGCTATCTGGCCATGAACAGAGACGGCCGGCTGTTCGGAGTGGTGAGCGAGCCGGATCGCCGTCTTCAAAACAACGTCACGCCGTTTGTGTTCTGTAAAGGCTTTCGGGGTTTACCGCCAAATCATCGAGTGGCGTTTCCTCCAAGGGTTCAAAGTGCAAAGTCTCTGTTAACCGGCCTCCGTTGAACGTCAACACGAGCGGCGTTTAGGAAACCAATTACCCCCGAAATCCTCCCCCGTTGTTGTCACAAGAAAAGTTTTGCCAAAACATTACAGACGATGTTATAGACGAGATTCAGAGAGACAAACAGCATCAGTTATTTTCCCTTTCCCTCTCCAGTAAGGAGCGTAGGAAATGAGCCACTATGATAGTTATGTTATTTACTTGGTTTGGAGAAGACATTTAAGGAGCTGCACTTTATCAGTGTGTGAAAACAGCAATGACGGATGTCTGAATGCGGTTTGAAGCGCTAAGAGACAGAAGTATATCAGTGATACAGTTAGAGAGAACTTCACACTTTAGACCTTAATTATGCCACAAACCGGACAAAAGTCCACCTTTCCAGCGGCGGGGGAGGGAGGCGTGGGGGCCCGATGTGGTCGGATGGCTGTGAAGGCTTCGTCCCGGTCCGTGTAATTGGAGAGAAGCGCTTCCTCTTTAATAGGAAGCCACCCAACACGCTCTGCTAGTTAAAAAAACACTAACCATTTGGAGTGAAAAAGAAAAAAGCTTTTTCTGTGATTAGGTTATTTATTCCATAATTGGTTTTAAAATGAACAAAGACGGAGTCTGTACACAGATATTGAAACAGCAGGTTATTCAAATAACGTCCGAGATCGGACTTATTTTCTATCTATTACACCTAAATAAAATAAAATTGCATATATTATATTGCAATATTTTTCCTGGAGTAAAAATACAAAAAACATTTCAAACTAATTGGTTGACATATATTCTGTTTTAGACTCGTACTACTTTGGGTTTAGGGGGCCGTACCTTGTCACAGCAACATTTTGTCCAGTCAGCACAACAAATAAACACGTTGTATTAATCTGATAGTCATTTAAATTACTTTCTTTACTGATGTTGTTTGTTCTCCATTTGTTTAAATTCTTCGCGTCATAAAGTTTGACATTTTAGCCCGTTCACCTCCATCTTTAAAGTTCAATCATGAGTCGAAGAGGCGGAAGACCGACTTTAATAAAGGGCCTCATCAGGAAGGGCTTCCTTTAAAAAAAAATGTGTTTATTGTATAAGCCAAAATAAGTCAAATAAAGGGGGGCCTTGAGCTCTGAATGTTTTTTGTGCTAATTTAATGTCAAATTGTCAGAGTTAAAAATATTCTCCCTTTCCGACAACATAAACGAGAGAAATCCAATAAGTTCTTCAGCGCTGATGTCCACACAACAAACAAAACACTCATTAATGGACTAAATTACCAAACTTCATTACAGGTCATTTAGCTGGCGATTTTATCCAAAGCGACTCGCATTGCATTTCTAACCCATGGTTTCACTTTCCAAGAGCAGTTTTACAGTTTATTACATTTCCTCAGTTTGTAGAGTAAAAGTCTCACTGTGCGAGAGTTGATCTTTGTCTCTGTAGCCTGTAGATTTAATCTCCCCCCCTTCTTCAATTCTGTTCCTCACAGATGAAGCAGAACTAAATCCAGCTCTGTCTTTCCTCCCCAGAGACGGGCGACGGACGAATGCTACTTCCTGGAGCGGCTGGAGAGTAACAACTACAACACCTACCGCTCCAGGAAGTACCCCGGCATGTACGTGGCTCTGAAGCGGACCGGCCAGTACAAGTCCGGGAGCAAAACCGGACCCGGTCAAAAGGCCATTCTGTTCCTCCCCATGTCGGCTAAGTGCTAATCGGATCGAGTCAATGCCAACGAAGAAGACGAAGAGCTCCATCGAATGCGTCTGCTCTCCTTCAGCTTCTACCGGCAAACAGTGCAGCGCATTCACACCCGCCTGCTTCCCAGTGAAAGAAAGAAACAAATAAAAATAAAAAACAAGCTTTTCCTGCCGACTGGCCATTTGCGACGCTGCTACGGCGTTTGTCTGACCCGTACGGGTCGTCCCTCTCTGGCCGAGGGATTGAAACCAGCGACCTGTCGATAACGCCTCTGCCTGACTGGACGCTGCAGGACGTTGGCCGCGCGCCGGAATATTCTGTTGAAACGTGAAGGGCTGTTTCGGCGTGACGGACTTTTAGCATTGTGTGATAGAACAAGGTTTGACGGAACAAACCGAGCAAACTAAACCGACTAAAACCCAAGAAGCACTCATTACACTTCATAGCTAGTCCACGGGTGACCTGAGCTCGTCCCGACGCACGTAGACCAGATAAACATCATAAAAGGCACTTGACCTTAAAAGAAAAGGTGATTTTGACCTCTAACCAGCCATTTTGGAGGCCCGTAGTGAATATTGCTACTCGCCACTGACTGGTTGTCCGCTCGTGTCAAACCAAACCAAAGAAAAGTGCTTCTGGCAGCCAGTGCCGTCCAACAGATTTGGACTTCCAACATGGCCGCCAATTAATTTTTTTTGTTAATTAACCGTATGAAACGCAAAAAAAAGATTGGCACCATATTTCTTCAGAGCTTCCAGCTGGCGCTGAAGAAAAAAAAAAAAATCAAAAACACACTGCAAACCCAATTCCAGCCTCGACTACTCCTCAAATACCAGTAACACTGACTGTCAACGCGTGTAGCCGCGGCGTGCTAACCCCGCTAGCCTTTCAGCGGCCTGAGGTACAGCTGGTAAAACACCCCCGAGTAGACGGCGGGCAGCTCCTCCATGACCAGGTCGATTTCGCCGAAGCCGCGCTCCAGGCCGCGCAGCAGGAGCCGGGCCACGCGGGAGGTGATGGGCGTGGTGCGGTCCGTCCGGGCCAGCTCGGCCAGCTCCAGCCACTCGCAGCGCAGACACTCCTGGGTGCAGAAGTCGATGTCGTAGCTGAGCGGCCGCAGCCGGCAGATGATGTACATGTCCGACATGGCGAAGGCGCCGGGGTGGTCGTGCTGCTGCCGGATGCTGAGCAGCGACTTGAACTCGGAGCGGACGCCGGTCTCCTCAAAGACTTCCCGGACAGCGGTGGCCCCTGGGGGAGCGGGAAAAACAACAAAGGGTGGACTGTTCACATACACACACATATTT
This sequence comes from Gasterosteus aculeatus, assembly GCF_964276395.1. NCBI lineage: Eukaryota > Metazoa > Chordata > Actinopteri > Perciformes > Gasterosteidae > Gasterosteus > Gasterosteus aculeatus. The sequence continues at coordinate 3,394,392 of NC_135691.1, forward strand.
ACACAGGTTTGAATGTAGATTCTCCGCATATGTATCCTCTTTTAGCTTAGCACCGAAGGGGAAGGCTTCCAGCTCGATGTACTGTAGGAGTGGTCCTTTGCTCACCGATATTTTCTCCCGGATCAGACAAGCCGCCGGGGAACTTCCACGCATTCTTTGTCTGAAATACGAGGGCAAAGTTAACAACCAACATCCATTGTGATGGATGGCACTGCTGTAGCTGTAGCTTGTGTTCACAAGGAACCTTGAAATAAATGTTGTCTATTAGTCCATTTTATCCACGAGGCCGTATCTTAAAAGCTTGTAAGAGAAAATTGTGTTCAAAAGGATTCGACTGCCGTTCACTCATGTTTCATATTCAGTGTTTTTGCAAAACTTGGTATTTAATAACAGTCTGCTGCTGGTTGAGTTATGGTGTCAGTGTTGTTATAGGTCGATTTTTGTAGTTAAAAAAAAGAAAAAAAAGCATGCCGTAGTTTATTTTTAAGAAATGCTATTCCATCTTAGATTCACCTCGTTTTGCAAATTGTGTCTTTGTGAGGAACACGGATACACTGCAGCATTTATTTTCATGTCCTTCATGTTAACAGGGTGCTGTTCCTAAAGTGTGCTAGTATGGATGTAATAAAGGGATCTTGTTTGAATCGGTGTGCTTTTTCACAGTAGTACCTCAGAGTAACACGCGTAAAACACATGCTGGATTTGGGAGTAAAACGCTTGGGCGCTGGTTTAAATGAAAAGGGTGGAATCCCTCGCGGCCCATCGGGGGTCCGTCGCTGGTCTCTTGTGCTGATGCGAGAGCAATAACGCCCCGGCTTCGGGTCAGGAAGTCCGATGTCCCCTGTGAGCTCTGAACCGGCTCAGTCTGCCAAACACTTACTGCAGAACGCCTGATTCCAGTAAACGGCTCGATGTGGGAGGAGGAGGAGGAGGAGGATGAAGAGATAAAACTCCCCCCACTTAAGGGCCACTAACTGTTTCCCTCTGCTTCTGGACAGAAGACACGTTAAACCCTCTTAGAAGACGGCCGGCACACGTTATAAAACTACGTTGTGTGAAATTGATTTTGTTCCTTCTCAGATTTTTCCTACTAGAACCGAAGAGAGAACTTTAACAAAATAATCAAAATGAATGGAACTTGACAGGTGGTCACATGACCTGACATTGACGTCCAGGAGCCGCCGCCGTGCTGAAATCTGGTTCCCCCTCGAGAATGTAAACAGGTCTGTGTAGCAAACATTTCTCTTTCAAAGCGGACCTTATAGCAAGCCGGGGGGGGGTGTATGTGAGGGCGTTGGGCCTGAAGTCAGCTGGCGTGTTGTGTGTGTAAACAAACACGACCAAATCACCGGAGCGTTTAGCAGCAGGGTGTTTGCTCCGGCCCTGGGATTCAAACCAGTAACCAGATCCGTGTCTAATGTGTTGCTTTCAGGCTCCGTCAGGCAACACCCGCCCAAATGTGAGAGATTCTTTCTTCTACAGGAGTTTATCCGGTTGTGAACTTCGCCCATTCTAAATAGAAACAGTTTATCCTTTTCATTAGGAAACAACCTTCCTTTCACTAGGAAAGTAGCTAAACAACAGCAGAGGTTTACAAGTATCTTCAAATCAATTCCATTTACCTTGTTTCTGTCTTGGACCACAAGAACTTTTCCATTCGATTCATCAACAACTGCACCTGCGAAACAACACAATCATTCAGGAGGTTTTATGACGTGCGTTTTGTTCCTCAGCGCTGCATACCTGTCGAGAATAAAAGAGATAGTAATGCTGCGTGTGGAGGACCTGCTCACTGAGAGCGCCGGCGTTCCCCTTCGCGTGCTCGTCAGGCAAAAGCCGGCGTTACACTTAGAGCAAAAGTGGACAAACTCCGGCCTCCGTGAGTGTCACGGCTGCGTAACGGAAGGTCGTCTCAACGGCCCGACTTGGCCTTCCAAGTGGAAACTGACGTCAGCCCCGATCCAGCGGGCCAAACGGCGCTTCGCGGTAGGAGGCGCGCCTGGTGCCAGCGGAGGGCTATCATTATGGAGCGTAGCAAACCAAACGCTCAGCGGGAGAGAAGGAAATATGAACTACGAGGGGGGGAAAATCATCACAGAGGAGATGTGGGTTCTGTAGTGGAAAAAAAAAAGAAAGAAGCAAGCTGTGAATCGCTTGAGGTCACGGTTGGTTTCTGAGCCAGAACCAAGCTCAGAAGTCTTCTCGTCATTTATCATTTCACGTTGGCTTCTTCTTCTGACGGTGATTTTTGTTTGGGGGAGTAATTCGGGTCACAGCTGCAGACCCGTGGTGCACCTTGAGGTCACGATGGGGATGGAGAGTCGCTGTAGATCACTGCAGACGTGTTTCATTGCTGAAACCTAAATCAGCACACGTTCTTAGCGTCCAGCCTCTCGATTCGGCTGCCTTGGTTTCCGTGAAAACAATTGCATTTCTTCAGGGCTGGTGGATCGGTCGCACGCGTCGAGACGGGCTGAGGGCATTAAAAGAGAGCGGACGCTGTCCAAAGGACAATTACTGCATGGTGTTTAAGTTATTGACCCCTGTCCTGAAAAGGTCAGAGTTTAAGTGCAGCTGGGTGGATTCCGCTAACAGCCACCGGGAGGCGACTCCTCTGGTCCTATAGACGTCCCTCCAAAGATCCCCAAGGTAGGAACCCATCAACCCTCTCAGTCGATTGACTGTGTCGTCATTGTTTGTACCGGGGTGTTAAGGGGAAACATAAGGGGGGGGGGGGGGGGGGGGTTCTGGACCCTCTTCTATCCTGAAGGGCGCTGTGGACATGTTCTGACATGCTTCAACTACATCCTCCTGAAAAAGAAAATGAGTAAAAAAACGGCCCTCTGCCCTCTGCTGGCCAATCAGGAGAGTCGCCCTGTTCAGGCCGAGTGACTCCTCTTTTTGCTCCTCTCAGCACACATCCATTTCCACCACTGCAAGAGTTATTTTCATCATGACCATTTTCAGTCAATTCAAAACCAACCCAATAGTTTTTAGCTCTATTGTTTTTTGATGGCGGTCTGTTAGTTTTTAAAATATACAAACAACAGGCAATAACTGAAAGATTGTGATGTACGTGACGAATAATTGCTGGAAGGAACAATGAGACAGATGATCTTCAACTCGGAGTAAAGTTAGTCAGCTGACCTTTTTCAGGTAATATTGTTGTGTCAACCTACTGCTTCCCAAGAGCCAAGGAATTTCTACCTGCCACTCCAATTTGGTGAGTCGCGAACCCCGGCAGCCTGCTCTCCCCGTCCCCCATCCAGAGGGCCAACACGGCGTGGTCCCGTTTGGCGTGATGGAAGGTGAAGCCGTGGGCGGAGGCGGCGGCGGCACACCGGCTCATGGAGATGGGCACCCGGAGCCACACCGCCACTCTCCCCTCGGCTTTCCACTGGGCCAGCGAGCCTACGGAGTGAGCAAAAGGTTCATCGGGGTGGAGAGACTCGCTGCTTTATCGAATGTCCTGGAAGGTTCCTGATTCGAACCCCGGAGTGATTGGAAGAATGCAGGTAGAGATGCAGTGCCGGTACACAGACAATCAATTTACAGCAATAATAAAACAATTATGCGTCATCTACGAACTTAAATAGGTGTTTTAATATATAATGTTCACTCTTAAATCAAGATAAATTAAAAATATTTGTTTAATATATGTTTTGGAGTTTAAAGACCTAACGTTATATTGCATGCAGTCTATTCATTAAGCAACGTATGTTCAGACACGTTGTCAAGCATCCATGCACCTGCGTCTTCTTCGGTGCACGTGACACAGTGTCACGCACCCACCTGCACGGAAGACACGACCCGGTGCATTAATCTCCATCCACATTCACACTTTGCGACCACCAACCTTGAAGCAATCTGCCGAACGAGCTTTCGCTGACGTCCTCCGGTAGACCGGTGTCGGCCAGGTCCACGGTCACGCCGCCGAATCGGTCCCCCTGGCCCGTCAGGGCGCCGGTTCCGGTTACTTTCGGGGTACGCGAGAGCGCGCGGGCAGGTGAGCGCGCGCCGCAGAACCTTCCCATTGCCGCCGGGAACAGCCTCGAAGCGAAGGCCGCCATGTCTCCGTGCGGACACACGCGGGGGTTTAAAGGGTAACTGCGGCTACGACCGGGGCGTCCGTTCCTCCGACCGGCCACGTGACAACAGAACGGTTACGTAAACCTCCGCCCCGCGGGTTGCATAAATACCGTAATGCTCTGGTAGAATAGCACCAGCTGACCGCAAAACGGCGCACGTCATTCGAACTTTTTACTATTAAGCTTTTAAATACATACATGGTAGTACTAATTTTACCAACCGTACAGAAATTGCTTTGAAAACAGCCACCACGGCATTTTTGTTGAATTCGGCGGACAAATAAGCCAGTCAATCATTTTAAAACCGGTCAAATAACAACTTCGACATAGTTGTTACTGTTTGCTGTGGTTCCTGCGAGACGCCATCTGGCTCAAAGAAACGCACAACAATTACAGACTAACCGTGGAAAACTATGAAAACGTGCTGATTGGCATATTATATGTATGCCGAATCGTAGACTGTATTTGAGTTTCATAATACCTTAATGTTATTAAAGTATGTGTTTCCTCTAGCTAGTGACTAATACACTTACACTGTTTTACAGCCATATTTACACATCTTTTCAAGTCACTCATTGCAAATTTTGGTATTTCTGTTGTCCAATGGAATAAAGTAAAACAGGTATGTTCTAAAATATAATAAATACAAAAAAGAGTTACCCACTGTCGCAAAGCGAGGCTTTACGGTAGGAGGGGGCGGGGCTAAAGTCCAACCAGGAAGTCTACAAAACCGCTCCGTGTTTACACATGCTGGCGGCTTCACGTGGAGGATATTTTCACTATTAAAATGTCTTCAAAGAAAAATAAAAGCAAATCGAAAAGCGCGAGTGAAGGGGACAGCTTGAATGATTCCTGCGGCCTGACGACATCCGGCCAGGAGGGCGGAAGGAGCAGGAGTTTGAGCAGCCACTCTTTCACTGTCATCGATTTCATTGACAAAGGTGAGTCTCTGGGGGCGAAGACACTGGAGAAGGTTGTAGGGGGTGTGAAGGTAAACAAGACATTGGACCAGTCTGCAGGGTGGAGATGGACCAGCCGCCCGCCAACGGTTATTATCTTTTAGCTGTATTACTCTGAAAGCAGGATTTGTGATGCTGATGCTGATGCTGATATTCCCCCCTTTTGATATGTGTGTATATATCAGCATCATCAGGAAATAACATGATGTTATTATTTATAAAATATGATTACGCTTGTGAGCAAAAACTACTTGTGGTCCTTTTTATAAAAGATTTATCTTCACCTGATGTTTTTTGTTAACTTTCCTCGCAGCTGACGACAAAACGCCTAAAAGTTGCAGATCAACTTTAGTCCAGCTGAGCCTGAATTCCATGAAGTCAGCCGGCGTTTGCATCGGGAGGCCGGTCCTGCTGACGAGTCCCGCGGGACGACAAGAGGTGCCCTCTCCTCCTCTTTTCTCTCCTCGTCGGTTTCAGCGCCAGATAATGTTCAAACATCTGTAATGATGTTTAAAATATCCACTGATAAACACGTTATGCGGTTTTCTGTTAAGTCCTGACAAATCCCTTCTGTTCTGCGGGCGCCACCTTCCTCGGCTGCCTGTGAAATACTTTTGATAATGTTGAAAAATGTGTTCTCCCGCCTCTTCCAGGTGTGTTTAGGTTGGCCGACTGCCTCCTTTCCCGCTAGAAAAGTGGGTCTTCAGAGATGCGCTCAGAACAACCTGAGAGTGAAGTCTGGGGACGAGGTGATGCTGCAGCCGGTAACGGGTCCCGTGCTGCAGGCGGAGGAGGTGCTTCTCTCAAACAGGTCAGATCCAGCTCGCCCTCATTGACACCATACATGTTAAGTATCATATTCACAGTGTGCTGTTTGTGGTGGAACCTTTTTCTGGATATTTTGGAGCGTGGGGATATACAGATGTCATAAAACTGCTCTTCTGTTCACAACTAAATTCTATTCAGTAATATCTGCAGCCGAACATTCAGATCCCAACGCAAAACTAATGTTAAGAATTACAAACGTAAAAGATCAGAGTTTCCTCTATTAAAAAGCTGATGTGCACAGCATGAGCATCTTTATGCTGTGAGTCAGGTGAATGCTGCCACCTGCTGGTTACACATCACAACTGCAGCTAAAATGCCAAACAATCAATTAGTATTGTCTAGAATTAATTTATCTACATTTTGGTCTATATTCTATAATATTTATTCATATAATCTGTTTATATGTTGCATGTTATGCCATATTTTTTATTTATTGTTTTAAACTGTGTTATGAAATAAATTATTTAAATGTTTTTTAGTATGTTTGATATTTTAATGTCAGAAGAGCGCTTTGCTGGATAATTGAAACTTTAGTCCAAGAAACTTGTTACACATTAATTTATATGATGACTATAGTTAATTCATCGCTTACATATAACTTTGATTCAGGTCCAAAGATGACACACTAGAGACGGACGAGTTCATGAACTTCTTCGTGCAGACTCTGGGTGAGTGGGTCACTTCCTCCTCACGTCGTCGCACGTTCGTTGGCTCATAGAAGCAGAGGACTTCTGGGAATCCTCTGTGGTGCCGTTTCATACACACATGGATGGATGGATCGTTCGTACACTTCACCCCATTTGACGAAAAAGTAACACTGTCCTGTTTTTGAATGTCCCGAGGGACTGATGCGCTTCCTTTGGATGGAATAACTTGTTAGTAACTAGTTTGTCTCTGTCTCGTGCCAGTTGGGAACGTCGTTTTGCCAGGAAACGTCATCTCCCTGAACTACTTCGGCCGCTCCTGCGGCCTGCGGGTCGAGTCCGTAAGGGGGGAGGACGGCGTCACCCTCCGGAGGCCGGCTGCCGACACGGAGGACTCCTCCGTGATGAACTCCTCCGTGATGAACTCCTCCGTGATGAACTCCGTGCTGGACTCCACCTCGGCCGACCTCTCCCTGCAGCTCAGCCTGCTGACTGTGGAGGACGTCGTCGCCGACGCGGTGCCGAGCCCGTCTGGAGAGCCCGGCCGCGCCGCCAGCACCCCGCGCCGACCGGCTCACCCGGCCTCTGTCTCCTCCCCCTTTGCTCTCTGCACGCCGTCCTCCCAGAGTCCTCCCGCGGCGTCGGCAGAGGAGGCGGCCGTCGGCCCGGAGGGCTCGCTTGGCCCTGAGCAGGCCGAGCTAATCCCCGCAGCGCCCCCTGGCTGTGCACTGAGCTCAGACACCTTCTACTGCCTGTCTCGCTCCACCAAAGTCCGCGTGGGAAGCAGAGCGGCGCAGGAGGACCCGGACGCGCAGGCTGGAAGGTCAAAGGTCACCTACAGCATGATCGGTGGGCTCAGCGGCCAGTTGGACGTCATCAGGGAGACCATTGAGCTGCCTCTGAAGCACCCCGAGCTGTTCTCCACCTACGGTAGGTGGCACCGCCAGCGGGGACCTTCATTTATCATTAAGATGCGAGTGCAAGCTGATTTATGTTTTTATTCCGTGCAGGGATCCCACCGCCCCGAGGCGTGCTCCTGTACGGACCCCCCGGCACCGGAAAGACCATGATTGGGCGAGCCATAGCCAATGAGGTCGGAGCTCACATGACGGTGATCAACGGTGCAGAGATCGTGAGCAAGTACGGCCATATTGCTCCAAAGCTCCCTGCATGAGGAGGATTCACGACCCAATAATGATGAACACTGCGTGTCATCTGAAGGCGTAGTTCAATTCCCTTAAATCTGCTTTTGTTTTTATAGATTTTACGGTGAATCTGAAGCGAGGCTGAGGCAGATATTCACTGAAGCGTCTCAGAGGTAAAACGGCTGATTAGATTTACGTCGTCGCCACGATCGTTTCCTGTTCCTGCACATCGCAGGATGTTTTTTCACCGTCCTATTTAGTATTTTTTCTTCAAAGAATCCACGTCAGTGTAATAAGTGTCAACGGCTTCTAATACAAAGCACTTTTAATAGATTAATGAATAGTGAAAGTTTGTCCCATTACATAAACATCACTTTGTCATAACATTTTCTTTTCGTTTGCAGACCACCTGCTATAATCTTCATCGATGAGCTGGATGCTTTGTGCCCGAAGCGAGAGGGAGCGCAGAACGAGGTGGAGAAACGAGTCGTAGCTTCCCTCCTGACTCTGATGGACGGCATCGGTTCAGTGAGTGCCCTTTTTTTTCACCTTTTCAACCGCAGGAGGGTTAGATCCACCCTCCCCTACAGCAACGCAGCCTGCAGCGGGACGTCCTCAGCGCCGCACGCACGCACTCGTCTCGGGGGTGCCGTTTGTCCTCCGAGCGCTCCGTCGGTGCCTGATGAGAAACAAAGACGACCCCCGTCCACACACAACGCGCACACACACGCATGCACACACGCGCACGCACGCACTGCGGGAGCCTGGAGAACGAATCACCAGAGGTTTCCTCGACCTGCCGATTTGGCGCAATTGTATCAGCAAAGTTCATCTCCCCGAGCGCCTTCCTTCGGCCCGGTGATGTTACACGGATGCACCGACGCCCTCCCCGCTCCTGTTCCAGACCAGATCCAAGGTCACCGCCTCTGATTGGTCGGTGGATGCGGGGGGGGGGGCGCTTCCTGCTCCTCCGGATTCTTGCTTGCGCTGTAATTTATTCGTGTTTCGATCCTCCCTGCGGTATTTGAAAGGTGGAAAAAGAGAAATCTCGTCTTGCAGGCAGACCACCTGGAGGAAAACTCTTTAGCATCAAATATTCTCTCTCGTGAAAACCAGAATGGATGTAGAGTCTCTGGTTCACGAAGTGGAACACAAGGCTGGTTCACTTTGCTCCTGTTGTACATCTCAGATGTAGTTCCGAATGGACCAGTCCGCATCCATCATCTGTTATTTCATCACGTTCGATGGCGTTGTAAAGCTGCCTCACAGTCACCCCTGTGACCTTTACTGAAGAGATTTGACCCTTTACTGCGTTGCCTGGAGCAACGTGAGCACCAGTGAAATCTGAGCATACACGTCAGCAGCATCTCGTTGATCAGAATACGTTTGCTCCGACGCTCCCTAAACCCCGGCGGCAGTGCTAATGTGTGACAATAAATGAGCTTCACGTGCCCCCTTTTGGTTCTGTGTCCAAAAGACGGACCAATCAGAGCCGAGGAGTCGCCAAAGCAGCTATTGATCAAAGCTTGTGTAAAAGGTTTGCGAGCACATTGTCTAACTGATCTGATCTGAGCTGCTTTTCCTTCGTCCTTCCCTCCAGGAGGGTCACTCTGGTCAGCTGTTGGTTCTGGGGGCCACAAACCGGCCTCACGCCCTGGACCCCGCCCTCCGCAGACCGGGCCGCTTCGACAAGGAGCTGGAGGTGCGTTCAAGCACACGCTGTCATATGTTTGTCACATATCTTTTTTTTTTACACTGCTGGAAACGTCTCTGCAAAAGAGCCTGAAGTGCTCCGTTTGTTTGTGGCATCGGGCTTTTTAAAGGTTCCACCCTAATGTTTGTCCCGGTGGACTCTATGCCTGCAGGTCGGCGTCCCCAGCGCTGCAGAGCGTGCCGACATCCTGCAGAAGCAGCTGAGTTCCGTGCTCTGCAGCGCCGGCGCCGAGGAGGTGACGCGGCTGGCCGACGCGGCCCACGGATACGTCGGAGCCGACCTGGCGGCGGTCTGCAAAGAGGCAGGCAAGTGGCCGCGGGACCAAAACCTGGTCGGCAGCGTTCGTCTCACACACCTCGCTCCCCTCTTCTTCTTCTTCTTCTCTCTCTCTCCAAAAATGTGCCAGCCGGGCAAAACTTTTCTGTTTTGACAAAGTCATGAGCTTGCATCGTACAAATTCCACCGGAGCCAAAGGCCCGACCGCACCAGTTGTGCATTTCTTTTCGTTGCTGAAACATGGCGGCCGGGTCGACTTTGAGCAGCCCGCTTCCCCCCCCCCCGAGGCTTCAACCAACCGGCGGTTTGTTATTGAGCCTCCTCGGCTCGCTCCACTTTGCCCAAACCACGGTCCCCGGTGGCTTATTTCCTCCTAAATGAGTTTTTAACCATTTTCTGCAATGTTTTCCGACACGCCCCTTTGAACGCGGGAGGAGGGGGGGGGGGGGGGGGTCGACCGTCCTTTTGATATTTGCCAAAGAGGAAGTTGTGACTTACCGCGGTATTCAGAAACCACTGAAACCACCACTTGTTGTGAAGTTCCTCTGCCCCCACCCCCCCCCCCTCACCCCGACGCCAGAGGCCGACCCTCCTCGCATCGCCAGAGCCGGTTATATACAAAACGTCTGTGTGTGTGTGTGTGTGTGTGTGTGTGTGTGTGCGCGGGCACGGGCACGTTTGTTTCTTCCTGAGCGTGACCCCACGTGCCTCCTGGGTGGTCCCCAGGTCGCCATGGGGAGGGGAGGGGGGAGGGGGGAGGCGCTACGTGGCATATTGCATTTCCAGCTGAGGAGGAAGCCGGCGCCGCACTCCGGTCGGCGAGCGTGATTTACCGTCCGCAGAGGACTCGACGCCACCGGCCTCCGACAAGAAGAAGAAGAAGAAAAACCCCCGACCTCCTCGCGCCCCCGGAGGGGACACAACAAATGTTTTGACTCCGCTCACTTCCCCTCCGAGCCTCCGAAGCCCAAATCACTAAACAAACACAGGCGCTCACCAGCCGCCGCATTCCAAGCGGGTTTAACGCTTCGTTTGTTTCCGTCGGCTCGTTCAATCTGGAGATGAAATTGAAACCGAGGTGAAATGTACTCGGAGTGCCAGCTGGATCCGAGTGTAAACAGCAAGGAAAGCATCTTGTCATCACACAACGCTGTGTGTGTGTGTGTGTGTGTGTGTGTGTGTGTGTGTGTGTGTGTCCGACTATTGAGGCTGCCAACACATAAACGCACAATGACCCTTAATACGTGTTCTTTCCTTCATTGAAGAGGAACCGAAGCTGCAGAAGAGGCACAAAAACACATCGCGTAGGAACCGCAGTTGTTTCCTTAGGTAACAATGAGACGGGGGGGACGTACGCACCGACCCAGCGCTTCCTGAAAAATACAAATGGGGTCCGGGAGTGGAGGGGGGGGGGGGGTAGTGGCGGCTGCGACACGCTTTGGGTCAATGCACAAGATCCCGCCACCTTGCACAGCTGCTGTGGGGGGGGGGGTCACATCCTGCCTACTGCTGAATGCCAACCTGCTTATAGAACAGAGCGACACTAAATCAGGTCTTCAGCCGGGCGGCTCGGCTTTCTCCGCGTGTGCTCGGGAGTGGATGGAAATCCCGATGTTACTCGGGGGGGGGGCGGTGGGGGACGGGGGGGGGGGGGGGGGGGATTTGTTTGTCCGGTCCGAGCCGCAGGACTTCTTGACGACAGATGTGTTTGTACAATCGGCTCTTAATTGCGGCCCGATCGCAGCGGAATGCCGTGCGCACTCACAGCAGATCCACTCGGATCCCGTCTGAGCCGCTTCACATCGCGTGGGCGCTGACCGAGGGAATCCGGGGTGGACGGCGTGATCCTTTAATGACAGGGAGGGGCTTTAGAAGCTGGAGAATGTGTCTTAGTATTAACAAGGCACAATCGTGTTTACGCCAAACACGTTGGTCTTTGTAGGCGGTGAAAAACCCCAAAAAGGACGTCTTTCTGGTTATAATTAAGGTCGTTGTCCAATGATTGAATTTCCCCCTAAAAGAATCAACAAAAAGTTGCTAAAGGAAACCAGAATATTTAGTTATTTGAAATATTTCTTCATTTTGTGTTTCAGGAGGGGATTGTTGTCAGTGACTCATTTATTCAGTTTATTTATTGATCCATATTTACCTATTTAATTAACACATTTAAAATATGAACCAAAACATTTTTGTTGAATATATATAAAATATAATATATATAAAATTAAATTAAAATATATATATAAATATACATATTTGAATAGATAAAATAAAGCTTCCATAGATCTGTCTCCCTTTTATTCCGACCCTTCATTATGCGCTGCTTGTCTAGTTACTAGTAACTTATGAGAGTTTTAAAGTCTCAAGAAAGAAGCAAAGATTCTGTTGAAAGGCTCAGAATTTTTGTTCCAGGAGTTTCTGTGTTTCTTCTTGAGCATTGAAACCAGGCAGTGCAACTACAGGCTGAATCGCAGTGAAAGGTCGGACCCACGTTGACCTTAAACAGCGACCTCTGGTGGGCAGATGGTGTGTGTGTCTCTCTGCTGCTTTTTAGGGAGATTCAGTGTCTGAGAATCCTTTTTTTTAACTACATCTTTCTCTCTTTTCAGTCAGTAATCCTGTCAAAGATTTAACAAGTCAACCAGTCGAGGCCGTTTATCTCTTGAGCCCCCCCCTCCCGTCCCCCCCTCTGAACTTCATCCGTCTCCGTGTCTGAGGGGGGACGTGGCTTTCATCGCGCCTCCTTGCAGCTCGCCGGATTTACGTTCACATCAAGTCGATCTGCTGGACGGTGTTAGTCACAGCAGAGAAATGTACAGCCCCCCCCCCCGTCCCCCCCGTCCCCCCACCAGCGTTCTGCTGCAACCTTTCCTAAATTTGTTTATTGAAATTGTAGTGTGCGCTACGTTGTGTGATTCAGGGATCCCCCCCTGGCCGCCCCCCCCCCTTCCACGGACGCCGTTCCCCGTTGTACTCTCTCTTCTTGGTGGAAGCCCTCACCTGGTCTCACGTGGTCTCTGAGGCGTCTCTGGGGCGTCCCACTGATTCCGCCGCTGGCAGATGACTCATTTCCACGGCCTGTGTGTGTGTGTGCGTGTGTGTGCGTGTGTGTGAGGGTGCTTGTTTGGTTTGTGCCACATCCGGATACACTGTTTACAGGCCTCTCTAAACAGGGGAAGCCCACTGGAACAAAAAAGAGGGGGGGGGGGGGGCAGAACAATTGATTACACGGAATAATAAACATGCAACTCTGCACTTTGTCGGCTGAAGGCTTTTCTCCTCGGCGTCCGACTTCCTCCCCGCGCGGAGCGAGCTCTACGTCTTAAGCGTCTAAGGGGGGGTCCCCCTGACGCACTGCAACCCCGTGCAGCTCAACGCTCACCAGGACGAGGACGAGGAGGAGGAGGAGGAGGAGGAAGCGGCGTGGCAGAGTGGCGCAGAGGTCTGTGTGTTTGACGTGAATCCCGCAGAGGAGGACCAAGTGTTCACATCCCGTGTCCTTATAAAGCTCGCTCCCCGACTCGCGTGTCCTTTTAAAGACACTTTGTGGACGAGTCCCATGAATATCAGTCGGATCAGCACGTGAGGTTTATTTGAGGCCTCTGTTTATAAAATCCGGAAATGTGCTGCTTGTACTCCTCAACCCCAGCACGCACCTACACCCAGGGACAGCTGTGCGTGCGTGCGTGTGTGTGCGTGCGTGTGTGTGTGTGTGTGTGTGTGTGTGTGTGTGTGTGTTTCTGCATATTTGGAGTGTGTGAGCACTTTGTCTTTTCTCAGGTCTGCGTGTAGTTCTGTGTCTGTGTGTGTGTGTGTGTGTGTGTGTGTGTGTGTGTGTGTGTGTGTGTGCGTATACATATTACTGCGGTGTTGCGGCTCTGGGACCAGATGTTGGCTCTTGTAAATACAGGTGCACGCTCCGGAAGCCCCGGCGAGTAATGAAAACCTTCCTCGGCCACGGCGATGCCGCAATGGCCAAACTATTTCTCTGCCGCGGGAGAGCTCGCGCCATCGATCTTGCAGCGACCCCCCCCACCACACCCCACCCCACCACACCACACCCCTCCCCCTTACCGACTCCCCTATTGCAATGTGGAATGCACTGTTGAGAGACGTCCTGACGCACCTTCCCGGGCCGCTGTCTCTGACAATGGAGCTCTGTGAGCGTCTCCCTTTGTGAGGTCTTCTACTGGTACTCAAACTCCCGACCTCGTCTTCCCTTTTCTCTGCCGCGCAGTTTCCTCGCAGTTGCACAAATGAAAGCGCATGACGCAGCCGCGCGGGTTGCACGTAGCACCGTGCCATACATATCTACGGGGAGGGGGGGGCCTCGGTTTGGTTTATAGTCAAATACATCAATGTTTGAGAGTATCCGCTATTTATTTTGTATACGCGTATTTACTCTGTGAGTTGTCCTTAGTAACGGTGGACATGCTGGACATACTGTACATGCCGGCGCCCTGATGTGTCCCTGGTAGGTGTTGATTGATGGATCATTAGACGCTGGTTGAATCCTTGTGTTGGATGCATCCACGTCCGGGAGCGTAGGCGGTGTCTTGTTTTCGAGGTGCTTGTGGTGTCACGTCGAGTTGAAACATCTCTGGGTGTCATAAACAAATGTAGTTTTGTATTCAGGGCTTTGATCCGGTGCCCTCTCAACATTTCCCTTCAGGTCTCGGGCAATTCTGAAGCGTTCTGCGGTGCAAACAAGAGTGGAGGAGGAGAATGAGGTCCACATGAGGTTCAGATTAAATTCTGTTGTGTTGCCTCCTTTTTTTTTTCTTTCTCCTCCCATCGGATGTTTTCATAACTAAACCAAATGTGTGCTTGGAGTCAGCCAAGAGCAGCGAATCCCCCGAGGCGCATCGTGCTATCAAGTTTTCCGCTGGACTCAGAGTTCTGTGGCTTCTGAACCTCGGGTTCTCCTTTGGTCGGGCCGCTTCATTCCCCCGTAGAAGACGGATGATTCCTGGAGAAGCAATCGCTGAAACGTCCACGGGGCCTTTGAACCGAATGTCGCACGGCTGTGAATTACCGTCTCACTTTAAGGTGCAGGGCGATAAATAAAACATTCAAAAAAGTGTTGAGTCTGCAGGGCCTCCGAATCTATTACGAAGAAAGGTTTCAATCTAATAAAGCGTCATACATCAACCGGGCAGAACCTCGTTGCTAAATTGGATTGAGTTGGATGTAAAAATGGAAAACTTAAACTCAAAGAAATTCATCTTAAAATTTCACAAAATGAAAAATGTGTGTGTGTGTGTGTGTGTGTGTGTGTGTCTGCGCGCTATACTACGTGACCCTTTAGTCAAGATGTCCCAATATAAAACCTTTTATTATTAATGTATAACAGCTTAATAATGCATGTTGAAGTTTTGTACATCAGGATCCACAGTGCAGGTGGCTAATGGTAGGGGGTGTGGGTGGGGTTGGGGAGCGAGATGGAGGAGGCGTCGGGGGGGCGTGGGGGGGGTGGAGAGAGCTAGAGAAAGGGACATCGGACGGCACGCGGCCCGGGACGGAGGAACGCGCTGACCCCGACTCGGCGTGCTCACGGAGGGCCGGCCTGCATTACTCCTCCTCCTCCTCCTCTCTCCTATAATATAAACCAGTCTGCAGTCTGAGCTAAAATCCTCTGTCGTCTGCTCCCCCCCCCCGCCCCCCGCCCGAGTGCACGCGATAGCGCCACCAGCAGGCGCGGCGGCCATTTCTCTGTAAAATGAAAAGCAGAAAAAGACACAAAAGATGGCGCGGTGTTTCAGGCGTTTTGGTTCTGGAGAATCTGGGGAATGTCACAGTGTGCGCACAACAAAAGCAACGGGAGGAGGAGCGCCGTGAGAGAAAAAAGGCCCTCAATCAACGCTCATTTCCTCGCTGACAGAGAAAACCACTCAAGTGGCTGCTGAAACAGAAGCGTGGGGGGGGGGGGGGCGTTGGTTTACATCTGATGACTGACTCAAAGGGCGGAGGCGCAAGAGATGCTTACATAGCTGCCTTTGAGCAAGGCACTTGACCATCCCTGCTTATAGAAGGAAATGATGCCCTCAGTGCTCATCCAAGTCGGTTTGTAAACGATCTAATGGAGTCGTCTCCGTGGTTCTCTGTTCCTCACATAAGAATGTCCTTGGGGGCAAAGTTACTTACCGGTCCGTTTCCCCTCCACGACGTCTCGGATGAAATGAACGGTGTCAATGAAGAACATGGATAGAAACGCTCCTAGCGGCGTTTCGCGGCCCCCCTCCTGTGGATGAATCCGCTCCTTTCTGTGACCTGCGCCTCACAAGTATGTGTTGCATGTGCGTGCTCACTCATCGCCGTGGCATTTCGCAGAGCCGTCTGTGCAGAGATCTTTTCTTTTGCCATCAATCTGCCGTGTCCTCTTCAACGAGACCAAACAAAGGCTCATCGCAGTTTGTTTTGCTGCGGTTGTTTTTTTGTTCAGAGGGTATTCAAACCTTAAGCGCTTCAATTACGCTTCCCTTTCCGTCAGCCTTTTAAAAAAAAAAAAGTTTATATCCCCAATAATGCAGGACCAATTATTTCGGCGGTCAAAAGGGGAATTAGTGTTCATTTTGAGATTCACATGTATCATCACGGCGTGTACGAGCCTGAATGTTTTGAGCGGTTTCTTGTGGGTTTTGAATGGAAAACCATAAAGACACAACAACACGAGCATCGCTTTTTCTTTTTTTCTTTTTTTCTTTGCTTTTCAACTCTACTCACATGCATTAAATTCCTCCAATGATTCGCTTTAAGCCGTCCCATTATGCTGGTTTCTCTCTGGTGGATTCGGGCTGAGCCTTTTGAACCGTCTCTCTGCAGGCATGCGTGCACTGAGGCGAGCGCTGGGAAACTCCCCCCAAGCGTCGGACCGGCAGCTGAGCGGGACGGTGACCGTCGCTCTGCAGGACCTCCAGTGGGCCATGTCTGTGGTGAAGCCCAGCGCCATGAGGGAGGTCGCTGTGGACGTCCCAAAGGTACGCCCCCCCCCACTCCCCCCCCCCCCCCATCATGTGTTTCATTTATCCAAATATGGTTACACTAGTTACAGCGGACGCGGGTTCTTCGGCTGTTTTATTCGACCGATTACATGCACACTGCAAACTCTGCCCCTGTGGTTTATGGGTAATCTCTCCGTAGAAGGAACTAAATCCGTTCCCCGGTTCCGCTGGTCGAAACAAGGGAAAGGTTCGTGAGACGGTTCCGGTTTCTGTCGGTGTGGAAATAAAGGGGCTGTGTGCAGTAATTGCCGCCCGGGAATAAAATAAAAGACTAAAAGGTGGAAAACGTTTGCCTTCCAGGCCTGACAGACGTGGTTCTTAAATCTTTGCAAAGTGTGTCTGTGTCTTCTGTTTATTTGGCCCGGGAGGGATTAAAGAAATGCAGCTGGTCAGAAGTAATTCAAGTCTATTAGCGGCGTTCACAAAGTGCATCGCAATAAAAGACAAATGAAGCAGCTGTGACACAATAGGACTTTAAAGCATAAATGACTAATGAATAGTGCGTACAGGTGGGTCTGCGGCTGCTATCGAAAGAATGTCCACAGATCTTCCAATGGGACGGAGTTCTACAGTTTAGCCTCGAGGCTTAAATTCGAATTGGACCTGAAGCCGTGGGCTGCGTGGGGTTTAGAACCAGGTTCATCTACTAGGCGACAAAATGCCCAAATCTGATCTCAAAACAAATATCCGGCGGCTTCATCAAAAACGGCAGCTGAGTGAGCGGTCAGGCCCAGGAAGTGACTCTGTGGACTATTTTACTCTCCACTGCAATGAAGATGAGGCTCTCTGCGGATGGCAGGGGGAGAGGGAGGGAGGGAGAAAAGGAGGGAGGGATGAGAGGACAGTGGTGAGACTCCAGGATGTTTTGAAGTTTGCATGTGCAAGACATAACGGACAGGAAGAGGCCTAACATCATCCTGCACCGGTAATTGGAAGCAGATCGGGTCGCTGAGTGTTCCTGCCAGCGCCACCCCCCACTCCCCCCTTTCCTCCCCTCTACCCCCCCCATCCTCCCCACCACACACACAGAAAACGGATGGAGGAGGAGAAGAAATGCCCTCTTGCCTGTGCGGCGCTCTGCACTGAGCTCCGCCACAGACGTTCCTGGAAACGAGAGCGAGGAGAGAGTTTGCGTTTGCGGAGTGGGGGGCGGGGTGGGGGCTTTTTTTTCCTCCTCCCATCCCCAGCTCAGCTGAAAGGCCGGACGCAGAGCAAACATTTGTTTCTAATCCATATTACATAACAAACTTCCAACGGTGCCGGACGCCTTCAGAAAGCTCCTCACATCACGCGTGTGGAGGGTCGAGCTGCGCAGATCACGCCTCTCGATCCGTGTCGTATGAATTATAAAGTTCAGCGTTTGATCTTTTGTTTCGTTTGTGACAAGACACTCTCCCCCCCCCCTTCCGACGTCATTCCCGTTATTGTTTTCTTTTTAAATAATCGTGCAGTCTGGCTTTAATATTTTCATTTGGCCGCCGCTTAACAAGCCCATTTATTCCTGCTTTTAAAACGTACTCCACGTCTCGCCTTGAGTTCTTGAGAAGTCCCCCACACCCTCCTTTTTCAACCCCATCAAAGGGCCAGAGCCTGAGAGGCCCCTTGTAAAGTTCAGAAAACAACAGTAAAAGATAATAACTGGGTCTTGTACCAAAGGAAAGGAGGGGGGGGGGGGCGAGAACAGCGAGGTGTGAGTCAAAACGTTGCCTTCTAATTCCACAGACGCTTCATTCGTGACAAAAGCCGCCTTTCAATTAATGTTCATTTATATTGTTGTTTATTACAATGACTCCTCAAAGCAACAACACGGGTGGAGATGAGACTCCACGGCGTCGCGCTGCACATCTGCTTCCTTGCTGGAAAGGGGGGGGGGTGGGGGTGGGGGGATTTCGCAGGTCTCAGGATTTTATGTTATAATAAAGCCACTTTGTACATTAGCAGTCATCTCGCTGTGCTGTTTGGGCAAATTGTCTAGAAACAGACCGCGAGCTTATGCAGAAACCATTTAGTTCACTTGTTTGTGATGCAGTTGCATTGAGAGAGATTTTGGGCCCCGATCGAAGGAACAATCGGAGCCCTCACAAAGTACCACAGAGCACCGGTGGTTTGTTTAAACGTTTGCCAATCAGATTACCGCCATTGATTGACCGCTACCCATTAAACGCGTTTCTTCCGTTTCCCTCACTTCTCCCTGCGTGGGGCCGCTCATTTGGCCGCACTTTACCTTTTTTTAAAAAAAACAAACGAGCGTTCTGGTTCGCCGGCCGGCCTCCGGCCTATCGCCTCATCTCCGCACCACTCCTCTTCTCCCGCTCCCTTTTCTCCTCTTCCCCGGCATCCGTCCCTTCCGCTCTCGCTCCCTCCCTGTCTCTCTCTCTCGCTCGGCGCTGTCCATAAATTGTTTGGTATTTACAGTATGTGGCCAGACGCCAGGTTTCCATTAGGTGCCGTCGTTCCCCGGAGACGGCGCCGGTGGCCTGGGATGTGTTACCTCTGGGGGAGGGAGGGAGAGAGGGGGAGAGAGAGAGAGAGGCTGCAGTATTTAAGGGAGGGAGAGATGGCGTGATTGTAAGAGTCAGGTGAGAGAAAAAGAACCACGGCGGTGCAGTAAAGATGAGCCGGATCCGGAGGAGAGGAAGGAAGAGAGACACTTTATGTGAAGCTGGAACCAAATAAGAACATTTTCACCTCCAGATCCGAATAGATGATTGAATGGTTTGAATACTCGATGTCCAAGAAACAAGAAACTGGTACAATTCCCAAAAGGCAACTGAATAGCATTTTTTTTTGCAAACCCTCCTGTTTAACTGCACTCAACGTATTGACTCCTCCCACCGATGATGACATCGCTCTCAATGAGAAGTAAACTTAAAAAAGAAAAAAAAAAAAAACCTGAGTGCTCCTTTTAAAATAAGGCATTGCTCAAGGCAAGGTCACAGATGGGGGGGGGGGGGGGGGGTATCTGATTACCAAGCTACTACAGTGCATGTAAACACATTGCACTTCCTGCATAACCCGATTTCCTCCAGTAACCAGGTTTCTTCTGGCCGTGTAAATGTACTCAGAGAGCCGAGCTCGGTCACAAAGGAGAGGAAGTGAGCAAGATAAGACGGCTCAAGATAGCGGGAAAGGGAGGGAGTGAAGGTAGATAAAAAAAAAAAAAGAGAGGGAGGGAGGGTGCAGAGAGAGGCGGGAGAAGGGAGGGATGAGGGATTGGTAATGAAGAAAAGCGAGACAGGAAGGGTGAGATAGAGGTCTGAGATGCTTTTGGATGAGGGCTTCTCTTTTTATCTGCTTCATCTCCTCCGGTTGTTCACCGCTGGACCCTTTGCCTCCCTCCCTCCTTTCTTCCCTCCCTCCCTCCCTCCATCCCTCATCCGGCTGTTGGCGGACTCCCGTCTATAGTTCTTTGCTCCGTCCAGATCCCTCGGTTCCCCCACCTCCATCCAAATATGCTTTTATATTTCACAAGCCTTCCTCCCCCGCCTTCCACCCCGACCCCGTCACCCGCCGGGGGAGACTCTGCGACTTGAGAACGCAGGGTGACCTCATCGTGTACTCACGGTGTGATCGGTCCGTTGCATTCATTGTTTGCGATCACAGCGGTTTGATCCTGGAGCCAGTAGGTGTTAATCATCTATCAGCACCGGGCCTCTCCTGCTTCTCCACTTCCACTTTGCTTAACCGGATGCATTCTGTCTATTAGCATGTTGACTGTGTGATGGATTAATGCCACTGAACCGGATGCAATCAAATGATTCATTTTGGCTCCAAATACTACGCCTCGTTCTACTACTTCCTACTTGGACGACCACATCCTCTTTTAATCATTATTTTAACATTATTGTTCTCCTCCTTCTCAGTTTTGTCAGTTTGATTAGTTGCTTGTAAACACTGAAGACCAAACTCTCATGTTGCGTTCATGGACCTTTCAATGTTACGTTAATCACACAGCTTAGTGAGATCCTGATTTGTCTTTGGGAGCGAAGGAGGATCATTCCATCGTCCAAATCTGCAACGTAAATAAAAGAGGCGGCAGAATCCGCCTTCTGAGCATCCCGACTTTACGCCGCTCCGTCCCTCCAGGTCCGCTGGTCGGATGTGGGCGGGATGGACGAGGTGAAGCTGAAACTGAAGCAGGCCGTGGAGTGGCCCCTGAGGCACCCCGAGGCCTTCACCCGCATGGGGATCCAGCCGCCTAGAGGAGTCCTGCTGTACGGGCCCCCGGGCTGCTCCAAGACCATGATAGCCAAGGCCCTGGCTAATGAGAGTGGGCTCAACTTCCTGGCTGTCAAGGTGAGTCTTCATCACAGTCGTAATTCTAGATGCAGCCCCTAGCGAACAGTTTCCCTTTCGTTTCTTCACTGCGCGATTGTCCTGTGGCGGTTCTGTTTCCCACTTTCACACAAGTCCCATTAGACCCATTAGATGTGTGACAGCCAGATGTTCTGCATCTCATGACAGAACCTTTTTAAGGAGCTTTAAGTTTAAAGAATTCGTCTCGTTCCACACTGTGACAGCATCACTCTAAATACAGCACTTTTAATACATACGCATCATTTCGTGCACCTTTTCATCTGGGTCACGTTGGTTTTCACACTTCCACATATTTGATACAGAGCAACGAACGAGTGTCTGGTGGAGATGTTTCCCTGATGACCCGGGGGGGAGGGGGGGGGACGCGGCCTCGACTGCCCAACTTCCTCTGCACAAAGCTTCCCTCTTCTGACCTCTGACCCCGTGTTTGTCTCCCCCCCCCCCCTCATTCGTCACCCCATCCTCCAGTCGGGCCCGGGTGACAGGGATTGATTGATCAGCTTGTTGAATTTTTGATCGGTAAACCCTCCCAGAGCTGTTGCCGTGCGAGACGGGACGCTTCGACAGAACCTCTCAAGCGGGGTTTTGGTGGCGCGTCGGGGGATAAAAGGCAGCAGCGCTTTTGTGCATTTTGCATTTTCGTGCATTTGTGTGTGCCGCGAAGACGACGAAAAAAAAGGGCTTGCAAGTTTCGAAGAGGTTAAAAAAAAAAAACATCCTGCCGCTGCTCTTCAGCGTCTGCAATAACAGTATCAGGTTTTTCCAGTGCAGCGGTTGCTTTGACATAGATACGTTATCCAGATTTAAATGTGGATACTTTAAGGCTCAGCCTGTTTCCTCTGGGTGAAAAAGCCCTATTATCATCTTGTCAATTTCAGTTTCCTCCCACTGCAGCCACAAACACACACGCACACACACACACACACACACACACACTGTGGCGCGGCTTGTATTTGTATCTGTCAATGGCTTTAAACTCAGCGTGTCCAGCCGAGGGCTTCTGCCCCGGAGAGAGAGAGAGAGGAACCCGGGATTAACGAGTCAGCCTCCACACTTACTGCGGCAGACAAAGGGGCCGGGAGTCAAGTGTCGTCTCCCCCGTCGGCCCAGAGGTGTCGAAAGGGGCGGATTGCAGGGGAGGAAGTTCTTCTCGGGGGGCTGAGTGGAGCTTTTAAAGGAGGGAGGAATGGGGGAGGGGGAGGGAGGTTCAGGCTGCCGGTAGCGGTAAAAGTAAGATTAGCGGCGCCGGTTGTATCTCCCACCTCAGTGGCTGTGACCATCTACTAACCACCCTGTTGGCGTCTTCACTCTGGCACATGCTGGGACTGCAAACGATTAACTGCAGTAGCCGTGATAGTTCTAAGCAAAGAGCTGCAGCAGTTAAATGACGATGAATGGCGTTCGCCCAGCTGACCCACGACGTAGAAACACAAACCCGCGCTGCCCTGCGTGACATTCTCCCGCTGCGTGATCCCCGCGTTCCTCTTTCTGATCTCCACCAGCTGCTCCTCTGGTCCGTGCCAAAGTTTACCCCCGTCCAGCTGTTAAACCCGTCTGCCACCTGGTGACGCTTCACACGACGTAACCACGGTTACAGCCGGCATCGCCTCGGGCAAACACAGACCCACACTGACGCGCGCACACAAAGAGACACACACATCTCTACATACAATGAAACAAAACGTAGGGTTGTTATTAACAAGTCCAACTCAAATTACAGACCAACTTTTTATTTTTCTTAGGGTCCAGAATTACTGAGCAAGTATGTCGGGGAGTCTGAACGGGCCGTGCGAGAGGTAAGTAGGTCTACCGGCCGTCACCAAGACGGTTCTGCTTTCTGCGACTCGTCAGTCGTTTTCCTCTCTCGCCGCTCCGCTCGCAGGTGTTCCGGAAGGCGAGGGCCGTCGCTCCCTCCATCGTCTTCTTCGACGAGATCGACGCCCTGGCCAGCGAGAGGGGAAGGTAAGGCGCCGTCGTTTGAAAAAAAAAACCGTCGCCGCTCCCCACGGTGTCCTCGTCACATGACGCCCACTTCTTCTGACATCTCAAAGTTCTTCTGCTCCTGAAAGCAGTTCAGCAAAAGGTGGACTTTTCTTAGTAGTATTTATTAAAGTACAGGTATCTACTATTATGTACTTTTTACATATAAAGAAATGTTTTTTCCAGAATCAAACCAGATTGAGACAGAAAAACAAGATCTGCTCTTGAAACAAACTTCATGTCAACTTTTTCTTCCACTCCATTGCGACACGTCTTCTTCACTCCATTTTTTGCAGTTCCACTCTGATCTTCCGTGCGGCTTGATTGACATGTGGCTGGACCCGCCCCTCCTGGCCACTCGCCACTTAGCGGGAAATAAATAACGCGCTGAGCTCGGATTCGGAATCGTTATTTATTGATCTTCACTTCCTGCCATGTTTAATCAATGAAGTGGCTAACGCAGGCCAGCAGGACCTCAACTTTTGACACAACCAGAACGTAGCAGTGTGTACGTTTGTGTGTGTGTGTGTGTGTGTGTGTGTGTGTGTGTGTGTGTGTGTGTGTGTGTGTTTTTCCTCTCTGGAGGCAGGAGATGAGAAGCACCTGTAAATCTGTCAGCCTACCTGCCACGAGTCTAAACTGGTGGAATAAAATGAAAAAGACAGAAGGAAGACAGGAAGAGAGGGGGGGGAGGGGGCTGGGGGGGGGCAGTGGATGTCAGACAGAGGAAAAAAGACAAAATAAAAACCTCCATGATTGACTGAATTGAATTTAAAACCAGCTGCATTCCTGAAAGAAAACCAAACAAAAGATAAAGATAATTGTGAGAACTGAAGGCCCGATGGATTTGAAAGAAGAGAACGATGAATAAAAGACATTCAGATGCTTCAAGGAAAGTCGAAAGCCTTTTCTTTCTTTTCCTCGCCCCCTTTCTCTCTGCCTCCTTCCTCCCTTTCCTCTGTTCCTTCGTCCTTCCTTCTATCGCTCACTTTCTCTCCCCCATCTCACCACCTCTCCTTCGTGACCCCCCCCCCCCCCCCCCCCGTCTCTCTCTTCATCGCTCGCTGTCCTCCTTCCTCTTCTCCTCACAACCCCCCTCCCCCCTGTCTCTCCCTTCATATCTCAGTGACAGAGCTCCTTTGTGTTCCTCTGCAGCCTTCTCTCGACTAACGACGTCTGGCACTTCCGCCGGCCCTAACACAGACTGTGTGTGTCTGTTTGTGTGTGTGTGTGTGTGTGTGACAAGGGTGGCTGTCTGCACGGCGTCATGGAAAAGAACCCCCCCCCCCTCCCCCCGTAATGCACTGACGAAAACCTTTGAGAGTTTTTAAAGGACAAAGCTGCAGGTCATATTTTTCGTTTGTGTTCTCCGTCTGCTCGCAGTTTCTCATTACCACGAAACTGTAGTTCACTTCCTCACCGGAGCGTCGAGCGTACGCTACTTTACACTTAAGCCAAATGTTTAATGTTCATTCAAATATCACGCAATTTCAGGAGCTTTTTCTGTGATTATTCGACCGAATACAGACTTCAAACCACCAGCCACCTAAAACGCACCACCACTGCCTTACGATGCCATTGCCATGACAACGAAACCGAAGCCATCGCCTGCTTGTTAACTGGGGTAACGGATGTGCGCCGGGTGATCCACGATGTTGAGATTTAATTTACTTATTTTATGGTGCGAGAATGAGAAACGTTGTATGACTTTGAATACGACGCATTGCTCGCGCTGATCTCGCGGGCTCCCCGGCGGGATGAACCCCGCCGTTTCCAGCTGAATTTGGCGGCGCGGAGGCGCTACATTTTACAAGTCCAAACAAGGGGACATACTTGTGAACTTTGTCTCAAGGAGGGCCGCTTCATTCGGGAGGGATGACGTGGTCTCAGCTGCAGCTCGGTGGGACGTCATTGGCACGAAGGCTCGCTCTCCGCTGCCAAAGCCTTTTCTTTGCCGAAGACGAATTGTGCAAACGAAAGAAGCCGCCATCAGAGTGTCAGTGAAGCTATTCAGACGTTCCCTGCAAGGGTTCAAGAACTGGCGACTATTTTTCATTACTTGAGTACAGCAAGGCACTGGGGAATGAGTGAAGCGTGAGGCCTGTGGTTAATCCGACTCCCGCTGCTAAACCGTTCCTCCGCTGGCTTTCCCTCCTCCGTTTGCATCATCCATAATATCCCTTTTCGCTCGTTCTTGACCACCCTACATACGTTCCTTTCCCTCTCCATCATCAACCCGTCTGTCCACACGTCAACCTCATTGTCTCTTCCTCTCTCTCTCTCTTTCCATCCCGTCCACTCATCCGTCTGGCGTTCTCATTCACCCCTCCAGCGCCTCGGGCTCCGGCGGTGTGGGCGACCGGGTCCTGGCTCAGCTCCTGACAGAGATGGACGGCATCGAGCAGCTCCGGGACGTCACCGTGCTGGCTGCCACCAACCGGCCCGACATGATCGATAAGGTAAACAGACGCCGGCGCGCTGCCTTTTTAACTCCCCTTCCTCCTCTTTGGTCCCCTGATTGATACGGTCGGGGAGATGTTGTGTGTTTGTCTCCCTTGTCACCTCCTGAGCCTCACTTCCTCTGTTGTACGTGATTGATGAGGTCAAAGGTCGCCCGCTCCGGTTTGTCTTCCTTGACATTTTGGTTGTTGGTTGGTACAATTTTTCTTTTTTTGGCTGCGGTATTTAGAATTATTTTGGAGCTCATGTTCATTTAGTTGTTTAGTTTTAGTTTGTCGAAGTGGAGCCAAAAAACTTCTGTCACTGTCAAATGGTGCCCCGTCATGACCGAAAAGAAGAAGGAAAAACAGATGTTCCTAACCCAGGACACAACAGTGGAAAACTCCATCTTTTCATCCTAATGGCTTCTGGGATCCACTGTCTTTTCCTCCTCTGCAACCATGAGGTGGACATTTTATTCTGGATGAAGCTAACTTGCTGTGAGTTCGGGTTAGCATCAGGATGTTTGCCATGTCATTGTAAACATGTTAATGTTTTGACCAAACGACGAGGTCCTGTGTCAGATAAGGGAAGCCATTGCAGAAGCATCTTAATGATGCATTCTCCCTGACGGCCACCAGGGGGCAACTCCGCTGGTTTTATAGAAGTCTATGATAAAATGATTTTATCTATTACCTCAGTAAACATTTCAGTCTCATTCAGTACAGCACGACTTTTATTTGGTAAATATGGTCCATTTAGAGGCAAATGGATGCTAATTATAAGCAAGCTTTGGTGATTGACACGTCGCAACCCCAGTGTTGGTGTGGCGCTGTTAGTTTTGAAGCTTTCACCTTTTTGTTTACGGTTCGTTAAAGTTCATTATAACATTCCGTAAGCACAGGCCCTGATTCTGATGTTAGCATTTAGCTAAAACCCTGCTTTGATTGCCATGTCGCATCTCATATTTGGCTTCTAGCTATGGCTTTTAGCTGAGCTCAACCAAAGTTTACCTCTGATATTTGATTTAAAATAGGGGGGTAAACATTCATCTCTCCTTTCTCTCTTCTCCCTTCCAAGTCACACCGCCCCTCCATTTTCTATTTTCTACCCTTTTATCTCCATCTCTTCCTCTTCCCATCCACAAAAGCTTTCTTTGGTCTCTTATCCACCCATCTCCGTCCTAATGAAATTTCCTGAGTGCTGATCAAAGGGGGAGTCTGTGCCTTGTCAAAAAGGACACAGGAAAGACGCGGTGCTTCTAAGCTCCTTCTGGGGCAGCCGCACGTCTCTGCCTTTCTTCCTCTGCAACTTTACTTTATACTTTTACATCTCTGATGCTGTAGCGCTGCGTTTCATTCTGAAATGCCATCTATCACTGAAAGATAATGATATATATTGGGAATAATAATAATAGAGGCTCTAAAACCGATAAGAGATTTTTTAAATTCATGTTTTACAAACAATTTAACTTAAAAAGCAAATCTGGGAATTATCTGTGTGTGTTATCTGTTTTCAACCTTCTACTCGTTGATTATATTTTATAGATTTGGAAAGCAAAATTCAAGCAGCTTTTCCAGTGTTCAACTGTTTGTGTTATAATACAGGTTGAAAAAGTATTTTAGAAAATATTGGATGTAAAAAATCTAATTGAAAAAAAAAACGTATGTCAGGTCTTATTAAATCTCATGAAAAAAGACAAAAAAAATTCGCTCAAACAATGAGCTAAGTAAAAATGAATGAAAAAATGTCAAATATGTTATGTCATAACAAAAAAAAGTTTTAAAAAATAGATCAAAAATATTTTGAAAAAAAAATAATTTTATGTCAAAAAAATGAAAGAGAAAGTAAAAAAAGATTAGGTCAAAAAATGTTTTGAAAAAACTATTTGAAAAAAGTTTAAAAAAAAAAACAGTTCAAGAATAAGAAAAAAATGTTTAAAGCTAAAAGTCCAAATATATTTTGGAGACTCGATCCACCAGTGTGTGTGTGTGTGTGTGTGTGCACGTGGTTCAGCAAGGTTTGAGTCATTTGAATGAGGAACCAGTACGTTGCATCGGGAACGGAAGCTGCCAAATGGAGCGATAGGCACCCCACGTTCAGCACCCTGCCGGCCGTTATGGCCCCCCTTTGGGGGCATTACCATACCAATGGTAGGAAATGATGGGACAAATGAAGATTAATGGCTCGCCGGGGTGTCAATGAAGTCATTCAGGAAGCTCCTGGGGGCCTCGATGAAGTGGGGGAGGTCTGGGGGGGGTTTGAGAAGAGCAGGCCTGATGTCCATCTTTCAACCATCCTGGATCAAGCCTGTACATGGTGGTCTTAGGTTTGAAAACACCTCCTCTAACTTCTTTTATTATTAAATAACAACTTGAGCGTTGTAATCCTGTTTTAATACACGAAGCTTCAACTTCTATAACTGAGACATCCTTTCCTTCTCCTACACGCTCACAAAGTCCTCCGACTTCCTCCGGCCTTTGTACCATCGGTGACAAACACGACCAAGTATGCAACAACACGCAGACATAATGTGACTGATGCAGCTGAATCACATCCTCACAAACGGAAAACAAAAGATAGCGGATAAATGACTTCTTTTTTTTTTGATTTCATACAAAAGGACACAAAGTCCTGCGATTTCCTCTCGCTTTTGTATCACTTTCGATGGTTCCTACGCACTTTATTCCACAGTGCAGGCGGACCAGAATAATCTGTTCTTGTGCCAAACACACACACACACACACACGTTGCTCTGTTTAACTCCGGCGGCATCATCTACGGCCGCATATCTAACCGCACTAAGAAGTGACTAATGTAAGTAGGTTAGTCCATTCCTCCACGCGATGACATGTCACCAGACCCCGGCCCCCCCTTAAAACAACGTCTTACACTTCCTCTTCCCTTTTGTATTGCGCCAATCAGCCGAGCCCACCTCTGACCTGCTGTGACTGGGCCGTGGTGATTGATTAGCACCGCTGGGGATATTTATCCAGCCTTTTGAGGAGGAAGAGCCTCCTGTCACTCTGTTTGTCGAGCAGCTGTCCCTCCAGTTGATGGCTCAAACACCCAGGCGTCGCTTTTCAGCCACTTTTTAGGCTTACCGCTCCACCACTCCACTCGTTTGGACTTTTAATTTATTTATTTGTACTCCTCCGGTTGTTTTCTGTTGGTCGCTTATTCCTCAGGAGAGATGGTGTCTATTTTTTCACCGAAGTTCCTATGTGTATTTACCCAAATGTGTGCCAGGCGTTATCTATCAGGACTGCTTACAGTGGAGATGATGACAAGCAGATGGGCATTTTGTTTGGGAACACAAGTTCCCAACTGGGCTTTTATCAGATCGGGGGGCTGAACACCAAACAGGCATTCGAATGGGCAACACCTCCATCCTGGAACTCTAAAAGGAACAATTAATGTGGCCGATGAGACTTTGACACTTGTGACGCCCTGACTATCCTGTCAATACACATCCGCAGTCAGGAAAATACGCGTGGAGTGGTTTCAACGATCACGTGATGCATTTTAAATGTATTATTCTGATAACAAAGATGTAAAACCCAGACAATACGTACATTTAAGAAGCCATGCTAGCGCCTTGACCCGAGGGGTTCCTCAATTGGCAAGTACACGCTAAACCGAAATGGTGAACGGTTGACATTATAGCGGCTGATGGTCGGGATTCCTCCGAGGAGGGAGTTGTACCAGCTTTCAGAAGACCAACCAAAGCGGCTTCTGAGAGGTCAAACGGATGTTCTCTCTCAGAGGAGTCTGGGGCCTTTGCGGAGAGCGAGGAGATGACGGCTGCAGTAGATCCCAGCACTCGTCTCCACTCCAACATGGATTATTCCTGTGTTGCTGTCTGGAATGCATCTCGACCAAGAAAACAAAGCAATCAACAGCATTTATTCATTGCATATGTCAGTGCCCCCCCCACCCCCCCACTCCCCTCCTGCTTTGTACTGTAATGTGGCTTCTGAACAGGAGGTGGTGCCAAACCGGACACGGGTCAGTTCTTTTCACAGTTTTGACAATGCTGACAATCGCTACGGATTAAAAAAGGCACGACGGAGTAAATGCAGGCGCTCCCGGTGAAGTAAGGAACCCGTTCCGCTGAGGAACACAGTGCGCACTCAAAGGGATACGAGGAATTCGGATAAAAGCCGTGACTAATTGTGGCCAACTGTCTTTGTGGTGCGGGCGACAGCGGGGAGCACGTCGCGCTGAAAGGAGTTTCACCACATGACAACGGGCCGCAGGCTGACTCACGGCCCGGCGGAGGATTCCGTAGTATTCCCGTTGTATTTGGTTTACGATACCTTGTGCAACTTGCACTGCATTTCACTGTTGTCTCCAAATATAGCTGAAAGCTCCTCAGCGCTGAGACCTGCGAGGCCTTGTGAGATGTTTCACGAGCCTCCGCGGTCTCGTGGTTCTTCTTGCTCTTCTTCCTCTTGTTTTTTACCGAGTTAGAGCTCCTTCTTTTTTGTCAACGTCCATTGAGCGGACCGCGGCCGCCGTGATTCATAACGTCTGCCCTCAGGCGCATTCACTCCACGGAGCTCCACTCCGTGGCTCGCCGGGGCTTCAGCGCCACTCGTGCAAAGTAAACAGCCGCCACCGGGCCAGTCGGCGCGGCACCAACATCTGCCAGTGTTTTCCCGAGCCGGTCTGGACGTTTGCTAATTGTAATCACAGTCGAATTCCCCCAGACTGCAATTAGCGAGCCACTTGGTAAATATTCAGGCACAAGCTAAGTGGACCTTTGATCATTCTTTTTCTCCTCTCCTCTCGTTCTGTTGCATTTAAAGCTCATGTCACTGTGTGTGTGTGTGTGTGTCCCAGATTTAATCAGTGGTGTTTTGCAAATGATTTACACTTTCATCACATGCCTGGTGAACCAGCATATTTGTTTTCCCCCTCATGACTATTTAAGACAACAGCGACCAAATGAGTTATAAAATCATACGAGCAGATCGCACGTTCATTTTTCTGAAGCTGTTCTCGCGGAATCGTCGTTGAATCGGACAAGTGCCTTGTTTTCCCCGACCGAGGGTCCCAGAGTGGAAGTTGTAACCCCTTCTGGCTCCAAAGTAAAGAAATCGAACTTGGCCTCACGCCTCCTTAACGTTTCGCTGCGTCAATACCTTTTTTTTGGAGAAAACCCTCCCGCCGGCCAGTCGCAACAGGCCGCGTTTTATTTTTCGTCGGCCCGACATCCTTGTCTCTCTTCTGGTGACGAGCGCGATGGAATCTCTCCTGGCGTTTTCTCTCTGATTGAACGCGGCGCTCTTCTCTTCCGGCTGGTCGCCAGCGCGGGTTTGAGTTCTCGGTATCGACCAGCGAGCTTTGCTTTGCTCAAACGCCGCTCGCCCGCCGTCCTGCTTCCAGGGTATTGGAAGTATTTCCGGCCCCGGTTGTGTTTCTATGGTGCAGTAATTAGAAGGCAGAGCGAGAGTCTTGGCTTGTGGCTTTCGAAGCTACAGTGGCAAAAGAAAACAAAAAGTGTGTGTGTGTGTGTGTGTGTGTGTGTGTGTCTATGCACGTAACGGGATAGCACCGAGGGATGGATGAGCTCTGGGAAGCTGTGTGCATGTGTGTTTGTGAGCATTGGGGGGGGGGGGGGTAGGATCCCCAGGCAAGTATCAAACTTCAAGGGCTGTATTAGTATCAGCTTACACGTGTGTACAAGAATACCACCGCAAAAAGCCTCCGATGAAGAAACCGACCTGCCAGCCCAGCTCTGGCCACATTAGAAGAAAACTCCAAAGTTACTGCAGGATGCAGTATATTAGGCACAGCAGGAGGGGCGGCCTGTCAGAAATACACGCCAGGCAACAACTTTAACGCCTTTCAAACTACAGCGTGGCCCTCTGAGAGCGCCATCCTCCGGGTTGGAGGTTTGTATCTGTTCCTTTTCATCATTTCCGTTTGTCAACCAAGTGCTCTCTTTGTTGAAGGAGTCAAGCTTTATTATTCTAACGACGATCTGCATCTCAGTCAGCTTCCCCAGACACGAGGACGGTGTGTGTGTGTGTGTGTGTGTGTGTGTGTGTGTGTGGGGGGGGGGGGGGTAGGGAGGAAATGAGGGCTCTTTGTGCTCTGCTACCTGGCAGACATCTCCAGCATGTGTCGTCTTGCCTCTTGGCAAGCCGAGACCACCGGCGCCCTTGGAATGCTCTCAGTTCAGGAAATCTCGTTTATTCTCACAAATGCTCCCCCCCCCCCCCCCCCCCACAACGCCCTCCACCCCCCTCCCTGCTCTACAGCTGCACACAGTATATTTCCCTCTTTTTTACGCCTCAGTCTGACTTTAGTGCCTTTTTTTAAAATTGCCTTTCTCTGTATATGGTTTTGCCCGTTTGTGTTTGTCTGATCCGTCCGTGCTCTTTGTGTTGTCCCTTTAGACACAGCAGGGGGGTGATGTTGGATGGGGGGTGATGTTGGATGTGGGGTGATGTTGGATGACCAGTAAGCAAAACACACGTCACAATGACACAGTGTGGCTACTATCCAGTCCATGCACATGCTACTGTTAAACAGAAACAATCCATTTTAACAGACAGTCACATCTACTTACTCTCCAAGTATCCCCCCCCCCCCATCTCCAAGTATTGTACCGCACTATGCTGTGTTTTCAGCATCCGATAAGCCTTCAAGCTGATAAATCTACTACTCAAACTGGCCTCGCCGGCTTGTATTTCACGGCTCTATTTCACGCGTGCCTGAAACGACATGCCCCCCCCCCCCCACCAAACACAGACCAAGTACGGTGCCGACACATGTGGAGAAAGTGTCCCAATCTACAGAAAAGTGTCCCAGTAAATTGGTTGTTAGAGAATATGCTGACTTAAATATGATGTAATCATTCATAAGAACTGAATCAGAACATAAGAATAAAGAATAATGGGTACAACTTATTTAGTTTGACCGGATCACATTGTACTGTGTTGATTTATGGAACTCAGTGTTTCTGAATACATTTCAATGTCCATATCGTTACTTCTGATGCCTCTTGGCTATTTGTATTTCTTGGCTTTTTGTTCCCTCAAATCCGAGATGGCTCCCCTTAATTTCCAAAAAATATATATTTTCACTGAAATATAAGATTTCTGTTACACATTACACGTTGTTACAATCAGGGATGCTAACGCCGGCGTCTTAGGCCAGTAATTGAAAACCTTTGCGCTCGATGAGCTGCGGGCTCGTGAGACGTTCTGCCCGGTCGTCCTCTAGTCCGTGTGAAGCCCGGGGCGAGAGGAAGAAGTCATCATTCGCCACCATCTTGGTATCCAGACCGACGTACAGAATAGAAGCTGGCAGGGGGCCCAAGAGGGAGGGGTGGGGGTTGCAACAAATAATACCCCCTTTGTAAGTCCCAGATATCTGCAGCTGAACCTCCTGATCCCGGCTCTGTGCTCCGCGGATCCCGACACCACATTAGGAGCTGCTTACAACTGGACCAGGTGTAAGTTCTGGGCGGATTTGAAATGGGAGTTGGAGGAGGAGGCGCAGCGATGATGATGCAAAAGGAGCCGCAGTGTGAAAGACGGCGAGACAAATGCGCCGTTGTGTCCAATGTCGATGAGCGTCCTCCGCCGGCCTCCGTCGTCTTCATCAAGATTTAAGTTGCCCAACGTGGCTGAAGGGACGTGGATCCCTCTGCAGCCCTTCTGTGTGGCCCAGCTGCACGTTTACATCGCTGCGGGTGAAGGGTCAAGGAGATGCCTTCGGACACTGAGGCCTTTGGCAGCTTTTTGCGTGTTCTTGAGGAACGATGCATATGAGTGATTAGTTGCAACCAATTAAAAAAAAAGACTGAACTTTGCCGACTAGTTCAACTTTGAGGAAACAAGTGACGGCTTGGAGCTTCCTTTTTTTTTTCTCCATGTCATCTCTGTAGTCAGAGTAATTAATGTCTATCAGGAAGCCCCCAGAAACACTCTCAAGCCCAGAAAAAGGAAACCCTGACTGTGGTCAAGGGGGGGTCACACCCACGAAAAACTCTGATGTGTTTCTGGTGACGGGGGGCTACGGGGCGGGTCCGTCCTAAATCCTGTTGCCCCGAGAAATGAAAGAATTGGAGAGGCTGCCTGACCAGTGTCCTCCAGGCCAGACCCCACAACTAATCTCCTTCATCTCGTCTTCTCGCTGGGGGGGGGGAAATGCTACACTTTCTTCCTCTCCCTCCTCCTCTGGGATCCTGATCGCCTCAGGGAGCTGTGGCCCTTCTATCGCCCATCCATTGCCCCACTGATCCCCACCGCACTACTTACCCGCCTCACCTCCCCTCTCTCCCTCGACTAAGCCGCCCCCCTCCTCCTCCCTCACTCCCTCCTGGGCCTCCGAGCTGGACTGCCTTCCCTTTCTGGCTTTCCCCTCTTCCTTCCTTCCTCAGTTCCTCCACTAATAGCTCCCTTGTTGCTGACTGCTTGGGGCTGCCAGCTGAGCGGTCAATCGTGGAAGATTCATTCGCGACGCGGTAATTGTAAACAGACAGCGAGAGAGAGAGAGAGAGAGAAAGAGAGAGAGAGAGAGAAAGAGAGAGAGCGAGCGAGCTTCGGACCGGCTGGTCGCTGACAGAAAGCAGAATGGAGGAACTTTGTACTCTTTCTCAGGCTCCTTCTTCCCCTCCTCTTTTTTTTTTTTTTCTCGCTTTCTCCCGCCTCCCTCATTTTCTGCCCCTCATAATTTAGGCACCGCTCACATCGGTGGCCGACCTGCGTCTCATTCCCCCCCCCCCCCCCCCCACGGGTGTCTTCATCGAGCCCGGCTGAGCGCTCGCTACGTGCTTCTGCTCTCGTTTTGTTGGTTGCGTTTTGGCCTCCGGGAGGATACACGAGGAATCACACAAAATAAACCTGTTCAGCCCCCAAACTCCAAACATGGGATGTTCTTAGATGTTCTTGAGTTTTAAGTCATTTGATGTTTTTTTGTTTTTTTGACACTGCTTGATTGACTGCCGCCTCACTGCTGTGAGGAGATCGGGATTTCTGTGTAATATATTTCTTTAAGTTGCCCCAGTAACAAGAAGATGTGCCTGTTGGAAACACTAAACATGAGAGAGGAGGACACACTGTGTGTGTGTGTGTGTGTGTGTGTGTGTGTGTGTGTGTGTGTGTGAGAGAAAGAATCCAGTAGTGCCGGGCAACCAGACCCGTCCCTGACCTCAAATGATTGCTCCTCTGTGCCGGTGCTGCAAGCCGTCAGCAGCCAACCAGTCTCCCTTCTGCGCTTTTATCTCCTCCTGTCCTTGTTTTTGTGGTTCTGTGTTTTTTCTTTTTCCTCTTCCCTTTCCCACACTTATCTCTCCGGCATTCTCAAAGTCCAGCAGCGGTTGTTTGTGGGGGGGGGGGGGGGGGAGATCTCAACGCTCTTATCAATCCCCTTTCGTCCGTTGCTACTTTTTAACGGCGTTCCAGCTGTCTTTGTTTTCCTTTCTTTTTCTCGGCCGTAGCCAAGAGGACGCATGGAGCGACCGAGGGACGTCCGTCCCCGGCTCACCCGAGTCCCCTAACCTCACGCACCCTGAATGGACTGTTACATAGGAGTGTTTACTCATCTGCACAAAACCACTAAAAGACCACATAGGCCGGCTGTAAACGCACCACGGTGAGCTTCAGTGTCTTTGTGTTGGCTTTTGTTGTGTGCAATAAACATGAGTCAGTTGTTGGGCCACAGGTAAACATTTGCGTTGAGATAATGCACTTTCCACGAGGCATTATGAAGAGGGCTTGTTGCACAGGCAAATGAATGTGGCCTTGAATATTCCCTCCGGAGAGCCGATTCACGTTGTCTTGCATTCTTCTACACAATCACTATACAAGGCAACTATTTGTCTTCTATTTTTTGTACGTCTACGGGTTTGACCTTTGGCCCGACAACACTGGTAAGTAAGAGATTCAGGCTTTTCCACCGTCACACTCTCCCAAGAACGCACGGCGTGTAAGACCTGAACCCAAACGATGGTCACGACAACCGCGCAGCTCTTTTCCCCCAGTGATCCCTGCACTTTTGTTTCCTTTTTAAAGAAAGCCCAAAAAAGAAGGAAGGAAGGAGGACCGGCCTCTGCGGACATTTTGCGCTGCCCTTGAAAAACGTTCATTCCGAGCCTTGATTACGGCGGCCTCTCCGCAGACG
Source organism: Gasterosteus aculeatus (assembly GCF_964276395.1). Lineage (NCBI taxonomy): Eukaryota > Metazoa > Chordata > Actinopteri > Perciformes > Gasterosteidae > Gasterosteus > Gasterosteus aculeatus. The sequence continues at coordinate 3,429,923 of NC_135691.1, forward strand.
GACAAGGCGCGCTAAACGCAGCGCGGCCAATTGGTCCGGTCCCAAATTAAGGCGGAGGGAAACGGAGAGAAATTAGGAGACGGAAGCCACTAATTAAAAGCTGCATGCTCGACAGATTGCATCAATTTTATTTTCTTTAGCGATTGCCAGGACTATAATTTCAGTGCTTTGCTTGTATCCCCGGTGCACATTCCAGGGCCGCTCGTGCACAGAGGAAGCTCTGTCAGTGCGCCGCGCTCCCTTGTTGGTGGTTCGTTAGCGAGAGAAGAAAAAAAAAGCACAAACCGGGGGACTATTTGGAAAACTTTTAGAGACTGCACATCATTCGGAGTAGACGAGGAACCATTCATTAGACATTTTCAACAAGGGTCTGTTCGCAGGAACGTTTCCCCTTCCTGGATTAGGTTCCGTGGACGGCTGCCAGCACATTTACTGTGCGGAGAACGGGAGATTGCATTATGCTCGAGTGGTTCGGGTGGTTAACCAATACGCTTGCTTTGGAGAGCTGCAGGGAAACGTTGAGCACGTTGACCTGAGGGAGGCCGCGGGGGGGCACACGAGGCCCGGGGGGCCCGAGTAATGGTGTTCATCTGGCAGAGCGACCCGGAGCACTTGTCTGTGTGCTCTCATTGTAAAAGGAGGAAGCACCGGGCATGTTCTGTTATTTTTATTTTTTATTTTGTGGTCATAGCAGACGGGCAGCGGTTCCAGAAATAGGTAACAAAGTGAGCCAAAGAGTCACAAAACTCTTCAAATACGTCCTGGCGAATGTTGCTCCGTGCACATTGTTCTCCACAAATAGATCAAAAAAAAAGAGTCAGCGTGACATAAAATCAGAAGAGTTTTTGAAAAGGAAAAAGGAGCTTTCTTGTTTTATATAAAGCTCAACTTCCCGATGCTATTTCTTGCTCATTGTTTTTTGGCTGATTACACCTTTTGGCAAGCTGTGGTGTGACGAGTGTCTGACACACACACACACACACACACACACACTTCATATGCAATTTGTGAATAAATAAAATAAATCGTATTGGTTGCAGATAAACTCCTCTGTATGAAATGGCATTTTTGTGACGCTCGAGAAGTCGAAGGGAGGAAACTCGACAGTTGGACGCACGGCTGTTTGCTCCTCCCGAACGACCCCGTGACCCCGCTTCACCGGGAGCATGAGCGGTACCCCCATTCCATTCCAACACACAAGTGTGTCCTGATTCCTCTTATCATTGCTTCCTTCCCAGAAGTGACAGCTCGATATCCCCCCCCCCCCTCACAAGCCGTCTCCTAAATGATGGAGGCAAAAAGGGAAAAAACGAGAGGAAGTAACGTAGACCTCTTCCCTTCTATTCCACCTAATGGGTTTTCCAGAGCGCTGAAGGCTGACCTCCCCCCTTGAACTGGATTTGTTCCTGTACCCGACACCTTGGGTTTCAGGAAATGTACAAAACAGGATAGCGCGACATATTCCTTGTTTTGTTTGAGAGACAAACACACTTGAGAATCCAGTGACATCAGCGGCCAAGGCTGCCGTGTTTTTCCTTTTCTTATTTTCCTCCTTTGCACGACCAGCTCTTTGTAATGTGATTGTTCAGCAAGACCCCAAACGCTGCGCCAATTATGACATTTCAATTTGAAGTCCTATCCTCTTTAGAATGAAGTCATTAAAAAAGCAGTTTAATGTAACCTTGACAACAGAAACTATTAACTAGCGACTTGTAAAAGTCTTTTATTTATTTTTTTAAATCAAGTTAAACGGCCGCGTGATGTTGAAACCGTCGGGACTGTTAGGACCCCCGGGTCAAACCTCCTGCCCGACCCTCTCTGATCGGGGGGGGGGGCACCCGGAGGTGACTGTGTCCTCTCTGTTGGTCACACCTGCGCCTGAGTGCTCTCTGACCTCAGTTCTTGCTCTTAGACCGAGTTCTCCCAAAAGAAAAGTCTGCTTTTTTTTTTTTTTTTTATGGATTCTCCTGGAACGAGTGCTCACCCCTCCACTTTTTACATTTACAATGACCCTTTCTTGGTCTTACGCAGCGACTGCATCGTATATGTGTCTACTTTCGGCCTTCGGGTTCCCATGGGAACGACCCGTACGCCCACGGCGTTAAACACTTCAAAAGCCGACACAAAGCTTCCCCGCCGCTGTCCTCGGTGTATTCTTAGTACGAATGTGTTCATTGGACACTGCTGGTCACTGCACCTGTTGCTATTTTCGGCGACGCCATGACCGTGTTTTGCGGCCGTACTGCGGACTCTCCCCGCTCTCCCCGCTCCTAACCATGTTTGCTTATCCAAAGTTTCTCCCCCCTCCAGTTTCAACGGGGAATTATCTGTCTTTAGAAAAAAGAAAAAGAAAAATGAAGGCAGCCCACTAATTTTAGATTGACTTGATTGAGGCCAGAGGCCAAAGGGATCAAACCCACATCCGTCGAAAAACCCGGGATGCTAATTCCAACCATAACATAGCTAACATATGTTTTGCTCTCCCCAAGCGCTGATTTGAGACCTGCGGGAAGCGGCGCTCCGCGCCCGCTGCAAAGGGCCATTCTTTCTTGTGGCATGTTCTGTGGGTATTGGCCCACCATGTGTATATTTATAGAGGCCGGGTCATGACACACGCACACGGACTACTTGTTCTCTCTTAAAGACATAAAGCTCTCGCTTTCTAACGCCGGCTGTTTTTGTAAGTGTTAGCAAAGTCGTTTTATTGAAGCATAATTGATTTTCAGGATGTTGAACCTTCATTTATTTATATTAAGTCTGTGCAAGAATGCTGTTTGTACAGCGGCAATCAGCAACCAGCTCTGCGCCTTTAACTTCTAATGCTTGACATTCATTGCAAATGTACCATTGATATCATGGCATGAATATTATCTAGTTGCTTTTCAATTTAGGATCAAACTCAATTAAATAATTTCAGCTAAACAGTTATGGTGAAGGATTCAAATAATACCCCATGTTTCATTAATGTTTCTGTGGAATTCTCCGGCCTGTTCATTCGATTTCTTTCAGCATTCCTGAGCTGCAGTGTTTCTAGATTCAATTAATGGGATTTTGCTTAAACCTCTGATTAAACCATACAGGTTGCCTGATTAAGCTTTTGGAACTGACGTAATCTGAGTGGAATTCATTGTAGTCCATTAAGTGATGCATGTCAAAGTCCGACATCCATCAAACTTTCCCGATTGTTCATTTATTTGAGATTTGTCACCAGCAGCAATACTGGGCTTCCCCCCCCCAAAAAGAACCTGAATGAAGAGCGTAACAAATGGTCGGCCTCCGTCTCAGGCGTCTTCAAAGGGGGCCCGGTAATGACAATGTCGCTGGAGGTTTGGCCCTCGGGGTCCGCCGTTGAGATGCTTAACTGTGGCTTAACTACCAGACCAATTACTCAACCTTAGCAAGAGTCACTCGATGCCGCTGCCACAGGAACAACACCCCCCCTACACATACCTCCACCCGCTCGTTTGGTGTAGCACCCCCGAGCCGGAGCCTCGTCCTCCGTCGCCCCGAAGCCCTTGGGCCCCTCTCAGCCCCACATCGGGCTTTCTGTCGCCACTTTTCCTGTCAAGCCTTTGTTACATTGGGAAGGTGACATTTTACAATGTGTTTATCGGTGTGTATGTGGGGGGGGGTTGATAAAATACAATTTTCAGGGACATTTTTTTCCTGTTTCATGGGAAAGAAATGACAGGAAATCGTTGTATGTAGCCTGTAAAGTTCAAACTCAAAAGCTGGAGGGAAGGCGGTTGTTCACCGAGGTGAAATTGTTCATTAGACTTAAACATCCTTGTATTTTCCTAAAAGATAGGGCTCTTAAACAAGGATGTTTACCACAGAACTCATATTTCCAGTATGTCAGGCACCACTTTTGTATATTTAAGGTCATGCAAACACAAGCCTTTCTCGGCGCCCCTTGTTTGTTTGCGAGGCGCGATACAACAATGGCTGTTTGTGGATCGCCAAAGGCAGGAAGTGTACAGTATCCTTTCTGGAAAATACACACAGCCCCGTTCACTTCATTAGTCCTCCCGAGCGCGGCGGTGTGGGAGGCGTTTAACGCCATCACAGTCAATAAGGGAAGTGAACTAGCTCACGGGCTAGCATGCTATCCATCACCCTGGGAGCCAACGGAGGCGCCCGTGCGGGCGGCGGAGAGAGACGGCAGTCGCGTCTCATTCGCTGAGTCTCCCGCAATCCCCCCCCCCCCCCGGCTTATTCCCCATCTGGCCAGCGGTTCCGTGCTAAAGCCTGGAGATGCGTAGGGCCTAATTCCTACACGCCAAAGCATTACCGTCTGTCCAGCGCCCACGGAGACGAGATGGTCGCCAGGTGTCTTCCTGTCTTCAAAGTGTCGGCATCGTTAATCATGCCCCCCCCCCCCCCCCCCCCCCCCCCCCCCCCCCAACCCTCCTGCGTCGCCTCACATGTGTTTTATTTTACACACACACACACTTGCTCTCTGCATCCCTCTTTATTTTTGGACAGTCTGTCACCCAGCTGCATTTCCTGTGGGGTTTCTATACAGTTTGGGCCTCGATTGGAACCACATTGGCGAAACTGCGTGCCATCTTAATGAAGTCACTGTGATCCAAATGGGTGGGTGGTACGGAGGGGGTGGTGGGGGTAATTGGAGAAGCGGAGCCTGCCTGCAAAGGGCCAAGGGATACTAGCCCTCCCAGCCTGCCCTTTAGCCCCCAGCAGACTGCTCTTTCTCTCTAATGTGGCCACTTTTTTTTCTTATTTCCCCCCCTCCTCTTCGCTTCATCCACTCCTTCAAAGGCAAATCTATCTTTCATCTATCTTTGCTAATGGTATTAACGCAGCTCAGGCTTGTGAACACAGCCTCCACAGCTGCGAGGCCCTAAAAAGCTTCAGAGAAGAAGTGCCAGCAGAACTTACCCCTCCCTGTCCTGGGAGGGGTATTCATTCAAGTCCATGCCATTTCTTTTTGCAGTTTACAAGCCCAGCGATATTACAACGCACAGCAGGTTATCTTCTAACAAACAGGAAGTGTTTGTGGATCATGTCTATTCTTTTTTGTTTTTTGCACATTGGATCTCATTTGGCACGTTGTCCGCCAAGGCCGCGTCCCATTCGCGGCGCGGAGGGCGCACTATCGACGCCCTCGCTGACGCAAAACCAGGCAGGAATAAAAAGAGCTCTTTCCTCTGGAAATGCACCAGGGGGACTATTTCTGTAGTTTTAAATAGTCAAAGAGGGGTCCCAGCCAGAGAAAGGAAGAAGGGGGGGGGGGGTGAGCAGCAGACTGTTTCACGTGCCAGATTCTTTAATGCGTTCCTCCGGGCTGGGAGCTGGCTGAACTCTGGGCCGCTGTGGGAGAGGAAGTCCCAAGCCTGGGGAGTTTCAGACATCCTGTTTTGTAGGGCCATCGGCCAGGACCGGGCCTGTTGCACGCCACCTGCGGACCGCGGCATCACATCTGCCATTGGACCGGGGACGGCGGCCCCAACGCTCACGCACCTCCGGCATTTTTCGATCCAAATGGCCTGTCTTTGTCCCGCTGCGTCCCGCCCGCCTTCCAGACGCCCAACCACAACTTTTCAGATACAGTAATCTCACTCAGCTCATCTAAAAACTACCGCCAATACTTGGGCTCTATCTGCCTCACATTTCTCCAATCTTGGACTGGTTCTCAATTTCTCTTGAAGAGCATGATATCATTTTGAAGGAATGTGTCTTTGAAATTTAGGAATTAGTCCATAAACGGGGCGTGAAGCAGAAGAGCTGAAATATCGGCCATAAAATGTTACCTACTGTGAAATTTAGTGCGTGTGACTCCTTGAGTGAGAACGACATACTTTCAGAAGTCCAAGGTCAAAACCACGCTTTTTTTTTTACCAGTAACTGGCCAGTGAATCGGATTTTGATGTATCCGTCGTGCATGCCGACATTTAGTTTAAATACGTTTTGCAAAATATGCGTAAAAAGGACCAAACGTTCCAGCAATGACCTGCCATTTCTTTGTGTTCTTCTTGGCATTTAGACAGCACGGCACGCCCCAGAGAAAGTCCCTATCCTTGTTCAACGTGACCAAAATACACCTCCTTCGGAGTGTAGTCAGCGTCTGGCCGCCCCCCCCTGTGCTCGGAGGGCAGGAAGTTTAGTGGGGATGGCGCTCCCCTGGCCGCTGCTATTTAGGACAACAGGAAAGCGTTTGTGTCTGTCTCGACCAGCCCCTCCTCCTCCTTCCTTGATTGGCCCGGCCTGTTCCTTCACAGTCATTCCCGCTGGAGCCAGCTGCATTCCACTCCGTCAATGTCCAAATGGCCACCATGTGACCTTTGTTCAGCGGGCTTTTTTTTTTTTTTCCTCCCTCAACGCTCTTTATCTTTTCGGAACGGTGTGATCCTCGTATCCAGCGAGCGAGCGAGCGGGCGCATGGCGGCGTATTCCTCGTTGTGATTGGTACCGGTAGCCCGCGTGGGGGGCGTGCGGAGGTGTCATGGGACTGTGGAATCTTCATCTGGCATCCTTTAACAGTCCTAAATGCTGTGGGGGGGGGGGGGCTCAACTTCTAACCCCAGGAAAACACCAATAGACCCCGCAGGCCGGCTTCAAAGGGCCAGCACATCAAACGCAGCAGAGCGCATCGACGGTCAGCCGGACGAGCGGGAACCCTCCCATTTGTCAGGCCAATGACTTATGTGCATTTGCTCCCCGTTAAAGCGGGCGTTTTGTATGGGGGGGTGGGTGGGGGGGGGGGGCTGCTGCGTCGCCAGGCACACGTCGCAGGGCCCAATAGTGAGCTGCTGGTCTGCTGCGCCAGGTAGTGCTCATGTGGAATATGAAATGTCAGTGTGCCCCCCCCCCCCCCCCCTCCGCCCCGAGCGAAATATAAAGAAAACAGCTGTCCATCTGTTTAATTCTCAATCTTTTGCCGCTGTTTAATCTCTTTGCAACCTTACCCCCCCCCTCCACCCCCCCGTAACCCTGACGCTAGCTTGTCTGAGTGGCCTTTTGCCATACATTCCTCCCTTCCCTGTTTGGCCTCTGCCTCAGGAAGTGGCCCAATTAGTGGATAAACACCATGGAGGGGATGGGAGGGAGGGGTCGGACAACTACCCCTCTCGCCCCCAAGCGTCTATGCCACCACTCTGTCGGCAGGAAAGATGGAGAGGAGCAGGGGATCCGTGATGGGGGGGACCGAATGCGCTTGTCTATCTCTATCGCTTTTCTATCTCAGAATGACCTCCTTTTGGTTTGAGAGCTTAGGAATATTACACAGAATAAAGATATACCATAAACGCATATATCCAATATATACCATAGAGCAGTTTGATGGATTCATAGCTGTAGTTTTCGGTTTATCAAACCACAAACTTATGTAATCGTCAGACTCAGACTGCCTGTGTACCTTTTTAAAATATACGAAGACAGTCATTTAAGAAAAGAAAAAGCATCATGTTACATTTGAATGCTGTGCTACCAAAAGATGATCTGCTGGAAAAGAGCTTCGAAGAAATAACTTTTTTTTTTTTTTTTTTCTCCGTCCCAGTGAATTTCCAAATTGTAATTTGCCGTTCCGTTTTCATGATGCAATTATTGGTTGGTTTGCCTGGAGTGCCGTGGTGAACGTATTTGCGGTCCACAGATTGAATAATGCAGACTGTCGACATCGTAGCCTCGGGACAGGAAATCGTGATCCGCAAATAACTCTCTTAATTAGGTACGTTTATGATCAACTCAAACCACATTTTTTTATAGCTGTTTTCCTGTCAGCTTTTTGATGTAGTGGTTTCCTTTTAACAAGAGGTTTTCTGATTTTCCCCCTCTATCAAATACGGTCACCATGGACCAAAACAAAGAAATCCCAGTTGTGGTTGTTTGCTCCTCTGCAAATGTACATTCATACAATCACACGTGCACATCTCCTCCCCTCGGACGGCGGTGGAATGCTTTTTGGAATTTAGTGTGTGATTTACAGGTGACACTGACTGGCTAAACTCAGGAAGCACTTAGTTTGACATATGACACTTCTGTGACCCCCGAGGTAAGAACCATGTAGTCTGCGGAGGATGTTTGTAAAGAATCGACGTTTTGAATAAGGTCAAGATGGCATTTACAGCTGTTTTTGTTATAGACCATTTAATGCCCCCAGTTGCAGACAGCAACCGTTAGACAGAATATGTTTTAATATTTTAAAACAAGGATGTTCAGGGCGGATTTATAGACTTTAATAACTTGATGAGGCAAGTTGTAGCAGTACACATGAAGTAAGACCGTCACCGTGGGTGTGGACGGATCCTCAGCAGGGCCCTCTGGGGGGGCTTAAAGATTTAAGCTGAGGCTCATGGTCTGTACATTTGATACTTCCTCTTTGAAATGAGCTCCAGAATCACACAATTTATGTATATATATATATATATATATCAAATGCCAGTATATATATGTGTGTATTTTGTAGTCCAAATTGAATTAAAGCAGTACTTTGCCTGTCAGTCCCCAAATCAGTGACTTGATTGATTCTGCCCCCCCCTTTACCATATGACCGTTATTCAAACCGGCGATTCCTTCCCGCCCGTTTCCCTGAAACAGCCAGTTACCGTCCCCGTGTGCCCAAACGCAGACGGAGCCGATGGTCAGATAAGCAAATGTTATCCAATGGGCACAAATTAAAGCTGTATGGTCCAAATTATGCACACACGTGTCAATCTTTGGATGCCGGACGGGTGTCTATGCATCCTCGTTGGTATGGCAGGAAAGACGCCCCGTCGGGCTGTGTGTGTTTTCTTTGCCCCGCTTGGTGGCTTCAGGCTTTCAGAGTGTTTGCGGCGCAGAGCAGGATTCCATGTGGCCGTCAGCGGGGATGAATTACTGCAGCGGTCCCAGCGAGGAGCGTGGAGGTGCAGAGGAGAGCTGGAAAAGCAGTTTACATTCTGCCTGTCACAAAGCGCTCACCTTTGACGGAGGACTTCTTTGCCGCAGAGCGACAAACGGCAGAATGAGTTATTTTGCTCTGGGACCAAAGAGGGGAAAAAGCCTACTTCAAATCTGCTACATAGATACAGGAGAACATGTCCTAAACAGCTCAGAGTAGTCGCTTTAATGGGATACTCAGGACATTCTGCAGAAGAAATACAGTTTATTTCATGAAAGGGAACAGTCGGCGTAAAAGGAGACGTTAGAATCCAGTTGTTTGCATGAAATATGTTTACAAATGTTTCCCCGGCGGCTCGCGGTCGACGTGGGCTCCGTTGAAAGGAGAGAGGCGGTGCGTTCGAGGGTGACGGTGAAACTGAACAACCCACCGGCTATAAGACAGTGGCTATTATATTATCTTAATTACGAGCGCGACGCTCGGAAACGAGATCTCCCAAATTACACATCGCCGTGTTTGGTGCATAAATAGTCATTTCCGCACACAAAAAAGATCGTGCCTCTCACTGAAAATGGGATTCTGAGTTGTCAAGCCGAGCTATTTATGGTATGCACCGCTTTCCACCACTTTTTCTCCCTCTCTCCCGCTCTTGACGGACAGTAAAAGCCGCCTGGAAGTCAAACTGCAGCCCAAGATTAAGTTTGACGGGCAAATAGCCGCTGTTAAGACTGCGATGCCGCGTCTGTTGTCACAGCGTGCACACACCGCAGTCCCGTCGCCGAGAGATTTACGGGGTCCGAAGTGCAGGGGAGTTACAGTGCGAGCGTGGAGGAGGGGGGGGGGGGGGGGAGACAGACAGACAGAGAGAGAGGGAGGCAGGCCGGGGGTTAGGGGCTCTAAAAAGGTTGTAGGTTTTAAATACTTGACAGCGCCGTAAAGCTGTCACGCTCTTCCTGAAGCAAGCACGCACGTTTGGACACACAGCTGAGGGACACATTTCCACACAAGCCGTCCTCCTAAAGCATAAAAAATCACTGCATTACTTTGTTTGTACGTTGGCATCATCATGCTTCTGCGAGCTCCTCTTTTTTTTTTTTTACTCTTCCGTACCATTTTTGTGAAATCCATTATTGACACACACCTGCGTGGGCCTCCACCCGGCACATGCAGGTCGGTTGTTGCTGATGCTCGACGGTGATAACTCGGGGTCGTCCGCAGTCGGGGGAGAGAAGAGGGCAACTCACAACAAAGTCCCGACCCTCACAAGGAGCCTCGGGAGAAGGCGGAGGCCCTTTTTAAAGCCCGCCGCCTGCATGCAGCCGAGGGAGAAGCTGCTCGCCGTGCCGGTGATGTTCAGGATCCTTTCTCTTTGAACAAAGGCCCTTTTTTTTGTGGTTTCTCTTCTCCTTTTTTTGTATTCCTATGCTCTACCAAAGGTGGTGGGGCAGGACGATGGTTACCTACCAGGGTTGCAGTTCCCATGAAAGGAAACTGACAGGAAGTCCCACTTTGTTCCGTTTTCTTTTTTTTTAGTCATTAATCAATTGAGCCCTTGAAGAGGCACCGTAAATATTATAGTAATAAATAAAGACATTGTAATGAGCAACCCAAGAACCTAAAATCAACCCAACACATCACAGGTTTTCACAGCACGTGGAAACTGTTCAAGATTCCTCTCTCGTTCTCTGGAGGAGACATAAATGTGACTTCCCGTGTGCAGTTTGAGTGCTGCAAGCGATGATTATTTTCAATACCTCAGTTCATTGTTACCCAAATGCCTGGATCCCTGAACGTTGGGTTCCTTTAACATGATGAATTGGTTCGGTTGTTGAATGTTTGGGACAAACAAAGAGGACTTTGTACCCGGAGCCCATCTGCCCCTCGTGTTTTATCCCTAATGACTCAAAGCTATCACAAGATATCGGGCTGAACCGATGAGACGGACAAATACTACAAGTTTTCCTTCACTGACATTTCTAAAACATCAGGCGAAGCCCGACGTATCACGTTATCTCATCCAAAAAGTACATTATGTGTTAGATCCCAAGGTCCCCATTTCCCTTTTCTCATATCTTTTTGCATCTGTCCATCTTTTCTTCTTTCTCTCTCACACACACACACACACACACACACACACACACACACACAGATATGTACATGGGCCCGGAGAAAGAAAGCGAGAGAAGTGAGGTGTAACTGGTGAAGAGGGACATGTACATGCAGCTCCTGGTCTGAATAGCACTTCCTGGCGTGTGAAAGGCGAGCTGAGGAGGGAGGGGTGGGGATAAAGAGAGTGGGTGGTGGAGGGGGAGGGGGAGGAGGAGAAGGGGGAGGGTGGGGGGGCGCCTCCTCTTCCTCCCTTCTCCTGCTGCTGAAAGCCTTGTTTGTCATTCTTGCGAGCACCTCTCTGAAAAGGGAGTCAACTGGGGAGGTGGAGGACCGATGGAGGAGGGCGCGGGGGGGGGGTGTTTACAATGAGGCGAGGAGGACCACATCCGCGTTTGCCAGGTGTTCCCTTTGTGATCCTCACCTTGCATTCAGGCATGGAGAGAGAAACCGAGTGCCGGAGAGGAAGGACTACACCGAGTGAAAGGGGGAGAGGGACGGGGGAGGACGGAGGGGGGGGGGGGGGGGGGGGGGGGGTGGTATGGAGATACAACACACACGCAGAGAGAGAGAGGCGGAGAGGGGGAAAAGCCCCTAGATCCCGCCATTCTTTCACAAAGATAATCTGCAGGAAGGGTGCAGTGAAACGCACGCTCGTCTTCCCGAGGGGGGGGGGGGGGTGGGGCGCTGCCTCCTATTGATTCAGCGCAGGTTCACGGCTCTCGTGCACGCCATTGTGCTCCAGTGATAAAACGCTTTTCCACAGCCCATCGACGACGCCTTATCACAGGCTCGATCGCAAGCCAAGACCGCAGCGGCCCGCTGAACCCGAACGCGCGCCACGACGTGATAACGAGCGCTTTCCCAGCCGGGCCCGGACCCCCCAGCTCAGTCAGCTCAGACCCGTAGCACTATTACCAAAAACAGGCTTTTCTCAAACTTCTGCTCTACAGAAGACATAAATACAGATAATCGGCGCAAATTAGAGCGGGGACCCTCATCTGAGAAAGTTTGGCCCAAAAGATGCTTATCTCAGAAGACTTTTGTTCTTAGAGTGGATTTTTACACAAAATTGCAAGCAGATGGCAGCCAGCAAATAATGTTCTTTCTTTTTTTTTTGCGTGTGATTGATGCACCAGTGCAGCGCTGTTCTCACCAGCCTTAAGAGGAGTTGTTTGTGTGATCCTGTGGCAGTAATGTTGGGTAGTTGCAGTAAGCGGGGAACTGTATTATCCAAATTAGGGGGCCTCCAAAGCGTGTCTAAAGCTCACACGGTGGAAGGTTCCGCCTTTTGCTGACCACATTAAATATCCACTTTCATGGCACCGCCACAATTTTCCAGCGCCCAAAAATTTAGAACCAAATTTAGGCGTTTTTCAAATACAGGCAAGCAAGCCCCCAACCTAAGAATAATAATATGACTTCCCAAAGGTATTAATGAAGCCTTTATCATTGCCACTGACAGACCACTTCAATGTCTGATGCCAGCGTCGTACAGTTGATCTGTTCTTTAAGTTGTTTTGAATTGACACTTCCTAACCTGACCTCAGGTGGAGGAGCCGAGGCTTGTGGGAATCCGGAGACTTTCAGTTTGCGGTTTGAGATTAAGCAGTTGACAGGATGTGAATAGACCAGTTTATCTATCTTTAGAAACTGAAGATTGTTGTTTTCTTGCCAAAGGGAATCACCTAGATCCGGAGTAGTTACACAACCAGAGGTGTGGTTGTAGCTGGTGGATTTCTTATGAAGTTGAGGCAGACACACGTTTTTTCTTCAATGGCCAACTTGATTTGCATGGGCTCCATGCACAGATCGACTGAAAACCTTCCTCGTGGCATTCGATAGCCCACTTTTTAGGGGTCCTACCCTTCTTCCGCTGTTTACATCACACCTCCTCTGGTGTAATCTGTCAAAAGACGCAGCGTACTGAAGACGTGAGTCATGGCAAATTAACCACTGTGCCAAAAGCACTTGCTCACCTGCACTTTCTCCGTACACGATGTTTTTTAAGATGCAACACCCTGCCGTTGCCTTTAAAGTTCTGTATATCTTTTATCCTGATGGGATTACGAGCATAAAGAAGCACACTCACAGAGCTTATTTAGGATCGAGGTGCAAAAGTGTCTCCGAGCAAAGTTTTATTAAGAATCACCTGAACTCAACTGGGCGCGTAAAGCCTTGCGAGTAAAAAACAAAACAAACATGATTCAAGTCACAAAAGCTAAACACAGTAGCCGCAAGATTATGCCTTCTTCTTAACCGCTGTGACTGGGTCTGAATGGGTCCACAGCACCATTCATGTCAGCCAGCCCTGGAGAGCATGATTCAATTACCGGCAGCTTACTGTAAGAAAAATACCGAAATAGACTGGTGGGCGGTGTTGTGTTTCACTCAAGGTCAGGAGACTGTAAAATAATATCCCCTTGTAAGAGGAAGGATGTATTTCTCTGCAAACAGGGCGTTGCTGAGTCGACGGAACAGATAGGCCTGCGTAGGATGCGATTATTACTTTGACTTCGACTTCCCGGCGATGGGTCAGCCCTGTTTGATTGATTTGGTTTTAACGTCGCCATCATGCGCTTTTAGGTGCGCCCAGAAGTGATCTTTACACCATGTGGCAGTGCTCCGGAAAACCGTCTGGTACAACACAAAGTGCATGGTATTAATTCCATGGCTGCAAAGATGGAACAAGTGTTATCTTGTTCCATCTGTAGTCTATTGGCCTTGTTACTCTGTGCAAAGGCTTTGCATTCATCGCTACTTTTCTTTTACTTTTAGGTATTATAGTCCTGGTACTGTTACCATACTGGATTTGGTACCATTACTAAAACAATATGTTTGGTCGTAACAAAAAAAGGAATCTAAACCTCTCAAATATTCAGTTTTATCCAAACACAAGCACCTCTACAAGACAAGACAGTGTTTATCTGATGAAATAATCCGATAGCACACATCTGTGCACAAATGCACCAACAAGTCTTTTAGCCAGTTTTATTGGTCAGTCATATTCAGAAGCTCTAATATGACTTGAGATGATTTGTTAGATCCATCCATTTTAGTTCAGAGGTAATTATAAGGAATGTTTTGGCAAACTCCAGGCGCTACTGCACCTTGCCGTTGCCTGTGTTGGTGTATGCAGTGTATCCATGGCGATGATGCAGCGAGGGCCCCTGGCCCTCTGGGGTAACACCCCCCCTCCCCGATCAAATCGCTTTGCCCTAGTGAAGGATGCCTTAGCCTTGTAACTGCAGTGTGTTATGCGGCCCGTGGCCCTAACCTGTCAGTCCGTATCCATTTCCAGCATCCAATCTTGTCCACGAGTGGCGGAGCTCGCCCTCGCCCCCGGCAGTCGCCATGGAGACAGCCAGTCTGACCTGGAATGCCGCTGTTCAGCACTATAGAGGGTTTTACTTCTCTTTAGAAGGTCTGGAAGTATCAGTTAAAGACAGTCCAAGCCCCTTTTTACCCAACTCTAACCTTCAACACCCTCTCCCCACCCCCCACCCCACACACTTTACCCCACCCCCTTACCCCTCCTGTCTAATAACTCATGCAATCGGAACTCAAGAGGACACCAATTTCTCCAGATTCCACTTTCTCAAATTGCAGGAAAACGCACTTAACTGATGGGCCCTCCCGACTTGAGAGGGGCCATTGTTGTGCGCCTTGACCCTCCACCCCCGGCTCCTCCCCTCACCTTCCTCTGGCCTGTCTCCCCTCCGTGTCACATAACAAGCTAAGAGCACACCTTTTTCCAGCGGGCCCACAAACAGGCAATCCTTTGACAAGCCTCGGGCCTCTTTGGGCATCTGAAGGGCCATTCTCCAGGGTCAGGGACCACAGGGGAAAGTGTGTAAATGATACCTGATGGCATGTAAAAAGATCATTTGATAGGTCTAAATAGACTGACATACCTGTCACGGCTAGACTACAACTGCACTGCATGCCAAAGGGTAAATTTGCTTGGACAATTTTGGAATCTACCAAACCTGGAACAGTGCACACTAGAAAGATGTACATTTTCTAAAGCTCCCCTGTACAACCATGAACGCATGATTCGGGACTCGACGATTTTCATGCTCCCTTTCCATGCAACTCTTGAGAGACTTTAGCAGTTTCCCTCTTTAAATCCGGGGTTGGCCCCTGTCAAAGTGGTTTGAAATGGTAGTATTGCTTCAACAGTTAGATTGTCAGATTCAGCATCAATGCTCCCATTTGTTTCTCCCACACCTGTGCCCCATTCTCAGCTCTCTTGTTTGTCAAGGTAACCAGGCCTTCCTTAACTATATTCTTTAGGAGAAAATGGGGTGTGTTTTGGGGGTGCGCTACCTTTACCACCACAATGGCCAAGTCTTACAACTATAACCTTTTTTTTTCAGGTTCCTGGCAGTTGCTTGAAACATTTTTAGTCTTGTGTAGTGCTCGGTTGTAGTTAGTCAATCCCATCTAACATCGGGCGGGAGACTGAGTTCACCCTGGACTGGTTGCCAGTCAATCGCAGGGCTGACGTAGAGCGACAAAAGACCATTTAATCTCAATTCACACACCTACAGCCAAGTTAGACCCCCCACCCCCCCAGAGCAGCTTGGACTGTGTGAGGAAGCCGCAGAGAGAACCCACACAGTCCCGGGGAGAACATGCAGACTCCCCACAGTAAGGCCGCGTCAACTATGTCAGCCGTTATCTATTTTCAGCAAACGGCGAAGCAGAAGTAGTTGACGAGGGTGTAATCCTAACAACAGCACCCCACAATTATTCCGTTGGCCCCTGTGTGTTTACCTGAGGTGATTCACAGAGCCGTTCTCTGAAATCCTGCCAGGGTGTGCAGAAACCTTTGAGGTGTACGACTGCAAAGTTACAGTGTGCTTTGGCTCTCAATCTCTCAATCATCACCGGGAGACATTCCTTGACGCACCGTGTAGGAAAGCTCAGTATGTAATTTTCACTGTTTGAAAGAATCATTCGACTCAGCTGCTCCGAATCTGATGGGAAGTTCCTAAAAAAAAAGACCAGTGATTTGAAGGGAAAAGAGGTCAGCGGTCACCACATAAATCTGCGTACCATGGCAAAGGATTTCCCGGGAGCAGATGTGACTTTGGCACTTGGCACAGTATTGCTCTAATGGATCAAAAGCCTAACCCTCAGACCATAAACATGTCCTTCCTCAACCCCGAACGGAGGCTACAGCAGCACAGCGTGCCTCCCTCCTCTCTGCAGCCCTCCCTCTTTCTCTCTGTTTCAACACATCCCTCTCTCGACTTCCTTCCTGCCCCACCCGTTGAATTTTAATACCTGCCTGTCATGCTTTCTTCTCTCCTTTTTTTTTTTCTCTCTCTCTCTCTCTACCTCCCCCCTCCTTCACCAGACCCTTGCTGCGTATCTAGTAATTACCAGAGCGCTGAGAAAAACCCTTTCATTTAAAGGATTGGCAATTATCTCAGTGGAACACAATAAAATGGCTTCCCCTCAAGAGGAAGGGGAAGTTTGGGCTGCGGTTCGCCGCTGCATGTCGCGCTGCCTGGCTCTTGAAGTGGGAGCAGAGGTGGAGGTCCTGTAGGAGGTGTATTTATTTATTTATTTTTTGTTCCATTTATCTCCCGCCGCTCAGATATTTAATCAAATAGTAAGCCGGGAGCGACGTGGTTCTAATGGTGGGATTTTATTGCCGTGGATTTGTTCCTTCTTGCTGTTACGTCGCCACTCTTAAAACTATGAACGCAGCTTAAATTGAAAGAGGGCGACGTGGTGACCTTTTAACCAGCCGTGATTTAAAGCCGTGGCCTGCTTTTCACCTCCAGGGGAATCTATAAAGTTGTTCAGGCCATTGTAAATAACACTTTTTATGGCACTGTGGGGAGTTTGATCCTCACACCGCATCGGGCCCAACGCCACTGTCAGGTAGATCATTCGGTTTTGGGCCGTTTTAGAGCAAATTATCGTAACCGTAAATATGCATAAACTACTATTTGGGGAAGTGTGGAAACGGGAAGCTGCTGCGTTTGGCTTAGTTAATAGAATGTGATCACGTGACAACGCAGCTGGTTAGCAGCAGCCTCCATTATCGCGAGGCTCAAGCGGGAGGTTGACTTGTTGGTTGAAGTATTCTAAAGATTTGCACCAGCTAAAGGTATCCCCACACCCTCTTATAATGTACTTACTGTAGTAA
Organism: Gasterosteus aculeatus; assembly: GCF_964276395.1. Taxonomy (NCBI): domain Eukaryota; kingdom Metazoa; phylum Chordata; class Actinopteri; order Perciformes; family Gasterosteidae; genus Gasterosteus; species Gasterosteus aculeatus. The sequence goes on from NC_135691.1 coordinate 3,447,034, forward strand.
CGAGTAATGAGGCCCAGTCACGTAATCCCTGAATTGTGTCATGTCCATTTCTGCCCATTTTAGACCAATATCATAAATGCTGCTTCGGAGGTCTTTACAATCTGTGCAGTGGCCCAAACCTGAGCAACGTAGAAGGGATCTACTCCCAGGGCAGAACATTGTAAGACTACAATTAACGTCCACCTAATGAGGTCAGCACTGGCATATTTACTGAGCTCTGCTAGTGGAAGCCTCAAAAACCCTAACCCCCAATAAATGAGGGTCAAAGTGAGTTCTGTTGACCTCCGTCGATCGATTAACAGCAGAAACCCGTAGCCGCGTACAATACGCTCGTTGTTGTGCTCAGTTCCTGTGTGTTTCTCACGAGCGCCCCGGTGCCACGTGGAACCGCCTCGCCGCCCCACCTGTCGTGTTTTTTTTTTTTTTTTTTGCCGTCAGGCTCCGAGAGCGAGCGAGAGGGCGAGAGAGAGAGAGAGAGAGAGAGAGAAACAAAGTTTGGCTGGAACAGCTGGTTGCCTTGGCAACGCTTTGTGCCACCACAGCGGATTGGAACAGGAACTGGCCTATCCATGTCGGTCTGCAGGCAGGATCTGGGCCATGCCTTGTGTTAACAGATTATCTGATTTCCATTCAGACGGCTCGGGTATCGGCCCCACTCCTCCGCTCTCTGGAAAAGCGACCCCAGCCAGCCTCTTTCTGAAAGCCCCCAGAGCCCTCCTCTCTTCTCCCATTTCCTGTCTTAATTACGCGCTCCTTTGTGCTGCTGTTGTTTTTTCTTTCTTCCTTCCCTCCTCCTCCTCCTCCTCCTCCCCGGCCTCCCCTTCTACCTCTCTTGATCCGTCATCCCCTCCCTTCTCGCTGTCTGTGTCTCTCGCTGGTTTTTTTATTCTTTTTTTTGTGAAGAGATGAGGACCAAGATTTTGAAGTCCGTTGCGGTGACAGTCCTCGACTCTCCCGCCGCCGCCATCCGCCACGCAGCTCCCCTTCTCCCCTCCGTCGTCCCTCCACCTGAAAGGGAATACTGTGTTTTCGATGCATAAAAGGCTTGGCGCTGTCAACGGGATGAATCCACCAGGGCCCATGGAAAACATACTCCGAGCTGCAGCTACAGTTTCTCTGAAAGGGGGAGAGAGGGCGGAGGAGGTGAAGAGGAGGGTGGATGGGTGAGTGAGGGAGGCAGCTGGAAGGGATTACTGTGCAGTTTCATAGGCAGTACAATTACAAACATACCAAGTGTTAACTTGGCTGTGCAGCATAACACCAATGATGATGCTTTGGCTCCAGTATTAGGACACGCTTTTTTTATACATTTTTCGCGGGTGTTTGTGTGCACACGTGTGCGTTTGAAGCCTCCCTTTGTGTGCACAGTTACACACAGCTAACTGAACCCCTCCTCGGGTACATTAAAGGCCCTCTGCGGGTGCAAAGGTAAAAATGTAGAGGTGTTATGAACACAACGTGCATGCAAACCAAGCGGGCACCTCTGCTGTGACAAACACGGGTCTGTCGCCGTCCGCCCCCCACCCCCCCACCCCACCCCCCGGTAACCGGAGCCAAGGGGGGGCCCGGGTGGCGAGACCGTTAGAGAGGGTGACCTTGTCTGCGGCGAAATCTGACACAGGTTTTCACATGCTGGGTGGGGGATTTTTTTTTTTTTTTACTTCTCCCTCTTCCTTCCCTCTCCGTCTCTCTGTCGTTATCTTCTGCATTAGCCGGATAATTGCCTCGATGTCGTCGATTACATTTTTACAACTTGCAGCTCTTTTTGTTCGGGGTGCGCAGTGCAGTGAAACGTTTGGCTCGGTACTTTGAACTATTTAAATATATACCAGTGCATTTCTACCAAGACGGCATGCAGATTCATGAAGAACATCAAATACGTCAGAGATTCGCGTAGAAAAGTGAAATTATTGGAGTATTTGTTATTTCGTCAAATATATACGTTCTAAAACACATTGGAAAAGCCCAGTTAAACTTATAATAAACAAAGAGCCAACAAGCGAATCATATTATCTGAACTTTTAGCTTCTCTTAGCTGCTACGGCTAACGTTCGTTGGTACGAGTTATGGGCCTCACCGCATTCACAGCGGAAAAGTGAAATGTTTGATTAAATACAAGCGATCTAGTCGGGAGCTTCCGATATGACTGCCAAGAAATGTAGCCGGATACAACGAGAGAAGGACGTTTTCCTTCGAATCAACGTAATTTCAGAGCGGCGGCCATTTTTCACGTGAAACTGTTTTCATTGCAAATGAATGTGAGGCGGCGGCTCATTTTATTTCTGCGGTCGACATTTTTCTTTCAAACCGATCAATCGACCCGTTCAATGTCCGTTTTACTCTCGGTCTATTTCTCTGCCCAGAATGCACGATGCGTATTGAAGTGTATTTTGTAATTTTATTATGATATTATTTATAAGTGGCGTGTCTTAATATGGCCCGCATATGGACAGAACTTATGCTGTTGACTAACAGATCCAGTTACTTATACTGGGGTTTTTACTGGAGCCACAGACTAAAACTCTGCCTACATAATTTCTATGTATCATCAAAAAGACCTTGAATAGTCACATTTGAAAATTATGTCATTTCGTATTCCAGGATATTCCAGGTTTCTATTAACACGCCTGGCAACATGGACGCAGACACACACACACACACACACACACACCTAGAGACACACAGCCCCGTCCCTCACCTCGGCATCGTGCCTGTTTATGTTTGTCTCTTTGCTGAGCATCCGGGAGTAGCGGCATGTGTGTGTGTGTGTGTGTGTGTGTGTGTGTGTTTCTGAGGTGGTGAGTTTGTGTGGAACACATTCCTTAATATTGAGCCCTGAACTCACCGAGCGGAGCTACAAACAGGTTGTCGGGGGCCTCCGCGGACATCGAGCCGGGCCTCTTGATGGTGATATGGAAGTGACGGAGGTGTTGGGAACTAGTGATGTAGCGGGTGGTGGCTTCGCTATACGCCCTAATAGTGCTGTGACGATGCCCTTGTCAACTTTTTTTTGGGGTGGAGGGGGGGTTATTTCTCCATTGGTCAAAATATGCAAAACGCCAAAAGTATTTTCATTAAAATTCCAAAAGTGCTTCTGTTCATCGCATGCAGAGTTTGGGTAAATTTGGGTGCAATTGAACATCATCTGATCAGATGATTGGAGATTCCCTTTATTCAAGCAAATGTTAAGTATCTGCAAGCGTATCTTAGGACAATTTAAAATACTGTACCGTAAAAAGCTACGAGTACCAATAATTCCAACCAAAATCTCTGCCTTGTGGCTCTGTCAAATTCTTGGAAGCAATAAGCCCTGAAGTGGACGACAGGCGCTGTCAGAGAAACACAAAGCACTCCGGATTGCGTGTTAGGAGCCGCCTGAATGGCACCGGGCCTAACGAGAGCCCGGCAGGGACCGCGAGGTGGGCCTGGCACCTGCAGTCTGTGTCTGGGGGAGGGAGGGAGGGAGGGGGGGGTGTAAATGTCGAGCTTGATTAGAAAGTACGCATGAGTAGATTTAAGGTAATGTTCTCGTTGCCCAACCCGTCTGTGAGGTGCTGAGGGCCGTTCAATAAAACCACATTTCTACTCTACGGAAAGGATCCGAATGTTCAACGATTAAGAGATTTTAATCGCGTTCTAGCCTCTTAATGGGGGGACATTTCGTTTTTTTCATTGTTCGACTGAGTTTTGTAGGCAGATTTCTAGACTAATGAGTGGATTAATGGACGATTCGTTTTAACTTGGGTTCTCATTTATTATCCGATTCTAGTCGAGATCCCATCTCTTTTCTGTTCTAATCACATATTTCAAATTGTATTATTGTCATTACTATTGTGCCATGTGATGTAATAACTGATTGACGGATGATATTTTCTAGTGTGACCTGATTTGGTCCATGTGGCCCAACCGTTACATCAGAGTGAATATTCGGGGGAAAGACGGCGGTCGCTGGTTGTCTCTGGCGATTTGACGGAGGCGGCGACTCCGCCCGAGAGTTTCGGACTTCGGCCCACAAGCTCTGGAGCAGATTATGTAAACCAGACGTGGCGAGTTTACACCGAACGCGAGGCCCCGTCGAATTAAACTGCGAACTGCGGACAGCTTGCAGGAAACACCTCTTTGTAAAGCAAACATACACATGTTTTATGGCGCCCGCTTCAATGCTTTTTTTATTTTGGGCTCCAATGAGTTGACGTTTCAACATGGCCCCGGTCTAATTTCCTCTGCTTTTCTTCACCCTTTTTTTTTGTCTGGCGGTCAACCTCCCCCTGTCTCCCCCCCCCCCCCCCCCTCTCTCCCCCTCTCACCCTGCGCCTACCTGTTCCTATTAAAACAGGGCTGCTATTTTGTCAGTGGCAATTTTTATTTTTCTGGATGTGAGAACCAGCCAGGCGGAGGGTTGTTTTGACAGATTCAGGGACTGTAAGGGTGTGAGCGCCCCCCCCTCCCTCCCTCCCTCCCACCCTCCACCACCACCACCTCACCCCCACACACAAAAGGAAGGCAACACAGCTGCTGCTACCTCTTCTCCCCCTTCACCTGGTCTCCATATGATTGTGACCCTCAAACGCACACACACACACACACACACACACACACACACACACACACACACACACACACGCCATAAAAGGTAAAAGAGGTGTGACATCTAATTCTGTAATGACCCTGCGCTCAGCAACACCCACCCTCTGACACACACACACACACACACTGCCAGGATTAGAGTCTGACTCCTGCTGGGCCGCACATGCTGAAAATGTGTAAATTCACGACTTTGTAGGACAAAAACAATCAACGACCTTGTTGCGTGTGTTACAGGTTTTACGTCCTCCCGGTAGACGTGAATTGCATTACGGCCTCGTTGCCAAAAAGGGCGAAGAAACACAAGCGGTTCAGAGATCGTGCATGTTTAAAAAGAAGCAGTCCTAGCATGAGGGATTTTACAGTGGTTTTAGATGAGCTGGTCTAACATCTGTATTTGCTCTGTCGGCCGTTGTTGATGTGCAGTTCTTTTTTTTTTTTTTCAGATTTCCGTATTTACTTTGGTGAGGCAAAATATAATCACCACAAAGCAAGTTGTAATAAAGCGTAATTATCCTCTTACACAAGCAATGCTGTAGTGGGTTGGTGAAAATGTATCAATTTATGTAGTTCAATGTTTTGAATTCTTTAAAGTAGATGTATAAAAACTCTCTAACATCTGGCATTGTTTTTCATGCACTGTATTTTGACAGAAAAAAATACGATTTTTATTTTTATCTTTTTCAGCTGGGTTGCTCCACAAAGTGCAGTCAATTTCCAAAACGTGACTATCCTTTTGGCCGTGCGGAGCAGGAGGGGCAGCATGGGGTTAACAGCACCAGAGTGATTCAGTTCTTGGACACGGTGGCCTCGGCAGCCGGATGCAAGTTTGACTCAAGGGCAAAAATCCAGAGTGAAAGCCTCTCATGTTTTTGAACGCTTGCCAACTCTGCTTCTCGCTCGCTCTCTCCCCCCCCTCCCCCCCCCTGTCATTCTCACCCCTCTCTCCATTCCACTGCCCCCCCCCTCTCCTCTCTCTTCCTCCCTCCTCTAATCCCCTCCCACATCAAAATCGGGCCTGACACAAAGCAGGCCCGGTGTCCCTCTGAACACAGCGTGGCCTCAGCCAGAGTTATGTCATATCCAAAGAGAGACGTGTGCAGCGCTCTTCAGCAGATAGCGCGTCTGTTTGAAGGAACTGAACAAAACAAAAATCCAATTTGGGTTCACCGCAAAATGTGCTACAAGGATTGGACTCCGCAGAGCTTCACATTACAAGCTTCTCCCACACGTTAATGGTGTTGTTGTGCAACGGGCAGAGTCATCTTTGGGGTCCTGGATTCGGAAAAATAGCACATTTTATATGAGGTCCAAGGATGTCGTGCTATTTGATGTGTGTGCTCAAGTCAACGTAATGACTCTGAGGTACGAAACGAGGCAACACACCTGGTTCTGGATTCAAGTCTACGGGCCAAGCCACTGATGAAGGACTATTCCCCTAAAAAGAACAAAATCTGCCCTGTCGTGCAAATTACTTTTGCTAATTTAACGTAGACCACGGGTTGGACAACAGAATACCTATAATGACATTTTATATATTTTATATTTATTTATAATTCATTTTCCAAATGTGAACTCCAGAAGTCGACCTCTGACCTTTCCGTGGCGCGCTCTGCATTTCTTTTGTTTCGTGTGCGCTACGCACGAGGCCAGGGTGGCCCAACTCCCGAGTCAGCGTGACTCACCGAGGCCTCTGAGGATTGCGGGCTGACAGGTTAGGAAAAACCACACACAGCAGATGCCTTCAGGCGGGGGACAGAGTCAACTCGTGTCTCCCCGGGCGAGCGCCGACGAAAAATAGGCTTCGGCAGATGTGCGCGGAAGAACTTAGTCAACGTGTTTTCCCTTTCGTTTCCGCGGTTGACCCCCAAAGTGTGTCGAGCTCGCCGCCTACGCTTCCACCTAAGAATAAGACGCCTGAGACGCGGAGGCGTCCGTTTGTAAACGCTTTGCAGACGTTGCTCAGAGGAGTTCAGGCTCAAGAATGAGCACATTCTTGGGCCGCGGAGGAGAAGATTCCCAGCATTCCTGGCGGGTCGGGGGAGAGGTACCGGCCTTCGCAGAGAGGAAGTCGTCTGTCATTCGGTGGGGGGGGGTGATCGCTTCTCGATGAGGATTGAAACGCCCGGAACGATTACGGTCGTCATCGGCAGTGAAGAGCGGATGACTCTTGTGTGAGTTTTGATCGCCCTGATCCAACGAAGCCCCCCCAACCCCTCCCCCGCTTGTTTTTCACGACTTTCTCTACCAGCTTTCACTGTTCGCAGCGCGCAGCTTTATGGCGTATACATGCTTCAGTGTTGACTTGAAGCAAGGTGGTGTTTCTTACCCAGAGGCATTTCCCATTACTAATGGTTCAGGTGTAATGATGCCTATCATGTCAGTGGTGCAACAAGGTGGATGTGATCCGTCACGCAGACTGACGGGATTTTCTGTATCCTGCATTTCGGCTCTTTTTTTTTTTTTCTCTCTCTGTCTCCCACCCACTTGTCTCTGTTTGTTTGCAGCCTTTTGGTCCTGAGGTCCCTTCAAGTGGCTCGTCTGGCTCTGGCGGTCTGAGACTTCAGGTGGAACGATGCCTTTTCCAAAAGGAGCCCATCAACGCTTGCCCAATGTGCTTAGCCAAGTATTTGCCTCTCAGCCCCCCCCTCACCTCCTCTTTTCCCCTCCTGCCCCCGGATCCTTGAGAACAGGAAGTGTATCTTGTTAAGTGATGGATGGGCCCCCCGCTCTTCGCTGAGAGGAAAGAGAAGGGAAGAGAAAAAGAGAAACCTTTCTTTCCCTCCAGGGCAGTCGGATGAGTTTAGCAGCCTCAAAGCTGAGGGTCGGCTCTGCTCTTTTCACGGAGCGCCTTGGAGCCCTTGGAGCCCGAGCGCCTGGAAGCCACTTCTCCGTCATGTGTGTGTGTGGAGAGAATTAAAGGCTGCGTCTTTGCGCTGGACATGCGGGTCCCGAACGTATGAAGCCGAAGCGAAGAACTCACTTGCTGCTGCAAATCGCTTGCCTGGGAGTTCGCTCTTTAGCCGGGGGGGTCAGCAGGTTTGTGTTGGCGTGCGGCCAGCAGATCTTTCCGGGGCGAGCGACTCAGGAAGTGTTCCTGGCACGTGTCTTTGCACGGTGCAATACGCCCTGCCGCGACTGGCTCGACCCGATGTGACAAAGACGAAACTTTGATGCGCCCGTCTCAAACCATCCCGCACGCCAACGCTACCCGAAAATGCCCGCTGGCCTGTCGGGGAGTCCCAACTCATTTCTCACATGCGCCTTCATGTGCGGTTTTGCCGGATGCATCTTGTCAGGTCTCCCGCTCGGGCCTCGTGGCGCCGCTCTGAATCACAGCGGCTTTATTCCTCTCAGCGACAGATCGCCGCACGCGGCCGGACGGACGGGAAGAACGTCTCCTCTCATGAGCCATCGCTCCCTTGTCCACCGCGGCGGCTCCGTTGCGTTTACCTGAGCGTAGCTGCTAATGTTGGTCTCCAGCTGCCATCCTCTCGTGTGCCGCACACAAAAAAAGCAACAGATAAAACGCAGGAAAACTCTCCATCGCCCCAGCGAGCAGGAATTCGTTGCCCAGCAGGGAAATATTAAAGAACATAAAGCAAACCAGAGTTCAAAGGCTGCCGCTCCGGCTCCTCCAACCTTCACTGATCGCCGCCAACGTGACCGCCTGCGTCTGCGCGCGTCTCCAGCCTCGTCTCCGCCGGCCCGCGGCCCGGCCTGTCTGGCCCGAAGCCAGTGGGCGCCGCTGCCTTCACAACGAGGCCTCGCCGAGTTTCGGGCGGTGAGAGGGAGGGAGGGAGGGAGGGAGGGAGGAAGAGGGGGGGGAGCAACAATAAAAACTGTCAGTTCCAGTCGACGTTTGTCTCTCTGTTGATTCCTTGTTCCAACGCTGGAATTAAATCCCAAGTTCTCAAGAGTCGAGCGCACTTTCTCTGTTTTCTGAACCGGCGGATGGATCCGCGAGCCACAGCACAGCTGGTGAGGAGAGCGAATGCAGAGCCGGCTTAATGACGTCTGACAAGCGAGACGCGGGCGGCTTTGGGTACTCAAAGACTGTTTTGGGGTCGCGGAGATGTGATCTCTTAGGAAGTGGAGGGTTTATCAGATAACGTCGACGTTGTCTCCACGGTGAGGGGGGGTCAAAGTTCAGAACCATAGTGTCCTCACAGCACACATTTCCATGAGGTCGAGGACAGAACGTGGGCCCAAGACGATTCTGCTGAGGCCGAGTATTGACGACTTCTTCTTGTTTTTTCCGTCTCGCAGGCTCTGATGCGTCCAGGTCGCCTCGACCGCATCGTCTACGTGCCTCTTCCAGATGCGGCGACCCGACGGGAGATATTTTCCCTCCAGTTCCGCAACGTGCCGGTGGCTGAGGACGTGTCCGTGGACGAGCTGGTGACTCGCACGGACAAGTATTCCGGAGCAGAGGTGAGCTGTAGTTCCTCTGGTTGCTTCACAATGGCCGCAAACGGGAACCGATACTGGTGACAAAACAAAAAGCCTCATAACTACGTGTGCGAGATTATTTTCGGTGTCGCTCTTTGGTGAAGTTTGAAGGCTCTTTTTTTCTGGCCGTTGAAGACCACGCGTTCCCCTTTCCAGTCTCTTGAGATGTAGTTTTGTCTGATGTTTCTCCAACTGGCAACCCTGCACTCACGAGCCTACGTCCTAATCATCTCACCCCCCCCCCCCGACCTACCAAATAAGAGACTGAATTGCAGCGAGATGTTTATGAGCTTTTCCACGATGTGCTTGTGGTGTCTGTTCTGTGTCACGTTGCGCCCTCGTGATCCCCCCCAGCGGGCCGGCAGTTAATCGCACAAACGCTCCTTTGTGTGCCGCGTGATTCACATTGTCTTCAGCGGAGAGGCCGGTACCAGTAAGAAACCGGCAGGAAAAGCCAGATAGTGATAGAAATGTCACGCCGGTCTTGTGACGGGCTCCGAACCGTCACAGTTACTGAGACGCGGTCCCGCCCTCCGGGACGACTCCTTTCGTTCATGTGACTGCCTGAGACGGGTGCAGAGGGCAAAGTGCGTTTGGGTCTTGGAGCGATTTTCTTAATCAGCTCCGTATCGCAAAGGTAGGACCGTTTGGGTTATTCACGGTTCTGCTTCATTCGTTTTTTTGTCCCGTTTTTGACCCGTTCCCAAAACACACCAACGTGAACTCGAACTTAAACCCCACACATTCCCAAAAAATACATTTTCACAACAAGAGACCCAAAGAGAATTTGATCCGAATTCAACTTGTTTAGTACCTGCGTCTCGTATATGTTTTTTGGAGCAGTGGTTCTCAACTGGTCCGGCTCCGGGACCCACCAACACCCCTTCATGACAAGCCGCGACCCAAATCGAGGAACATTCTCAACTTCACAAATGTATTTAATGAAAATATGGTGCAGTTTGAACCTGAGAGAGTATGGAGACAGAATACGTACGCCAACACAAAAACAAACAAGCCAGCTGGTAGCGATGCTAGAGAGGGAACTATTCCCTACACTAAATTACCTAAGGACACAAGTTATTACAACATTGAAGAATCTTCAGCCATTTCAAACAAACTCAACAGCTTTCATGCACAAAAAAAAAGTCGAAAAAAGACTCAAATGACCTAACTTTAATAGATCTATGACAAACACTATGTCTTCAGGAGCAGCTTTTGCACAAATTCAAAATAAATTAAGTAAAAAGTGCAATTCAAAAGGATTCAGATGTACAAAATGAACGTCATCAGGAGCTAAATCCTGAAAAACATTGTGCTTTACAGACAATTAAGCAGCACTCACTTCAACCTGAGGGGAAAACTGACAGACGTGAGTCTGGAGGAATTTCTACTGGGAGAACTGGGGATGTTTTTTTGCTCTTGGCAAGAGTCTCAAAGTCTGGAGTTACAGTGGACAAGGTCAGTCTGAGGTCATGCTCGATGTCCAGTCTCTTCCTGTGTTTAGTCTCCAGCTGAACCAGAGCTGAGGAGCCACACTCACACAGACAGGTAGTGCTGAAGGGTAGCAGGGCTTTTACTGCTGGAGGGAAGGATACTCGCTGATCTGCACCACAACTGGGAGAGGCTCACCTCCGCGTACGGTCACATGACCGCTCCATCAGCTGACTCTCCGTTGCTTGGCAATGTGACACTTTCTATGTCGATTCCAAACGGGTCACGTATCCCCGTAAGTTTATTCAGACGCGTCGTGATTGTTTTCTCCATTACATTGTTGTCTGCCGTGCCAGAATGGTTTGACCCAACCTGGCACACGCTGCTGAAAAACATGGACACGGACGAGCCGGCAAAAAAAACGACATTCACACTGCATTAAAAAAAGTCCCTTCAGAATAAAATCACAGGATGAATTATTATTATTTATTTTTTTTAATTGAAATTTTTGTTTTCCCAGGCAAAGGCCATTAAAAACCGGTCCGCGACCCACCAGTTGAGAATCACTGTTTTGGAGCATTCCTCTAGATTCTGAAAACACTTTAAGAGCCAACATTTAGTTCCTTTAAAACACACGCGGTGCGGTTGTTTGGGCCCTAAAACGCTTGCGGGGAAACCTTCCTAACCTTTCCTTCAGCGAGCCCAGAGATCCGCTTATCACTTCTCAGATCAAGTCTGATCAGGACAGCGAGGTGTTGAGGTGTTTCCGTCTTCGCTCTTGACACTGTGATCCCTCTCGAGGGCGGTGCGAGGTCATCTATCGGGCCTCCTCGTTTCCGAAGAGTACACGCTGTCTGCCACCCCGAAGGCCGCCCGGAGCAGGCGTACACCTGGAAGAGGTATGCAGCGGGAATCCGATCCTCAGCTATCGGGTGTCGTGTTTGACGTCGGGCTCCCCGGTGCACCTTCTCGTCTGCAGAGTGGAGGTTTGCAGCCACTTACCACCGAGTTCTGGAAACCGCTGCAAAGATTCAAGGAAAAACAAGTGAAGCTGATATGAGGTCATAGGTGGAAAAAGAGAAGGAGAGCAGGTCTCACCCGTTAACGGATTGCATTTTACGCTCAAACGCTGGAGATCCGAGGAGATGAAACGCAACTAAAATCTCCTATAATCACTTTCACTCGCTTGAAAAGTTTAGTGTTTTCCCGTTTTTTGGATTCCAAAGAGACAAACATTAATAATGCATCTAAAAGCACAATGACGTCATACCTTTGAGACAGCTTTTGACTTCAAACATGAAAAAAGTGTCTTACTGTAATTGAATTAGCGCAATAAAGGATGCCAAACCCATCTTCTTCTTTACTAATATCACACGTGGGTCCTACCTCCTGGCAGCAGATGTGATGTAACATAATATTTGTAGGTATTATAACTGTGTGTCTCCTACGACACATCCTCAGGCGGAGATGAGAAGCGAAATGCCAGGATGTGGACGTGGAGAGCGGCTGCTTGGCTCGCTACGCGCTAATGCAGCCGTCGCGCATCGGTGGGCCGTGGCTCGAGCCGGAGAGGCCGCTTTCTGGCGTCCTCGTCCGCCGGCCCCCGTCGCACCGAGGCGTCGCAGTTGTGGGAGCAAATCCATCCGTCAACCGCGGAGCTTCAGCGGGGATTCTGTTTGGGGTTCGGACTTGTTGAAGTCCTTTTTAGCAAAGCGCCTCCCTTCAAAGTTTACTGGGCTGCGTCTGTCGGAAGGAACATTTCCACGTGTGAAGTTCTGAGCTCTTTTGGCCAGAAAAGTCGGCCAGTTTGTTTTTTTTGTTGCTCCCCGTGGACTTTTTATCATTATTATTATTATTTATTTATTTACTTTTGAAACGCCCACCTCGTCGTGGGGGTGACGCACCTTTCGGCCCTCCGTCTCTGGCGGTGTGACCACCCGCAGCTTCGACTTTAATTACATTCCTGGAATTTCAGACCTGTTTGGGAAGAGAGGGGGGGGGGGGGGGCGTCACGCTTGAGGACACAGTTGTTGTCGGCTCAGAGCTAGAAGCTTGTTAAAAATCACCTGTCTTCCTACCTGCCCGGAGTGACACCTGGTTTCCCAACGCACACACACACACACACACACACACACACGCAGCTAAAACTCACACTAAGCTCAGAAAATGGCTGTCGGCTCGTCCTCCTCACCTGCGCCATCGCTTTCCTGAATGGAAGCCACATTGGATACTGTGATCGCAGCGTTGTTCAAAGAGGAAGAAGAAGAAGACGACGAAGGGCTTAACCTGCTGCTGGAGGAAAGTGTGATGCCGTTTTTTTTTTTTTTTCTCCATTTATGATCAAGCCCTGACAGGAGGAGACCTGGAGGATTTATTGCACCTGGTCACATGCCGGCTGCCGGCTGCAGGCCTTGTTTGTAGAGCAGAAGCTCTCTTCAGTTTGTACGAAAGCATTTCAAAACAATTTCCTTTGTATTTGAAAGATTCTCTCTTCGGGGGGTGAGGATGATTTCAATCTCATTAAAAGAGAAAATACCACATTGGCAGCGTATTTCAGTTGACTAAAGCCTTTTATTTAATGTACATTCACTATTTTCTGACCAGGCAAGTTTAGTCAATGGCAAATTGCACATTATGTCATCTAATTTCCTTATCCTACCTTCAATAGTCCTTACCTGCATACATATTGCATCCATATGGGGGCTTTCGCTCGACCCATTAAAGGAAGAGGAATGGTACCGCTGAGGGGATCGTTACGGCTCCAAGCAAACCAAACTCAGTGGGAAGTCTTGGTTCTCGCTGGGACGGAGTCGATTGAGAAGGTAAAGCTGGATATTACAGCATGTGGGAATTAAATCAATATGTGATCGAAAGTAATTAAAAGAAAAAGCCCAATGGACGCGCTCAGAAGCCTGACGCCGATGTGTTCTTCCCTGCGTATTCACACACACACACACACACACACACACACACACACACACACACGTGTCTCGGTGGAACGGAGTCCAACAGGAAGTGGAACCGAGTCACTTGCAGAAAAGAAGGCCGAGCTTTAGCGGACCTCCCTGTGCTGCTTGATTGACAGGTGACCTCCGGGGGGGGGGGGGGCCGAGTGCAAAAACACCACAGTGATGAGCACTTAGTAGATGTTGACAAGTTGTTGACAAAAAGAAATCAGGATCCCAACCCCCCCAACCCACTTGAACCCGGTTGGAACAGAGCTGGAAGTCGCTGTTGGGACGCCGAGCACGTAGAGTTGACGTACGACTGACAGGCACTGAGACACCCCCCCCTCCTCTCAGGGGAGATCTTTCAGTGCCGTGACTTCCAGCTCCCACGAGGTGGAGGGTGGGGGGGGTCAGTCGTTCTCAATAAAACCTCAAGCAGCAGAATTTAGCCATATCACAATATCTTTGTGTTCCTTTGACGGAACCTTCGAGGCTCAGTGTGCATGAAAGATGGAGAAAAACAGGAAAAGGGGAATTTCAGTGGAGCACATCACACAGGTGGAGTTTTACCTACCCTGACATTACCACACGCGCACACACACACACACACACACACACACAGCTGAGTCTCCAGGTCACTTCAGTGTGGGTGTGTTTGGTAAATATGCCATCTCTGCCTCCCTGAGTCCAGGGAGAATGTTGAGCTTTCATTCGCCTGATTAAGGGGCGAGGACAAATATACCTTTAAAGCAGAGGCCCAGCTATACACACACACACACACACACACACGGAGACAACTTACTGCGTAGCCCCAACACAGGTGCTGTCCCACATGGGTCTTTCCAAAAAAAAGTTCCTCTAGTTTCCAGAGGAGGTTTGTGACATTCAGCGAGCATCCGCCATCTTCAGTCTGCGGTTCTTTTATTCAATCTGGACACTGAAGGGAAATGTACAGTAATAATTTAGATATTATAGCTGTTATATCTCCACCACCCAGTTGTGTGTGTGTGTGTGTGTGTGTGTGTGTCTGTCTGTGTGTGTTCTCCGCTTCGTCTCTTATTATCTCAAAGAAATACGGAAAAAAGGCAGGCAGCATCACACTTTTCATCATCACGCTTTATACTGAATCTAAATTCCTCTGCCGAGCGCACGCACACGCACGCACACACACACACACACACGCACACACACTCAATCCTCTCTGCTATTCATGGGCATGTACCGTGTTTCCGTTCTCCCCTTTTTCTCCCCATGTGACTCTCCTTCCTCCACCCCGACATGGTAATCTTCAATGGGTTTCACTATGTGTGGTCAGGCCTGTCGCTTCCAGATGAGCTCTGCTCCCCTGACGTGGTTGGATTGGTACATTATTTCATTTCCTCTCTTCAGATGCAGTCAGTCAGATGCAGCATCGGCCCATTTCTTTTCTTTCTTTTTTATCCAGTAAAGGGGTCAGGGTAACGGTGGTGATACGGTGGTGTGGTTGGGGCGGTTTTAGGGATGGGGGGTTAATACTAATATTAATCATATATATATTTTTTGCAACATGCTGTTAAATGTCCCTTTGACTGAATTGGCTGGTTAGAATTTGCTCTGGAGGAGCTTCTAGTTGTGATTTCCGGGGGTGAAACGAGTGCACATCCAGCCAGAAGCACTGCATGCAAAGTCCTTCCCGCTGAAAGCTGGAGCCTCCATGCCGACTTTTTACCGCGCACGCGACTGCTTTGGTGTGTTTTTGCTTGTGTGAGCCCGCGTCAGCCTCCGCTGCGTCACTCGTGACCATGCACACGCGTGTGCAAATGCATGTTTGCTGCTTGCAGGATCGGTGAAGCGATGGAGGAGAGGTTTTCTTTTTCTTCTCCTGTAACTGCTGCTGTTTGTTTGGGGGGTTGTGGGGGAGGGGGGGTACTGGATGCCGCCCGCTGTAGACACAAGGGCGGATTGATAGTAAACACACACACTCGGGGTCTAGTGGCTCTGCTGCTAACAAGCCCTTCATTAAGGCCGTCTGATGCGCTCACTGAGGAGCCTTTGTGGAAGTAGGAAGCGAAAAGCAACACCAGACAGATTTGACCCCCCGAACGCCGGCATGCGGTGGTTTCACCCCCTCCACCCCTGGAGAAGGGTTTTATTTTCATTGTGCCGAACAGGTTGTCCGACGGCACGCGCCACTTCTCGCCTCCTCCGGGGGAGTATATACATTTACATTTACTTCTACTGTGTGTGAGTGTGACTAGGAGGAATGTAAAGACCTTTGGAGGGTCCCCGTCTGCGCTTGTGGGGGGGTTTCAGTCCAGTGTGAACGCCTGTGTGTACGTATGCATTTCATCACATTATCTTTCGGGGTATTTCTTTTCACCACCATTATCTTTTTATCATTGTTAAATTCTAACACGTAAGGGCTAAAGGTTGTTACGTCACTATTTTGCACTCCCATCCGGATGTTTACTCTCCTTATTCCTCTCATGCGTTCTTGGTTGCCATGTTCTCGCGCTAAAACGTGTCAGGTGTGTTTGTGTAACCCCTGCCATCCTCATTTCTGTTCTGTTATTCTCTGCTGGATCTCGTTACCATTCGCTGCCCAATTTCCTCTCTGGGGGTGGTTCAGGTTTTGTGTCGTCTTATCTTACAACAGGGCCGCGCACACACGCAGTGCTGGACGCGCTGCGGCGTATCGCTCCGCGCGCGGATATGCGTCCAGCGTGGAGTCGCCTGTGTGTGGGGGGGGGAATGAGGTCGCCCCGACGACTGGGAGCAAAAGAAACGACTAAATGTAATACGGTGGTTTATAATCGCATCTTTATTCTGAGAAACCTACTTAGTAGAAAGCTAGACCATTAACCCGTATCAATTATTCACTGAGCATAATAACACTTGATGGCTTATTGTAGACCGTGAAACCTGAAGTGTGAAGTCAATGGTCCACTAATAAATACTGTTTAGTTAAATAAGTATTTATGAAGCTGTTTCTTCCCCTCTAATATGCTTGAGAGGCCTTATAGCAAAAATAAGGAGTCAGTAATCAAGTTTCCACTTCTGAATGTAGCCAGAATTAGTTTTATTCCTGATACAACAACCAAAAGGTACACTAAACCTGACAAAGAAGATCTCCACAAAGCTCAAACATTGATATCAAAGGCTTTGACTTAACTTTATTTTAGCAAACTCAGAGTCCGTTTGTCCATTCCTCTCCCCTTCATCTCCATTATACCAAACTCTTGAGTGGAACGAGGGCCTGATGGACCTCTTGGACCTAATGGACCCGGTCTGTTGTGTTGGTGACTCTCGTCCTCTGTGCTTTCAACTGAACCGACCCTCCATCTTCTCCTTCTCCTCCGTCAAAGTCTTTTTGGAGCGTTCCACAGGGGATGTCGATCTCCCTCCCTCTCCCTTTGGAGACGGACCCTTGAAGACCGACTTTTGGAGACGGGACCATTGGAGACGGGGCATTTGAGACCAACTTTTGAAGACGTACCTTTGGAGACGGACCTTTGTTCCACTTGAAGTTCCAAAGCAGACCAGCCTTATATTCCTGTGAATGTACGGCTGCATTTGACTCTCGTTGGCTGCATTTCCGAGGAGTTAAGTTAACATTCTTATACATGGTCACAAATGGATAGATCCATATCTTTTAATGTAATGTAAATACATACGACACCATGTAACAATGTAATCATATCGCAGACGTGAGGTCTGGTTTTCAGACGGGGTTTGACAACCACCAGAGGAAACTTGTCATTAGAGGAATATGTGGAAACGAGGATGTGGTGGGCGCTCCGATCCAGAATCTATCACTTTTCCAGCGACGCATTTTAGAAGCTCTGCGGCTCACGAGGATCTGCAGACATTTTATTAAGGGGGAATGACTGACACGAGGGTTTCCGCTGGCGTCGCAGGAAGGAGAGCAAGCCTCATGCTTCATGCTCCTGGCCCGGACAAGAGAGGTGATGAAGAAAGGTTGACCTTTGGGTTCAGATTGTTACCTTGTCATCATATCATATGACCCTGGCCCATGTCCGTGTTTTTCACTCACAACGTGACTTAATTCTTCATTTGTCGCGAATAAATGGCACCATTTATCGGATGTCACCGATAATGTTTGTTTGTACCGCCGGCGATTAAACACTGCTGATTAAACACGCTGAATAAAATGAGTCAGTGAACATTCGGCCGCGCTGGCACTGTACACTCTTTATTTTACTTTAAGCAGCTTTTTGCTGCGTCATCAACCCCCCCCCCCTTTGACCCGCTATCGGGCCCTTAAACTGGGGGCCTCTTGATGATTGCTTTTTTCTTGTGTATATATATGTGTGTGTGTGTGTGTTGGCTACGTGCCACCTTCAGGGGCTCTGCCCACATCACCAGAGAGCGACCGCCGATATGCATCAGCTCCGCCCGCTGCATCTCTCTAGGTAATCGCTGACATTATTTATGAAGGGAATGAAAAATACATTTTTTTAAAAAGAGAGAGATATCGTTTATTTGGCCTGGCACAAGTCAGCGCTCTAGGCCAACGCCCCCACCCTCACACACACACACACACACACACACACACACACACACACATATACACACACACATATACACACACACATATACACACACACACACTCACACACATCCCATTTCTGTGCATTGGCAGTACTCCTTCCTCTTTCTCCCTGCGGAGGGGCCAGCTTTAGGGGACTGCTTTTTTTAAGGGGTAACAAGGTGACTCTGGAGGTGTGTGTGTGTGTGTGTGTGTGTGTGTGTCGGGGGGGTCGGCGCTTGGACTTTTGGCTCCGGTCTAGGAATAAACTCTCTTTTGCTTTCCCTGTTTGCCGTTGTGGCTTTATCTTTATTTATTTCTTTAAGGTCTGTATACGGGCAAACACACAGCGGGAAACACTGGCTTGTTGATCAGCTAGACCAGCTCATAAACCCAGCGACCATGAATATCGGGGCCTGTGTGTGTGTGTGTGTGCGTGTGTGTGTGTGCGTGTGTGCGCTTCATAGCAGAGACATACCCGAGGGGTGTTTTTGGAAGTAAACAACCAAATAATTATTAGCTGTTGAGTCATGCGATTTGAAACTCGCCCTGTGAGTCTCGGCGTTAGTAAGAAATTACACTTCTGATTGTGCTGCAGCGTTTTTTCTGTTTGTGTTTATGGGCGCTGCTTGGAAACAAACACTAAATCACATTGTTCAACATGTGGCATCTCTCCGGGGGGGTGTAGGGGGGGTGGACGCATGGCCTCATTGTTTCGCATCATTATTACTGACAGGCCTAAATGAATTGAATGATGGGAGGCATTTACCCCGGCCCCGTGTGTTTACCCTGCCTAAATCATGTTGCTCGTTGGCTTGAAACAGTAGAGGGGGGGGGGGGGGGGGGGGGGTAGGCCTCACATCCTGACATCTGCAAAGCACCTGTCCCGAGCTGAGCCTGCTAGCTGGGCTAGAGCTCATTTACACAGTTATCTCTCCTTGTTTTACTATCCAAGCCTATAACAACACTCCGCTTTGTTTTCTCGCCGTCTCCCCGGGGTCTGTTTACTGGGCGGGTTCCGCGTCCTGGTTATCCGCTCATTAAAATGTGCAGACGTAAAATCTCTCTTAATATTGGGTATTTGAATGGTGTTTGAGAAGGATATCAACCGCTGAGAGGACTCTAATTTACAACTGGGCTGCACTTTAGCTTGTTAGGGTTTCACTCACTGTTACTTTACTGTTCATTTATATTCCACACAGTTTTTCCTTTACAACCTGCTCAGTCTTGCACTTTTCCTCCTTACCTCATTTTTACTTTTTATTTCATGTACATTTATGTAAATATTGTATTTTTATTTTTATTTTAAAATTGGTCGGCTTTCCGGAAAGGCAAGCACAAGAATTTCAATACAGAGATCCTGTTTCCATCTCTACATTATTATCGATATTTTCTCGATAAACTGCATTTCTTTTAACTACAGAAGATTGAATTTTGTACTTTTTTACATTTAGCTGTTTACGTTCTTACTTCTGCGCGACTCACTGGGGCGGAGCTTCTTAACCCGACCATGGGAGATTCACGTTGTGGTTTCGTGTCCTACAGGTGGCGCCAAAGACGCGCGTCGTGCTAACGGGTGTCGAAACTGAGCTTTTTGGTCCATCGGTTTTTATGTGGCCGCGCTGAGTGGAGGTCGGGATGAGGGGTCAGGTGGCACATTCACGTCCGTTTTACCGCGTTGGCAAAATTCGCCACTTACTTTGTTGTCGGCATCCAAAATGGACACAAATCGCAAACAACAAAAACAGACCGTAGACGAGAGTATCTGATTTGGTGTGGAGAACCTCATGGAGATGGAAGGGTTTGACATGTCGATGCTGACAAAACAATAAATGTGGGCTAATGACCCCCCCCCCCCCCCCCCCCACGTGTCCCATCCCTGGTTCATCTGGTCGCTGTACATTCAGCAGCATTCAGCGGCGGCCGTGGAGCAGTGAGCAGCGCCGCTTCATCCCAGTGAACAATACAAGCGCGCTCCCACAGTCACGTGACCGCCTGTCCCACTGACCCCCCCCCCCTCCCGCTATCAGCGCTCATACAAGGAGAATAGCTTCCTGCCGGAGGGTCAGAACAAAAGCCGTGGAGGAGAAGTGGTGCGCCGCTCCGCTGCCGCCTGCAGAATCTCCCAGAGGTCACTGCTCCGGGGTCGGCCGCTGCAGAGCGCCGAATTCACTCTTTTGAGTACAGAAAGATTAGAAACGTTGATTAAACAGACAACTTTTAAGTAATTTAATCCTATTATGTAACTCTTTACCTGCAGTATATCTCGTTATATTGAAAAGAAATGTTTTTTTTTTTAACAGCAGTCTGGTTGATTAATCTTCATATTTTTATAAGGCTCCCTTTGTTTGTTTGTAAGGTCACTCGTGTTCCAACAACATGTGCTTCTTTGGCCACAAAGTACATCTGACGCAGTCAGTAGGTGAATGTTTGTCCCTGGGGCCTATCACTACATTTCCAAAGGCTCTTTTCCAAAAGGGATAAGAGCCCAGTTTAGTGTCTTGTGGGGGAAAGCGGTTAGAATTGCGCTCAGCTTAGCGGTCCGGAGTCTTTATTTGCGAATGAGGGGAACTGAAATGTGCATGTTTTGTGATTAGTTGTTGCGATTTTACTCCTCGACCCGTGTAGTTGTTTGACGTTCTGTGACGCCCTTCGGCCTCTTTCACCGTGATCCAGCGGTGCTTGGTGGACGGAGCGCTTCGGGCCCGACAGCTGAGCGCCTGTGTGTCTGTTTCCCGTCCCAGATAGCGGCAGTATGCAGAGAGGCCGCCCTCCTCGCCCTGCAAGAGGACATCAAAGCTCAGCACGTCGAGGCCGGACACTTTGAAAGCGCCCTGAGGACGGTGGAGCCCCGGATCCCCGACTCTCTCATCCAGTCGTATATCAGCTATCAGCAGCGGCGGAGCGGCCTGAGCTTCTTCTGACTCGAGGGGCGGCTTTCTTGTGTGAAATAAAGAATTCTGTGTGTTGAACATTACTTCTTTTTTTGTAATTGTAGATGGAACAACATGTATGTAATAAATGCATTGTGTATATTCAGTTGTTTGCCTTGTTTTTAACAGTGAAATAGCGCCACGGCATAAAGATAAGTCACAAATGAGCTGATCAGCACAATAAATATAATGTTGTGTTGGTGCCACTTTGGGATATTTGTTAGTTTTTAATTTTTTTTTCTCAAGGAGACGAATGAGTAATTGCAACCATTCCATTATTGCTTAAATAATCCCCATCACAAAATAATTGTTATTATATGTATACGGCATTAAACAGTGGACTTTATCTGGAAAACCGCTGCACCTCCTTCAATAATCTCGAATGCGCTCCGAAACCAGTTCGGGGAACTGCTGCTCCACAGGAAACAACCCATCCGCGGCCGGTGCGTCCATCACCTCCATCCGTGGAAAATCACATAATTGCTGCAATCGTGAGATTTCCGTCCGCACTTCCGACCACTAAGAGCGGGGATCCGGGCGGCCATCTGTCGGTCTACCGGCTCTGCTTCATCCCCAACGAGCTGCGTTCTAAAAGGGCACAGAGCCGCTCACCGCACCTCGGTGCCCCTTTTTCCTTTTCTTTCTTTAAAGCATGTGCTGACCCGAGGAGACACTGGAGGTCATTCATCCATTGATTTTTCCATTTGAAAGGGATAAATTGACTTTGTATTGAACTTCCTTTTCTCATGGATCCGGATGTGGCGCATCCGCGACACCAATCAAACCAGACAGTCAGGAACAGAGGAGGGGGAGGTGGGGAGGGGGAGAGGAGAGGGGGGAGTCTTTCCCCTGCAGGGCTGCTTTTTTTCTTAAGGTGGACCCGGGCTAAACCCTCAAACCACCGGGCGTCTCTTCAAGTGATGAGGAAACATCCTTATCTCAGTTATCGTGGAACATTTGATTGCAAACTTCAATGCATAACATCCAAAGACATCCGGGTGATAACACCCCCCCCTCTCCACACACACACACACACACACACACACACACACACACACACACACACACACACACACACACACACACACACACACACTCACTGAATGGTCTTGACGGCAGACAGTGTGGTTCCAGCACCAGCGGGGGTCTTTTAATTGAGTCAGCTTTGCGGGGCTTCACGTGTTGGTAACTTAAAGTTGAGATGCCTTCAGGGCCCTGGATACAAACCATGTTAATAAAATATCCACAGCAACGTTTTGGAAATGCGCTGCGTTTTAGTTCAAGCCAGCCTTAAATTACAATTAGGCTCTTTGGTTTATTTCATGGTTTGTATTCATTATATTTCTATTGAGTTGTGTTGAACATACGACAATACGCATCACAATACCTCTGTTTCTCTATGTTGGTGTAATGCTTGTATTTATATCTGTTAAATGCTTATAATTACATACAACTGAGCAGACAAACGCTTCAAACTAATGTAAAATGTACAAAAACTGGGTTTTTAATGTTGTTTGTCTTGACGTAAATAAATGCCCCCCCCCCCCCCCGTCACATGCACCTCGTTCACATGGTTATTCATAACCCACAAGTCGGCAAAGCAGCCGAGGCGACCGAAGGGGGGGGCAAAAAGAAAGGAGGAGAAGCCGTTCCACCTTAAAGCGCGCGCACGTCTCCGTCCACATCTGCCCAATGAATCAGGAGCGGATGCGATGTATCCTTTTTCAGTGGACGCGGTGGCCAATGGGAGTCGGCCCTGCGGAGCCAACACCGAGCCGTGCGTCCCCATTCATTCAGAGCTGAACGGGCCCGCGGAGCCGAAGTGAGCGCAACGACGCTGCTGCTGCTGCTGCTGGGTTTTTCCCCCCCCCCTGTGTTGTTGCGCCAGCGCAGTTTCCCCGCGACAAACACGCGAGGTCCACCGCGGCTCCTCGAAGCCGGACGACGTCTTGGAATCTACACGCGCGCGCCTGACTTCTCCGACAACGTTTTTTTTTCAAATTTTATTTGAATTAATATTAGTATTATTTGTTGTCTGTTCCTGCGGGACTCCTCTATAAGTAGGTCGCCTACAAAACGGCCTCTCCCCCCCCCCTCCCCGCAAGTGCGCAGTCCGGGTTCCTTCCTCCCAGAGCTCCATCGTGGATTTACTTGGTTTTATTCTGGGACGAATTGCACGCGCAACCCGCGCTGAACTAAGACCACGAGAAGAGAACCACACTAGTAGTGATAAGGGAATACCGCGAAGGGATACGCTCCTACTTGGATTAACCGGCGGTGAACGTTATGCACCAGACTTCGTAGTCTCCGTCTGGACGTTGTCCCTTTTCCGTGGTGGATGGAGTTTTTGCAGCTGCTTGGTTGATGGATTCGACGTTATGGATGGTTGCACATAGGTACGTGTCTCCCGCACTGTTTCAGCCCTGTTTTAACGTGTAATGTGACGTCTTATTAAGCGCTAACAGCGCACGCAGCGCCGCAGTTTGCGCCGCTGTAGCGATTAACTTCTTTTTTTTTTTTGTTTTCACACCGCTGCAACGATCCAACCACTTTGCGTGACGTGTTGGTGTGTTTGACACGGACATTTCTGTTACACCCCCCCACCCGCCCCCACCGCGCCGACCCCCCGCTGTGGGTTTAAATGACTCTCCGCGGACGCGTCCTCGCGCCGTAACGAACACCCTTCCCCCCACGGCGCTTGTTTTCATTCATAAGTTGTCCCCGTCCGCGCGGACGCGTCCTCCAATGTCTCCTTATCTCCGGCTGCGCGCGTCTTCATAGGATCCCGTGAACGCGCCCTGTGCGGATAGCAAGGTGGTTCGTGCGCACTTCTCTCGCTATTCACAATTAATAGTTGTTGTTTTTGTTGTTGGGCAAAATAGATTATTTATTTTTTTCTCACTTTTCTCTGGGAGGTTTGACGCGTGTCTACGAAGGCTCAGACCCCACATTATTAATCGTGTTTACGGGGTGAAGATAAAAAAAATACCTCAAATGCGCTCCAAGAAGTCGCGGCGTGCTCCGATCGTTCATCAGGCAAAGTCCGTATTCTGTCGGAACTTGATCTGACCTTAGTTTCCTTCTCTATTTTTTGCGCTACTTTTGTCCCCTTCTTGGCGCAGTAATAGAATACTAAGTGCGGCAGCTCATTTAGTTCCCTTGGATCGCGTTCTCATCTCGTCGCCGCGGTGCATTTAAATGTTAACTAGTCATACACATGTAAATGAGGAGGGGACGTGTTTGTAGGTCCCACTGAAGTTTAGATGTGTGCATATTGGGGAGGAAGCTACGAAAAAGTACTTGTTTAATAGTCAACTTTCTTTCTCTGCCGGGTTGCCTCATTTAACGGGATCAAAAGTGTCATTTTGTCATCTTGACAGGACAACAACCATTCCGGGTCAACGTGCCCTCAAACAGCTCTGGTATTGCTCATTTGACTTCAAACTGCGTTGCGTTTTCTACTCCTGCGGAATCGTCCCGGTGTTGTTTAGAAGCAGCCTTGATGCTAACACTTTGAATTTGAATGTTCACCCCTCTTCCATCAGCATGTTGGCTCCGTCTGACCATGTCCCCTCCCTCCCTCCCTGCCTCTCCTTTGTCTCCCCCCCCCCCTCTCTGGCAGGTTTTCCGATGCATGCCAAGTCCACGGTGAATGTCGGAAGTGGTGATCCCCCCAGATGGAGCTCCAAAGTCAACATGGCCCCGGCGGTTCATTAGTGGTGATCCAGCAGCCTTCCCTAGAGAGCCGACAGAGGTCGGATTACGAGCGGGAGCTCCAGCATGCCGCCATTCTCTCCCTGGACCAAATCAAGGCCATCCGCTCCAACAACGAGTACACCGAGGGGCCCTCGGTGGCGCGGAGGCCCCCTGCGCCCCGCGTGGCCCCCAGGCCCCAGGACAAGCAGGAGAGGACTCACGAGGTCATCCTCGTCAATGTGAACAACAACTATGAGCGCCGGCCGTCAGGCGGCCACCACCACCACCACCACCACCACCAGGCCGGCGGCGGCGTGGTGGTGGCGGCGGGCGGGGGACAGCAGTACGGCGGGTCCCGGGCCCCGGGGCTCAGCCGCTCCACTAGCACAGGAAGTGCCGCTAGTTCAGGGAGCAACAGCAGCGCCTCCTCCGAACAGGGGCTCCTGGCCCGCTCGCCCCCCGCCCGGCCCGGCGCCAGCTTGCAGCACCACCACAGAGCGGAGCGGCCCGTTCGGACGCAGCCCAAGCCCAAGGCGCTCTCGCAGGGCCAGCAGGGACCCCACTTCCACCAGCCTCCGCCGGAGGCTCCGCTCAAGCCTCCGGGCAAGGGCAAGTCAGACTTCTCCGCCTCGGGCAAAGGGGTGGGGGCCGCCGGCCACCAGTTCATCTGCGAGCGCTGCGGCAAGTGCAAGTGCGGCGACTGCACGGCGCCCAGGAGCCTGCCGTCGTGCCTGGCGTGCAACGGCCAGTGCCTGTGCTCGGCCGAGAGCGCGCTGGAGCACGGCACCTGCATGTGCCTGGTCAAGGGCATCTTCTACCACTGCTCCAACGACGACGAGGGCGACTCGTGCGCCGACCAGCCCTGCTCGCTGTCACGCTCCCACTGCTGCTCCCGTTTCCTGTGCATGGGATTAATGTCGGTACTCTTCCCCTGTCTGCTGTGCTACCTGCCCGTCAAAGGGTGCCTGAAGGCGAGCCAGGGCTGCTACGACCGGGTCAACAGGCCCGGCTGCCGCTGCAAGAACTCCAACACTGTCTATTGCAAACTGGAGAGCTGGGCCCAACAGAGCCAGGAGAAACCCTCCTGATCGCCCCCCCCCCCCCCCCCCCGTTGTGTTTGTGGGAGACTCTCAATGTGGATCTTATGATGACAATGATAAGTCACAAATTAACGTTTAGCAAACACTCTGAGCGCCTCCCACCAGCCGCCCATCCTCGATGCGGGAACCTAAGGAGCTAAGCAGAGGAGTAACGAAAACCACTCGATTATTTTCATTTTTTTTTTCTGGATCAGGACCATGTTTTTTTACAGACCAGTGTTTGCCTTAACTGTTTCCATGTCTGTCCCCGGCTCGTCATTAAGTCTATTTTTTTTTTTTTTTTTTATGTATATGAATAAGTTTCTCTTCCGTTTTTAGGTAGGCAGTTTCCTCTGGTCCTGTGTGCCCAGGGGCAGCTGCCTCGCACCATCTGTGAAGGATGATCTACTATAGGGCAATTATGTAGCTGTTACCTGTTATTCATAGCAAGCAGGTATCTTTGAATTTATTGGTTTTCCTGCCACACTAAAACCGTGGTTCCTCTGCTCATGTTGCATTAACGAAAGCACATCCATCTCATAGTATTTCTTTTTTTTTTTTCTCCACTTGGATATGTTTCTCTCCTTCCACCCATCTGGACTCATCATACACATTTGGTGGCATTGTCACATGTTTGTTTGTTGTTGTTATTTTCTTCTTTATTTTTGTGTCAACTGTATGCTCAAAATCCATAAGAGGAATTCTGGCTATTTTTTAAAAGAAAAAAATGTCTGTTAAAACATTTTTTTTTTTTTTGATGTAAAAAATATTTATTATGTGAAGCTCTATTATTTTATGATATTTATTGCAAGAGACAGTCTTAAATTTACTCATGTCTGAATATAACAAAATATCAAATACTTAATGAAAAATTAAAGGGTGGCACAAAAGAAAACTATGTTAACTTTAATGCAGAAAATATATTAATTAATGAAAAAAACAGCCCTGTCTGGTGTCTTGATTGAGCTGCTGAGAAGACAGCGACCCTCTCGAGGAATGAAAGATCTCCTGATGGCTCATTTTAAGGCTTCAGGAGTTTGAGTTCAATGGCGAACAGCTAATCACTGTTTGTGTGTGTGTGTGTGTGTGTGTGTGTGTGCGCGCGCGCGCGCGCGCGTGTCTTTGTCTATGTTCATGCCGAGTGTGGAATTCCTGCTGGGGGGGAAAAAAAAAAAAAATCCAGCAGTGAGTAGAAACAGCTTGTAGCTTGAAATGTGGCTGTTTACATTCTCGGAGGGCTCCTTTGCTGCGATTCTCCTCGGCAACCTTGAAAGCTAAACAATGCAGGTCGTTGACACGATTAGCCCCGGAGCTACTAGCATCAACAGAGCCTGCATGTTTCCATGAGTTATGCTCGCAGGAAG
The DNA here is from genome assembly GCF_964276395.1 of Gasterosteus aculeatus. Lineage (NCBI taxonomy): Eukaryota > Metazoa > Chordata > Actinopteri > Perciformes > Gasterosteidae > Gasterosteus > Gasterosteus aculeatus. The sequence continues at coordinate 3,474,049 of NC_135691.1, forward strand.
TAGCTTCCCCCCCCCACCACCCACACACACTCTATGTCACCGCAGAACTACGCCATGCATTTCCCCGCGTGGGCTTTAATACAGCTCGATCGGGATGTTCCCAAACTCCCAAATGGTCTTCACATTGTGGAGGCCGACAGTGTGAGTGTGTGTGTGTGTGTGTGTGTGTGTCTTGGGAAACGAGAGGGACCATTACGAGCCGCCGGGCCACCTGTTCAGGGATAATAAACCGGGGCTATCAATGCTGGGCTTTTATGGCGTGGTTCCTGCACTAAAGGCAACGACAGGGGCGAACCCAGAGCCCACGTCCCCCCCCCACCCCATTTGGCCGCCTCTTTTTGTCAGTAAATTTATCACTTGGGAAGTCTGCCGCAAGCCCCCCTCCCCACACACACACACACACACACACACACACACACACACTGACACCCACTTCCCCCTTTTCACCTCTGGGCCCCCGGGGGGATGAGATCATCACTTTCAAAGTTGGTTGGTCAGCCAGTAATGCCAACAGTTGGGGAAACACAAACTGTGACCAGGAATTCCTCAGGGACAAAGAAGAAGGGAGAGAAATACTCGGGGGGGGGGGGTGTCAGGGTTGGGAAAACTGCAGAAAACAACGCAACTGGCGTCTGGAATCGGCTGCGTGCGACGGCGGCGCCCTCGGTAAAGCTCCGGGGCGACAGGACCGGGGATCTTTGCACTGGGTTCTGCCCGTTCGGGAGCTCGGACCCCCTCACAGGAAAAGCTGAGGCAGTTTAGCAAACGAGTTCTTAGGAGAAGCTGAAAGGTAAACGCGAGCCCAAAAGGAAGTATCTCGTTGCTTTTGTTAAGTTAGCTGACCATGCTTCCACCAGCATGCCGTCTCATAACCCGTCCGCCAGCCGCCTGCGTCGAATGAACCGTCCCCCCCCAAACGGGCCGTCTGTGCTTTCCCTTTTATTTTTTGGGGTGGAATGTACCTTTTGTTGCCTTGAATAGTGAAGAGCGGATTAGTGATTTGTCAATTTCCTGTTACCTTTCAGAGCTGCAATTCGAGCCCCGTTTGCTGCCGCCTCCTGGATGACGGCAAACAATAGGAGGCCTTTTTTTTCTTTTCGGGTTGCACTATAGCTCCCCTGCACGGATGAAGGCGGGCGGACGAGATCGTAGCTGCGTTCAGGAGGTGGTGGACAGGAAGCCGGTGTTTACTTGATATTTTCCAACCCTAAGCCAAATAAGGAAACGTATCCTACTCGCACCATTTCCAGAACTCGGCTGCGTTAAAGTCTCTGCTCATCCCGGGACCACGTGTGTGAGTCAGTAATTCAATGTTATGGTCACAAGGCCTCCCTCCTCCTTCGCTTTGCACTTGTTTCAGACTAAATTCAGCTGCTCCACACACCCACGTAACGCTATTTAGAGTCGTCAGGCTTGGCGGGTCTCTTGCTTTAGCTTTGGGGTTTTTACTTGGGGGGGAGGGGGGTGGTGTACAAGTGCAAACACGCATGACTACCAAGTGAGTCATGGTGGAACCTCCAACCCACACGTCCTACCGGGGCAGTCCTCCTCTGAGCCAGGGCACCGCGATGGAGCAGGATGCTCCATAAACAGTCATCCTCCACCTCCTCCGCCTTCCTCACCAAAAGGCCTGCTTCAGCTTCCCTCCGCCTCCTCATCTGGCTTTCATTATTTCACCCTCATGGCGTATAAATAGAAATTAGCAATCAGGGGAGACGTGGGGGTTAGTGGGTTTTGGAGAGGAAGGCGGCTTTTTTGGACTTCAGCATAACGACCAAAGTTTATGGAAGTTATCTTCTCAGATATTCGTTTTTTTGGATGAAGTCGGCGTGCTGGAGGGACATGTGAGAGCCGATGTGTTTAGAAACGGCTCCAACATCCACATTCGGCCTCCACGGGATTAAAATCCCATTGCAAAAAAACATTAGACGGTCATAAAACATTTGAGTGCAGGTCCTGATGAAGTAATTCACCATTTCCAAAATGTAAACATCTCGGTAAATAAGAAAGTTCGCCGCGTGTTTGCCTCGACCACCCTGCATTTCAGAGTTCATATAACAGCTTTTGGTTTGGAGAATGTTCTCAATCCACAGAGGAACATGTAATCCTTCAATTCAACCTAAAACGTCAAAATCCCCCAACTGGGAGATACGATCTCGTCACCTAAGAGAGATGATGTTATAAAGACGCGTCGGCACGACAACGGAAAAGGTCGACTGACTTTGCAGATCTGAGAGAGGTGATTGTAGACTGGAGTTCCTACTGTGGTTCGTGCAGAAAATAAATCTCAAAAAATGTCACGGAGGGATGTTCTGAGCGAAGGTAATCCCTTACAAATACAAATGAACCCGACTGCTCAGCAGCTGGGAAAACAAGTTCCGTTTGAAGCTGAAAAACACTTCTATTCACATGTAAAAAAAAAGTTTCCTATGCGATTTCTGCCTCCACATCAAAACTTTACTAGGTATCTTAGTCCCGCTGAAACGTATAGAAGACTCCGGTTAGATGCCACTGGCTGCTTCCTGTTTGTCAGACGAGTGATTCGTACACGGTCGTTAGGTGTCCCAGTTCCTCCCCGGGACCCATAAAGGGCCCGCGGGGGGACGACCCGGTGTTTTATCAGGTGTTGAGGGCCATTCAGGACGGAGGTGTTTCATTGGGGCTTGAGCCCCTTAAGCTTTTGCTCCTGGGTGCACACGCCCACCCACAGGAACTGTGGCGTAAAACCTTCACACACACACACACACACACACACACACCCCTCCTACCCTACTTATGTGTGTTTGCAGCGTTACCAGCTATCTGATACCACATTCTTCTCCCCGAGCCCCCTTCCTGTCGCTCGTCTTTGTGTGCCGTTTTATAGACAAAGGCCGGTTGGAGCGGGCGGCGGCGGCGGCAATGAGAAAGGGGGAGGAGCCCCGCTGCTCAATGCAACAACACACGACCCTTGGCAAGCGTTCAATTGGCTCCTTTTTTTTTAATAATTAATGGTCGGGCGTTATTTTTTTCGGGCCACGGACGGGATTCCGCTCTTGACAAATGGCTCCTGTCTCATCGGGGCGATTGACTCATCAGTATTCAAAGTGTCACTTCTTTCCTGCGAAGTTGCGCGCGAAGGCCTTTGGCAGCTGCGGCGGCCCCCAATAGGCCGGCTTGTGATTTCGTATTCCGCCCGCTAATTAAACCAGCGGGGCGTTCGTCTCAGTGTCCAAACTGGAGACGGACACTGGTCGAGAGGCGTTCGATTTGCTCAGAGCGGTTTAAGGGAGGCCCGGAGCTCACGGTGGGGGGGGGGGGGGGGGGGGGGGGGGGGTTGTATTTTTTTATTCAACTGTCCCAAAAAAAATCTGAATTTACACGAAAATCTTCACCGTAGCGTCAAAGGAAAATGGGCCAGGAAGTGGTCAAGGAGCCTGCGCGTCGCCGTGTCTGTTAGCTGTTTCTCACGCGGCCCGACTGACAACATCGCGTCCTTGTCCCCCTTTTTTTTAACGGCCTCGGGGGACCGTTTTGTGTGCTCGCTGCGGCATTCCAGGCCCCCTACAAACACTTTTGTTCAGTTCCTCCCTTTGATATCCCAACCGAGGACAACATAAAGCAGCACCACATACGCACGTCAGATAAATAGCGGCAGATAGACGGACTGATGGACAGATTTGCGTGCGTCTGGAGGAGGAGGAAGGAGAAGCTCATTCTTCATCCACCCTTTCCTCCCCATTCATTCCCTCCTCTTCTTCTTTTTTTTTTTTCAGATTAGACTATGCATCCAGACAGATGGTTCCCGTCTGCTGGCCTTTTTCAATTCACTTCCTCTCCTCACAGACAGCCCCCCCCCCCCTCCTCCCCCCACACTTCTGCTGTCTCCCTCCCTCCCCTCCCTTCACCCTCCCCCCCCCCTCAACGGCTCCTCTGTTATGTGGCCAGAAATAATCTTTTATTGCCCAGTTGTTCGGAAGTGACCTCCTGCCCTTGATTAGATAGGGCCAAGTCCTATCACACGATTGTGTTTGAGCTGGCGGGCTGACCCCCCCCCCCCCAAAGCACACACACACACACACACACACACCATACTCACCCCTCCCACACCAGCCCCATCCTTTTTTCCAACCCCCCCCCGTCCCTCTCTCACCGCCGGGGGCCCTGGTGATCCTGTGTGAGGGGACAACAATGGGGGGCTTTACTCCCGTCCGGCTCTTCACGGCTGGGGGGCAACCGGGTGGGGGTCATGAGGGGACTTTCTTTTTTATTTCCATCAGTCAGGCTAGTCCCCGGGTAGGAAGTTGCAACCCTCACTCCCTCCATGACCCCCCCCCCGCCCCCCCCCCAACGCCCCCATCCCATCACCAGTACGGTGGTTAACCTGACAGTTGCTGCTAACCCTTCGACCCACCACTCCTCCTCCTTGCTGATGACCCCCCCCCCCCCCCCCCCCCCGACACAGATAGATCAGTGGACCTTTGAGTCTGTGTAGTGGACTGACAGGTGAGGCTCACTGAGATATTCGGCCATTAAGTTTTCAAACTTGTTTGGGATTCAATTCTTGTGTTTTATTTTTACCAAAATAAAATATAAATCTGAATGAAAAAGACGAGCTCAATCGTTAGCCCGCTTTTCAGTATTTAATGATCTTTTCCTATTGGTTTCCTGTGAAGAGAATATATTCTGAAAGGACGCCTGCAGCGAGGAGGAAGTGACACGTGTTGAGGATGAAGAACGAAAACAAGCAGCAACGCCTCATCATCTCTGATCAATAACTCACATTCAAGTGCTTTACACCCAGAAGAATGTGTCGAAAGCTTTCTCTGCTCTTAAATCACATGATATATATGAGTGATATTTCACTGACACGCAGTAAAAGTAGGCGTCGTGGTTTCAAGCACCCGGCTGTCGAGTGGAGCAGTTTCCCGACTGGAGACTCGACCTCCACACGCGACTCCTTTTCCGCTGCGGGTTTGCATCCGTCAATCGTGTGACGTCACAAACCAGTTTAATTAGTTTTAACAAGAGACTGAGCAATCAAACCGCTGTCTCGATCAAAGACACAGCACAAAGTAGCCGCTTACTTTTAACGTAAACTGTTTTTCTGACTTTACATCGGGGCAAACAACTCCGGTGTAGAAGCAGACGTTATTTTTTTCTTTGCTTGTTTGCCTCCTTGTCCTCCGGAGCCGTAAAGCCATAACAAAACCCTCGGTGTCCGGTTTCTCTTTCGGAATGAAGGCCGGGCGGAGTGAATGGAGGGGAGAATAGACAGGAAGACAACTCTGATTACCTCCATAAAGGAGGTTGACCTCACGTCCCTCTGCTGCTGCTGCTTCTTCTTCCTCGCCGCCTTTTTCTACGCTTCAGCCACGATGCTCCAACTGAAAACGCAGCGAGGTTCTATTTTTTACCCTTCTTATTAAAGATAACAAATGTAACCGTCAACGTAGCCCCACCGAGGTGAAATTACGTGATACGATTACAGAGACAATATTTCTGCACCTCCATAAGTCCTAATGGAAATCCTTCCATCTGCAGCCTAAATAAAAGACCAAGCAGATAGATGCTCAGATGGGACGCCGCTGGTTCTCCGTGTAGTTCCTTCAAAATGTTTTTAATAAGAACTTAACTGGCTGTTTACAGTGAACGAGACAGGCCTCCCTCTCTCCAGGGTCTCCAGCCCCCAAATCCAAAGCATTAGGGGAGGGGGGGTCCTGAACAGGAAGCTTATGAGCCCCCCCCTCCCCCTTCTTCCTTTTATCCCCCCCCCATGCTGTAAGAAGGGGGGGGAGGCTCTAGATCAAAGGGAAGGGACACAGAAAAGGCTTATCTGTTGTTGATTTTAGGCTTACGCTCAAGCACACGGTCCTAGAAATGTGTCAAGGAATTACAGGGTTGGATCATTGAATCTGCCCCTTTCATCCTTTTTTAATGCGTTTATTCTTTGAAACCAGGGTGCGAGGAGGAGGAGGAGGAGGAGGAGGAGGAGGGGGGGGGGTGGGGGCAACGAAAGGCAACGTGTAAGGGAAAATGAGGTGTTGAGTAAACAATCGCGCATGAAATAGCAAATTGTTTCACAAACTGACCCCCATCGACTGGCGGCTCTCTGTTGGCGCCCTTTGGCGAATTTGCCTTCTTGCTCTGTCAAAAAAAAAACACCCAGTAGATTTAAATGGCTTCTCTCTTCTTCTCTGCGGGCTCTTTAACATTTCAATTTCCAACTCTGCAAGAGGTACGATTCTATCTCCTCCTCCCTCAATGGCTGCATTATGCCGAAGGGGAAATTGGACCTTAAGGGCAGGCGCTTTCCCTGCTGTAGATCTTATTAAGTACGTACCTCCATAATACAACCCAGCTTGACTCTCTGAGACCACACCCCTTCACAGAAACTGACCTGTCAATCACGGCTCCCGGCGAGGATCGGACATGGCCAACCGAGGCGTGATTGGCACGTCGTAGGCCGGCTCTGAGGGAGTATTCAGAAATGCTGGTGTACCACCGGGAGAAATTATTTTCCACACCATTGCTCAGGAGTGTTGTGTGTGTGTGTGAGTTAAGTTTATAGGCCGCCACACTAAGCAGTTTCAGTGACGAGAAGCGAGGGTGGATGTCAGCCATTAAATGCGTGGCGTCCCGTACGCCGTCCTGCACTCCATCCTGTGGGACGGGGCCGGCGCTTCAGGGGTTCCCCAACTCTCTCTGTGGACGCACTTTTCCAATGTCATTTCCCTTGCAGCTCCAAATTGATGAAGCTGACTACTGTGCAGGCTGGTCGAGTCTTTCCAGCTTTTTATTTTGGCCCTCCTGATAGAGGAGGCCCCCGCGAAGGTTTGGCACCGTAGAGGGAGACAATTAGGCCTTTTATCGTTAGCGTTAAATTCACAGCAGTGTCAAGACGCATCCTTCTTCTTCTTTGAGATTCCATTACTTATTTTTCTTGACCATCGATCGGAGAATTGTCTAAAGAGGATCTTCTGTCTCTCATCTCACTTTGTGTGTTCTTAGAATAACATTTAATGAACAATGATGATGAATTACAATATAATGGAATGTGTTTTTTCCATATGTATTGATTCCAGTTGTAGTTTGGACGGAGGGGGAAGAGAAACTGATTTGTTTTTTTTAACGTTAGTTACATCCTGCTGCTCTCCCTAAACAAAAACATACTCTGGCATGAAGTACGTATTTAAAAGGGACGTACTACTTCCAGGATAACATTGCACCTTGAACTTTGCCCATCTGGCTCTCACGTCCTCTGCGCAATGGATTGTGCGTCGCAATAGTCAGCAAAGCATGCTGGCTCACTGCAAAATGCAAACTATACTGCATGGTGTTTTAGTGGGTTCAGCAACAGTCTGACTGTCTTCAGCAGCATCTGGGTCTTGGTGGGTACGAAAGTCCTGATATTCCAAGTCGGTCTGCATCGCCACCAGTTTGCCTGAACTTAGAACCTACAGTTCCAATGCTGTTGGTTCCCGCTCACACGCCTCAGCTCCTGAAGGCCCGAGAGCGCCGCAAAGCAGATGGAAAGAGAAGACATAGCCGTCACGCAGGGGCCTATAGCTCCTCGTCTGCATCTGTTCCAGGGTCCTGCTCGGGTAGACGGCCAGCTGTGGAGGCCGTGTGAGAAGTTGAAAGGAAACTTCAGCTGCCCTGCCGAATCTCACACCATTACTCAGGATCAATCAAAAGAGGAACACTTTGGTGGAACAAAAAGGAAAGCGAGAGAGGAAGAGCGAGTGAACGAAAAAGTGAAACCAGCTGTCTGGAAGTGCCTTGTCTTTACGGCGGCGCGCGCTCACAGTTTGGCCACAATCAAACGGCCAATTTGCTTTTACAGGAATATTTAGAGATGTTTCGCCAAGGTCCATTTTTTTTTAAGGGGGACGAGGAGGCGGGGGAGAAGGGGTCTTGTGTTTGTGCCCATATATGTGAGGTGTAGCTAGTGCGGACAACAAAGGCCCCCTGTAATTCTTTCCTTTCCCGAGGGGTTGGAGCACACACTGCGCCCACATCAAGCCTCCAGACGCGCGCCCACCCTGCTGTACAGGTGCGACTTTAAAAGAGCTTTAGTTCAAGGCGGTCTGCAGTTTAAAAGAGAAAAATCCTCCCTCATGTTTCTTGCCATTTCTCCTCCCAGCATGCTTCACTCTGATGTGATCGTTTCGTCGGTCGGGGGATTTTTTGTCTTTGTTGATGAGATGCCGGGAGACTATGACACTATTTTTTTGCACTTTTTGTTTTCATGTATATGAGGGTGAAGATTGAAAAAATGTGGTTCTTTGCATACAGCTCTTACTCGGAAGGAGGAAACAGATTGATTGTGAAGTGAGGAATGTATTGTTTTAGACGTGCATTATTATATGTCAATCAAACTAAAGCTCTGAATCAAACGTGACTTCGTCCTGGAGTCGAGATGAGACACACACACACACACACACACACACACAGAAAGAGAGACAAAGGCAGAGACGGAAGGGCAGACAGCGAGCATTTGGCCTCACAAAAGCCTTTTCATGACTGAACTTCAGCTGCGGTGGAAGACTCCGATGAAGGCCCCGACCTCTAATCAGAGACACAAATTACCGCCTGTCCTCCCGTGCAACCCGCCCCTCCATTCGACGCGCAGGCCGACGATGTCACTCGTGCAGCTCTCAGGTATTATTTGGACTTTGTGACTTCCTGTCCGCTAGTTACGATCCAACTAGCAGATAACAGGAGGCCATTGAAGGGACAGTACCCCCCACCCCTCGATTAGGTAAAATTGCCAAAGGCAGCGGCTCTCTGTACCAGACGAGTTGATCTCGTATTGACCCCAACGGGTCTATAAAACAGATAAGGGTATCTTGCATCCTCAGGAAGTTGCTCCATAAACACTGTAAGAGTTTACAGCCTTTAAGACAAAAATTGCAGAGGATTGTAGCGACGTTGTTGAATTCTGTGTTTTACTATTTGTCTACATGTTATACCATTACGAATGAGGTACTATTTTTTCCAATTTAAAATGACCTATTGTCCCCTTAAAAGACACATCACCTAATAAACAACCAAAAGGAAAATAACATAACCCCAAAACCGAAAAGAGAGGATAAACAGAGTTGACGTCTTCTGAGACACATCAGCTTTCTAGTAATCACAGCCAGATAATTGTGCACCCATTTCCTTTGCAAGACAGCAATTTCCTCATGCTGACTTTAATAATTTTGCAATTCATCATTTTCTTCGTTCGGAAACAGTGAAACCAGAAAGAAAACCGGCCGTGAATGTTAATGAGACAGCCTAATCAACGGTCAGCCATTATTCAAGCAAAGGTCGCGCTCCCTGCGGAGGAAGTGCAGCGCTATCATCAATCTGTTCAGAAGGGCCTGCATGAGAAAAGGGCCGGAGGTCGTGGGCAGGGTTAAAAGTTTAGTGCACTGTAGGTGCCAAACAGTAAATTCAATACCTCCACACCACGCCACCGCCCCCATCTACATGTCAATGGACCCTACGTGTAGACTTGGTATGTTCCACTTCCACAGGGGCCTATTGTAGCTCCGTTGTCGTTTATCACTTCTTCTTTGTCATCCCACTTTTTTCTTCATTTCCGCAGCAGTTTTGACTAACTTGGCTGTTCGACTCAGGAGGGAGGGAGGTCTGCTGGTAGGGGAGCGGGAGGAGGAGGAGGAGGAGGAGGGGGAGGAGGAGGAGGGGTGAGACACACATTGAGTTTGCCAAGTCAGGCAGAACGAGCGACAGGAAGCCGGGCAGGAAGGAAGACGAGCCTCTCCCCGTGAAGTGCCATTGTTTATGTGACGTGACTTGAAGCAGCCAGAAGTGGCTGGTGGGCTCCTCGACCGCTCTGACCCGCTTCTCCGAGTGGCACAAAAACACTCACAGATGGAAAGTACAAAAGATAAATAAATCACAGGAGGAGCAGTTTCCTCTCAAATAGAGCCGTAGGGTTAGTAAACTCACAAGATTGAGTTGCACATTTATTCAAGATGCATTGTGTATGTATTTAACATGTAAGTGTACTGCGTAGCCAACTTTGAATAGACAAAACTCTTATTTTGAAAAGTAAAAACGAAAAGACTGATGTTCACAAATAATGTCAACATACGGCCCAGAGTTCACAAATTAAATTTCTTGCACTCAAGTTGTCATTGTGTTTACGGCAACAACAAAAAAAGCTTACCCTGAATTTTTCCTAAAAAATAAAAAGTTAGTTGCTCCCCACAAAAGTGAATATGCAAATGAAAAGTAGCTGGTTTGCTTTATAACAGACAAACACAAAGCTTTTTATCACCGGATGTGAGTTCAACAAGGTAAAGCTAGTTTACTTTATTAACAAACTGTCATAAACATTAAACCCCGCCCCCAATCCCAAAGACCCAATTGGTTCATCGCAAGCCCTCACTGTTTATGTCCCGCCCTCCCACATCCTGTTTAGTCAGGAAATAACCAGGAAGTAAGACTCTTTCAAAACTGGCACGTCACCTGGAGACTCTTATTTTCCGATGATATGTTTTGGGTTCTGCGAGGAACAGTTACACCTGTTGGTGATTTTTAGAAAATGATTCCAGACATTTAAATCGTTTAAAGCTCAAACTTAGACAGTTTGGGGAGTTATTTAACCTGTGGAATTTCCAGTAACCTCTGAAGTCATTTCAATCATTTTGTTCAAGATGTGAGATAGTTTAAGTGTGTGCTGTTTGTGCTATCTGAGAGGTTGGAAAATACATTTTGAGATTAACGTAAGATTTAGATTATTTGTTCTGCTTGTCTAGATTGGTTCTTCATTGGTTTGTGCCAAATTAATCTACATTGATATTATTACATTTGGATGCCGAGCTATGACAGCGAGAGGAAAGCTAAATTTCAACAATTGTCTTAACTAAAATAACTAAACAAAAGAAACAAAATGATTTGGCAACAGGAATAACCAGACGGCCCTTCTTTTGCAGGTTTTGGGCGGGTGAGACGGCTCACCTGGACCTCCTGGACACCAGGGAGAAAAGACGAACTGTCCGGCTCTCCATCTGCTCACCACTCCTCGCCTTCTGGAATGCTCTTCTGGTCCCGTTGAGCTCTTGGACCCGTCCTCCCCCGACTGATGATCAGCCAGATAACGTTAGGCCTCCCGACCAATTGGACGCCAGGATCCGCACCTCATTCCACAGGTGAGCCTTCCAAGAGACGAGCCGCTATGAGGAGCGTTGCTTTCATTGAGGGCCAACAAAAAGGGAGCGCCCAGACGCCATCCAGCGCTAAAACGGGGCCACCTGTGCTTTGTGGTGTTTTCTTCAGGCAGTGCTCGGCGAGCACGTGGAGCCGGCGGTCATTTTTTTGGTGACGTTGTTGATGCTTCTTTGTGCTTGTGACTGAAGGGGGAAACGTCGGCTTTAATTGTCACCTTTTTTAAATATCTTTTGCAAAAGGCGCGCTGCACTGTCCTCGCATTTGGAAGCGTCTTACTTTAAGGTTGCTCCGACGGGAGCACTTTGTTAGTTAGTGAGCGTTATTCCCTCTGCTGTGCTCGTCTGAACTGAACTTTCCCTTCTGGTCTCAACCAGCGTGGTGCCTCCTGTCCGTCTGCCACCTGACCTCCATAAAAACACTTCCTTAAAAAAATCATGTGACGTAATGATGTTTGCTAATATTATTTAACTGTCAGTTTGACAAAACACTAAATATCGGATCCCCCCCCCCAACTACCCCCCTGTGTCCAGTGGGGACCAAACAGACGGCCCCTGTGTTTGTTTCCCCTCTGGTATTTCCTGATTCCGGCCGGCTCTAATCTCGCCGTAAAACAGCCACCCGAATTAACAAGAAAAGCCATTCGACACACGTGCTTCCACTTTTCTGTTTGTCGCCCCCCCCCCAACCTCTCCCCCCAACTCTGCTTAATTCATACAACTTTTCCTTCATTAGGCTGCATTTCAAGCTGCGGGGCACAGGTAATGCAAAGCATCCACCGCCCCCCCCCCCCCCCGCCTCCTCCAAATTGTGGGCCCCGGCCTCGGTTGCTAGGAAGTGGAAGAGCCTCAATTGCAGCCATTTCCTCGCCAGCGTACTGAGAGGTCCTATTACAGCGTTTAGGTCAGGGCAATTGGTGTCATTACAGGCAGCCAACTTCCCTCCACCAAAGCAAGGAATTAGCCCGAGTTATTTGGGCTGTATGATTGCAGTTGCCAGGGGAGATGAGTATGAAGTGGGGCCGGTAATTACGGTGCGTATCCCCGAGCGGATGTGCGCCGGTGTGGGCCGGCCACACTTGTGTAATGGCTCAAGGTAGCTGCTGACAGGCAGCCGGGCAACGTGGAAAGGTGCTACTGTGCTCTGCTTGTGGACTGTGACTGACGTGCCGAACCACGCCAACCTGCTTCAACCCCGCGGTTCATTTACTTTAAATGGCTCAGTCCAACGTCCAAGAGGCCTCTCTGCTCGGGAAACGTGCACAGGGGATGAATAAAGCTGATTGAATGGAATTGTTTGCAGAGCCCTTTTAAAGATAATTTGTACGGTAATAGGCCGTAACTTTGTATTATCAGCTAACTAGAAATTGTGCTGAAAGTTCATTACGTTTTTTTACAAGCTGTTGAGACAAGGCAAGGAAACCATTACGGAACACTGATAAATTACCCTCCTAATAAAACAATAGTGGACTTTGATTGTGTGGACCATTCATAAAAAGCCACAAAAAACAACTAGCAGGAGGTGCTAATTCATTTACATCGAGGGGGGCATGCCCTGTGATGAAAGTATCAATGCTTAATATGGGCTTTATATGCAGCGAGGTTTAATGCGAAGCCTTAAAGAATGATTAGAAAAATACCACAACCTGAATAAACAAGCTTTGACTAATTTGTGAAAGAAAACAAGGAGGCCAACAGCACAGAGCTGCATCGCCAGCGCCACGCTCGATGCCGGTGGCGGAGCGGTGTTGGGTGGGTGGAAAGCAGGGAGGTGGGGGGGTGTGGGGGGGCTGCTTGTTTTCTCAATGGGAAGTCGAGCGCTGCAATAGGAACCCTGCCAGAATGAAGGCTTCACCAAACAAAGAGGCCCGGGAGGAAATAATGCCGGTTGAGGCTTGTTGGGCCATCTATGGGCTTCTTTCCAAGCTGTTGTAATCAGCCATAAGTCTTTTTATGGGGACACCCCGAAACAGGGGGGGGGGCCCGCCGAGGACAGGAACCTTTACATTTCTGCTTGAATGGGACCTCTGCCAGCGGCCGAGTTCAGAGTGCACTCTGCAGTCATTGGATTTAACTGCTTTGAGTTTGTGATATGCCAGCGGTGAAGCACAGGACCTGAAGTGACGTCCCCTGATTTCCATTCTTCCTTTTAAGAGTCAAGTCAGAGGGGAAAATGGGACAAAACTTTGCCTCTTTCTGCACACACACACACATACACACTCGCATTTAATTTCTGGCTCTCGGTCCTTCCCTCTGCTTTTCCTCTCCATCCTGCACATCATATCTCATGTCAGCGACAGCAGAAGAAGAAAAAAGTGCAGCGTGATTATTTCGCGATACAAACACCACGTGTTCGCTGCATCCACATGTCACGGCGTCTCTCCAAAGCTGCTTTTCACCTCACTTTTCATGAACGTCTGTGTGCCATAAAGCGGCGTAATGTGTCCTTTAGGTTCAGCTGTGGTTCATTCTGCAGGAGGAGTGTCATTTGGTTTTGCCGATCCACTCAACACATTCTCCACCTCCGGTCAAATCTGATCAACATAAATCCGTTGACCCAAACCGAGTCTTTTATGCACAGCCGCACCACAAGCCCACCGGGGTTTTGATAAAAAGATGTAAGGAAATTGGTTGACTAAAAAGTCACGGCCTCTCGCTGCGTTGAGTCGGAGCCGTGGTTTTCCTCTGCAGAAGGAAAGCGGCTGCATGTCTTGCCAGCGATCAGCTCCGAGCCAGACATTCATCCTGTCTCTGCTGGTAAATCACCATGAGGGGTGTTCTGCCAAATGGCACCAAAAGCACGACGCCACCTGGTGGTCCGTGACTGAGGCCCCGCCAAGAACTTCAATGAAATTACCATCACGCAATAGTTAAAGCAAGAATTAATGGGGTTTTTCCACAAGCTGTGTTGGCAGAGAAAAATAATCCCCCAAAACTCCACGGCGCATATGTTGAAATATATTTATATATATATATGTATTTTTTGAGTATTTACTTTCATTCAATTTTATAACACATCGGACGGCAAAGCGAGAAGCTTAACGCTGCTCAGCTGCTGTAGAATCAGAATAGTGCAGGATGTTGTGGATTGGATGTAAATAATAATATCAATGTACACAAAACTGACTGAAATCGGTTCAGGTGTTAAAGTTCTTTTAAATATTATTAAAAAAATAACATAGCAAAAGAAGCAGTGCACTAAACACATTATTCTAATTAATGCTTCTGTCCGAGCACGACTAAATAGAGGGAAAATCAATGCATCTCTATTTTGTAGTTCATGGATTTAATTTCAGTACATAACACACTATTTTGTTTCTTATTGCTTACGTAAGCGGGTTTCTATTTAACATTTAGTATTTTTTAGACGCAGCTATCATACAGATGCTGTCAGAGCAGTGAGCATCTCACAGATGTTGACGGAGCCTCTGAAACATCTCATTACATAAGTGAAAAGAAGAATAACTCTTGTACCGCACCAAACACGGAGTGAGTATTTCCACATTGCCGAGCACAAAGAGTACGAGCAGCTTTTGCCGGTCGGAACATCACATGGTTGTTCATCTCCCGTGGCTGCCGGCGTGTTTGGAGCACGTCACCCCGCCGCGTGAGAAGCAACGACTTGGTGTCGTCTTGGACTGTGGCCTGTGATGGATGGAGTGCGCTGGGGATGAAGTCATACGGCTCTCGGTGTGTGAGAGGCAGTTTCACTTCCTACCTTTTTGGAGGAGTACGAGGTTTCTTCTTCTGTGCACGCCGCTTGCGGAACAAGACGATTTCATGTGGTCATGAGGCCGCCCTGTCCTTGTTGCTTCGGAGGGTTGCAGCAATTAGCGCAGTTGCCCATTACAGCGGCTGTATGATAGGGCTGCAAAGCGTCTTAAGTGAGTGTGTGCATGTGAGGTGGAGAGCTGCAGTCAGTGTACATGATGGTATAATTGGAATCTTTGCTTAGTCGGACTATGCTGTCTTTCGGGGGGAGGTGCTATTATCCCAATATACATGGCAGTGAATAAATCGAATCATTGGCCGAAAGCATGTCCTATCTGATACGATAGGTGGCGCTGTTTTCATCACAACTAGTTGTGATGCAGCCATTTCCGCTTGAGCTCTTCACCACTACCAACAACAACCAACAATAACAACAACATCAACATTACGAGAAAGATGGTGAACGGAGAGCAAGGTGAAGCTACATCCCTCTACTATCTGTGCATGATGTTAATAGGAGTACAGCGAATGCGAATGGCGCTATTGGCTGATTTGATAACGGAGAGAAGACGCCGTCGGGATCTCAAGCACGCGCAAAGACTCAAAGTCCAGTTCCTCATCCGATTCACCGTTACATGCCGCAATAGTCCAACTATCAACTGGATCGGATGGAGTTATCCAGGCGTGTTAGTCGGATCGTAGTCGGGCCGCACGTAGTCGGACAAAGGTGTTTACATGAAACGGATCATTCGATTTCAGTCCGACTAAGCCGGTTATTCCAATCCATGTAACCACACTGACTGTCTGTGTTTGTGTTTCGTAGCTGTGAATGTCAAACCTCACCGGACATCGCTTTAAAACCGCACGAAGCAAAGCAGTGTCCCGTAAATCGTAACATTTAATTTTGCGCTGTGATATCACAAATAGGATCACTGCAGTTAGACTCATTGAATACATTTAAGAGTGTAGGAGACAGAGAAATATCAATAGACACAGTCACCAAACTGGCTTACAGGAAATTCTTCCAAAAAGAGAGTGCAGTGACGCAGCACAGCCTCAACTTTTCACACCTTGAAGCTCTGATTTGTTTGTGTAAGGTCTACCCTTCGCCATGGTTTGTGCAAACTAGACACCTCTCACCCACAACGGCGGCCATCTTGGATATGTTGCGGAAGGAAACGGACCACAAATTTTGAAAAAAGTATTAATATTCATGTTTTTCATCCATTTGTGTTCACCTGATGGTAGGAATAGTTGGGGTCCAGGTCAACTTCACCGAGCAACAGTTTGCTATTAAAAAGTCGAAGAAGCAGTCAAATGTTGAAATTGAAACAGCCATGTTTTTGTACGTTTTTGGAAGGCCGTAAAAATGTCACCGGACCTTGAAATATTTTTTGTTTATATTTTTCTGATTAGATGATTCACAAATGGTGAATCTAAAAAAGACAAAAGAAAAAGTGATGCTGTTTAACATTATCTGTGGAGTTTCTATATGCGTATAGAAAGAGATAAAGAATAACAGTCATCCATAAACTCCTCTGATCTGTCTTCTTCTTCTTCATCTTCCTCCTCCTCTTCTCCCTGGGCCATTGCCACCATTCCACCTATCCTTTAGTTATATGACACTGCAGGAGACGCCAGGCAGTCAGGGCATTCTTTGTCCCTGGAGGGAGGAGGAGGGGGACGGGGAGACGGGGACGGGGGGGCTGCAAAGGGGGTGGGATGCAGGAGGGGAGACAATGCGAGAGGTTCCACTTCGCTCAGCTTCAATAAGAACCGCCCCCCTCCCCAACACCACTTTCCACACAAACAAACGCACTTCTCGACCAGCTCGCGGAAGGGGCGGAGTTGAGGGCGGCGAGCCAGTGTGGAGTTCAAGGAAGGGGGTGGGGGGGGGGGGGAGTAGAAAGAGAGAAAATGTGCTCCACCACCATCCACCCACCTTTCAGTGTGCTGTGGGTTGCCAGCATGTCCTTAGCCCACTTCTTTTCCCGCCTCTCCCGGGAACACCCCCCCTTCCCAATATACCATACCATGTGTGAATGGTATACACGCTGGTCCTGATGGGCGGGCGGCACTGGGTATGGTAGCTCCTGTCATCAGTGCATGAATGGGGGTCGAGTGATAACATGTAGCGTACTCTGCAGCTACAACTACTATGATGCAATTTGGTGCGAACTGGAAGGTTTTCGGTTGTGTACTTGTGAGAGATTTCATGTCTCATGTTAACTCACCAAAGCCACCGGTTGGGCCCTGACGTGTCTGTCTTCACCGCATCAAGTGATGATCATGGAATCCATCATAGTGATGTTTTTTCATTCCCAGATGTGCTGTCTAATAACTTTTATGTGTAATTTCGTAACATTTGGAATAGAAAGGAATATTTGTGAGGGAAGACAAAACCCATTTGAGTAAAATTCCCTGTTTTTCCAACCGTACTTATTTGGAGTAGTTTTTTCTACATTGGACCACGAGTTACCAGCAGTGCACTAACTTCACAAAGGAAAGTCCCAGTAATGACACGATGGCTATCTTTGACTATTTACACGGCTATCGGGACTGAGGTAATGCAATTTGTCTCCTCATATTAAACCGGGAAGACTTGGAGCCAGATGCCCACTTTTACTACAGTGAGAGCTGCGCAGAAACCAGTACGTATTTGTGAAAAGGAGGGAAAAATGAAGAAGCCAGCTACAGATAGCGCTCAAACACGACAAAGTAGAATGTAAAAATAATCCAGCATAAAATGATTCCGTCCCAAATGGTCTTTTAAAGACATGTTACAGAAGGCAATCATGAATGTGAGCGACGTCAGCCAACCTCAGCCTCATCTGGGGCATCCAGGGTTACTCTGTGGCGTAAGAATTACTGCCGTGGCCGGAAACGGGGAGTTATTTTTTTTTTTTATCTGACCTGAATATTAACATTCTTCTGGAGCTGCCTGAGTGAAACCTTAAACCTGTGTTTAAGAAACATCACTGAGATGGAAAACCCATACATCGGCAAAAGGCTTTTTATTCAGGAATGAGGTCAAGAATGTACCCGCCCCCCATTACACGATAAGCAGCACAAACATTAAAAGTTATACAACTTCTTCAACAAATACGAAACCACGTCCACCTGGTTTATTCCTCCACACGGAAGCCGACTGTTGTTGACCACGCTCACCTGTCGTGGCTTGGCTGACATGTATGAGACGTCTCTCACAAGGTCAATTATATACGGCTCGTAGTGTCTGTGTGTGTGTGTGTGTGTGTGTGTGAACTTGTAGCGATCTTCATCTTCAATGGATAGTTAGTTGACTGATGATCGTGGCTTGACGTAAACAAGAGACAAAAAACAAGAAACCACCACAGATTTCCTCTGATTCCAATGAATAAAGTTTCCATTACGAAGCACTCATGTGGATCTATTGCAGGAAATGTAATATAAAATAGAGTGGTCGGGTTTTATTTTGTGTATAATCCCCTGAGAGGGAGGAGTTAGATGGGTTCATTTAGGTTTTGTAATATATCATAATATGTTTTATATAAGTCAGTTGATGGAACATACTACACCTTTTTTTTAATGTTCATTTAAGTAACGTGAAAAAAGTGCAAAGAATCCACCATTGATGGCGTTCAGTTATTTATCACCTGGTAGTTTTTACCACCAGAGTTCTATGGTCTGAAGGTTCAGGTGGTGTCTTCTAGTCTTCGGTTTTTCTCATTCAGTCACTTTTGATTGGCCGGTGCAACAATTGCTAGAATCTGTTGGAACTTTATAAAAACCATTGTGGCGTTTAAAAAGACCTAATCAGAGGGATCTTTGTGCATGCAAATGTTGAAACGTTGATTATTTCATTTCGAAAGGGCTTGACATTGGCTATCCAAACTTTGGCTAAACTCGTTTTTACTGTGGTTGTATTAATTCTATATTTAAAGACTTTGTGTGTGTGTGTTTGTGAGAAGCAGCGAGGGAGAACGATGGACTCAGTCCCAGAGGCCTGCAGGTAATAATAATGTTACAGGAGGAGGCCGGCGGTCTGCATTCTGGAACAGTTTATTACGGGGAAGTCTGCAATTCCATATTTTCTGGGTAAACATTAACTCGATCTGCACTGTAACGAGGTACGGCGTGCAGTGCGCTCTGGTGTGAATCACTTTCACACAAACGGGGCCGAGCACAACCGCCTGCTTTATTTAAGCAAACGAACAATCCAATTCTGGTAGTTTTCAACGGAGACTGTGGAATTAGAATTAAAAGGACACTTTTCAAATGCTGCTAAAATATGTGGAATGAGCATTTGAAGGATATTATGTTAATGGATATTAAATCCTACGTCATGTTTGTTCAGTTCAGAGATGCTACTGAGTTCAGATACTAAAATGCTGAACTGATGTCATTGATAATAATATTACAGTAAATGTTGACAAGGCCAATACTAAGTTCCATTGTTACGCACACAAACGTACACACGGTGTTCAGAAAAGCTGTTCCCGCATCCACCAACCACATCCGTCATCATCCTCATCATCATCGACATCGACAGAGCGATGGTTTATGAACTAAAAGAAGAGGTGTACAAGAGAAAGAAAGGCTAATTATAATAGCTCACAAATGTTCACAAACTCTTCGCCCATCTGAGGGGCAATTTCCAGACCGGGGCAGTCGTGATGGATCTCTGCCTCTCAGGTGTAATTATTTTAAGAGAGATTGAGCTGTTAAGCACTTGAAAACCATCGCGCAGGATCAGCGGGTGTTTATGCTTTTTCCGCTCCGTCTCTGAGGTCCCTGCAGAGGGGGGGTAGGGGGGCACCATGGTGATGTGGCACATTATGGGACAGCAGCACTTGGGTAAATAAAGTAAGTAAGTAAAACTCACACATCTAACACATGCAAAGGGTGATGTACTTGGTTCATGCATTATTGGTCTCTTCCCCTCCCGGCGTTACCATGGAGCTGCTCGGTGCTCGGAGCGGCGGTGGATCGGGCCGGGGGCCTCAGGGCGAGGTAAAGAAGAAGCTGCCGTTAGAGCCGGAGGTACTCAGTGAACATATTTACCCCCTCCAGCCCCACAGGGGAGCTTTCGTTTGACTGATCTTATCTGACCACAAGAGGAAATTGGCTTTGATGACTTCCATAAGTGAAAGAAAGTGCAGAATACATTCTATGTGATTTATTTTGCAACCCCCCCCCCCCACCAACCTCCCCCACCCGTCCCCAATAAGCCGACTTTTTTAAATTTCTTCTTCAACATGCAATAAAGAAAACTCAATAGTTTGCTTAGTCGAGAGGTCAAGTTTAAAAGTTATAACCCTAAGTTTAGATTTCTGTTGAAATGTTTCGCCTCGAGCCGAGCACAGAGCAAAGGAGGTGTGATTCTTGATGGAGCTAAATTTAGATGCTTGTTCATCGTACAGCATCAAACCCTTTCTTCTTTGGGTGTGGTCGGTGCCGGAGGATGTCTTTGGCTGAACTGTCGATCCTTTCGAATCAGTCACTCGGTTTTGAATGCTTTTGTTTTATCGTAAAAAACTTCCTGCCCTGCTGTTAGAGGCGAACCGCACCCGGCGGGTTTCAGCGGTGAGGCGCGTACGAGGGTTTGTGCTGCGCAACAGTGGTTGTTACTGACGTCACTTTTGTCTCAATGCAAAAAGCGCATTCTACCTACTTGGTCACCTTGCACTGCTCAGGGTGTATTTCATCAGTTTTCCTCGTGAAGTTCATTAGAAAACAAGTAAACCGTCTTTTACCTTTACAATAAATCCATTATTTCATAATGGCATCATTTATTTAGAATCCCCGGGGCCACTTTGTTACACCAAACTAGTTTTACATTTACAATCTATATTATCGCCCTTGTAACAAGCGTAGATGAATGGGTAACGAGGCCCTTTGAGTCTTCATAAGATGCATATGACTATTATGTATTGAGAACATACAAGTGTTAATGACGGCATTATCAACATATTTATTGTTGAATCGTGACAGAATATAGACTGCTTTAGAACTAACTTTTATTAGCCTTTCTGGGTTGATTATTTGAGATTTTTACCTACTGATCAACGTTTTCATAGTCCAGAAAACATCCATCCATCCTACTTCTGGTTTGCAGAAACTTTCCTTAGAAAGATTTTCTTCAATGGGTTGTTTAAAACTACTGCTACTAATTATATTTTAGTTTGCATTCTGTTTAAATGTGCATAAACAGGCTAACCCGTACAGCGTGCGCGTGTGCACACATCTGCTTTTCTTTTCCCCTCCAATGCGGCCCGTAGACTGGAAACACCTTTCCTCCTCTTTCACCCTGGACAATAGCAAAGTCAACCAAGGAATCTTTGTCCGTACACAACCTTTGTCACATTAGGTGTTATTTCCAGACATCTGTGCCCGTCACACTCGCTCAAGAGCCATCTACACACACAAGTCAAACTGATTCCTTTAATAAGTCACCTCTGTGGTATTTAAGTGAAGCTTTCGGATTTAAGACTTCCTCTTTTGCTTGATGGAATTCGCCCGGCCTTTTAGAGCTACCTTTGTGTGACTTATGTGCCTCCGGTGGATTAGGAGTACTCAAAAGCCATTTAAATCACAATCCTCTGCGTTGCACAGCAGTGCTGGAGGAACAATGTAGTGCAGTGCAGAAAAAAAAGGCCAGCAAGTACTAGGCCGATAGTTATAAAGCAGCCATATTGCAAAGAAGGGCCCATGAATAAAAGTGCAAACCCCTCTATTAGGGGGATGTGCCTGAACTTGAGCTCAAAGGAATGTTTTGGATTCACAAGGTTCCTGTGTGTGTGTGTGTGTGTGTGTGTGTGGTTGTATGTGACTATGAGGTTTAAGTGTGTGAGTGCATGAGTGCGCCGTAAAGCTCTGCATGAATGGATGAATTGACCCCAGGTTAGCGTGTTCCATTTATAAGGAGGAATTCAAGACCGCAAAAGTCTTCGGTCTGATACTCGTCCACTTCCTGCGTGCAGCTGATAGCGCCCTGAAACGATGCACGCTTTCGGCGGTGCGATATCTCCAGCGTTTTTATCACGAGAGACTGTTTGTGTGCCTCCTCACAGGCTCGTGTTTGTGCGTTGTATGTGTGGTCAGGGGAAGAAAAAAAAAAGAGAAGCCTTTCCTTTCCTTCTGAAAATGCTGGGAAAGGGACATAAATCTCCTCGGCTCCTGGTGGGACGTCACGGAAAACGGAGACCTTAAAGGCGGGAAGGCTAGCAGCTTGTGGGAGGGAACGCAAACATCAATCGTGGAATCCAAGAAGAACGTGTTCTGGGTCCTGTCGGATGCTCAAGACCGGGCCAGTGTGTGTGTGTGTGTTAGCTTTTCTCCCTCTATGCTTGTGTGTCTTTGTGGTGGAGTTGTGTGTGTCTGTGGATGAGCGCTGAGAGTTTCAGTGTGTGTAGACTCCTGAAAAAGCCTCTCCAGACTCCCCTCTTCTGGGGTGGAAACGGGCAATAAATAGCAGGGTATCTCCTGGCTGCGGTCCAGCAACCGAGGCCCTGGCAAGGCAGTGACTCATTCCAGCGGAGAGAGGAGGGGGGGGGGGTGTCTCTTATTATCAGTCAGCCAAGGCAAACCACACTGGTAGGTAGGCCAGAGAGGGAGGTGGGGAGGAAGTAAAGGGGGAGAGGGGGAGCACTGCCGTCTGAGGAGGGTATTTGCCTCTTTTCAGGAACTGACTCGCGACCCTCCGATGTGCCGCGAGCCAAGAAGCACGCTGGGAGGGTTTGTTGGCTGACACCTGAGCGATGAATGCTCCCCCTGGAGGTTCCCGTGTGTTGGTTTTGATTGAAACTAAAAAAATCAAGTGTTTTTTAAGTTCCTTTTAGGTTTTCAGCTGGGTGAGGAAATAAGAGCTCTGAATAACCTCCCCCCCCCCCCCTCCCGTTTCCCACGGCGAGGTGTTTCAGGCAGGTAAGTAAAACACTTCTAGACGATTGGGTTCTACGACGTGACTCGTTACCGGAGCAACAACAGGTACGAGAAGGGGCGGGGCTAGCGGGTTAGCGATGCTAATTTCCGCCGTTATCGGCGCTACGCACCTCTACGACATGCTGCAAAAAACTGCACGGTCTTCACATTCTGTTGATAACGTCGCCGCTGTTCTTCAAATCGCATTAATGATTTGCACTTCAAGGCGTCACATCCACGCGGAATGAATGAGCGCCCTGTTCCCACTATCAGCACTACACGTCCTGTCCGAAGGGCCCTTTTCAACTGCATAATCATAAGTCACACAACGAAAAGCCACCACTGTTGAGCAGTGAACACCTACACCTCCACTCGGTCACCATCTGAGTTCCCAGGTGGGTGTACGATATGGCAGACCTTTGTTCCGCGTGTGTGTGGAAAAGCACACACTGTCAACACGGGGGAGAAAAGCTAATATTTACCACTCATGGCCTCGGCTTTAATATTAGCTGGAGGCGCTAGTCGAGGGAACAGAGGTCTCACTCTGCTCTCACTTCCTGCCTGAGCGCAATATCCCAAGATGTGTTTCTTTTTTTTTTGTATCCGTTGCTGCTTTATTAGACAGGATGCAAAGTGTTAAGACAACATCATGCATACAGTACTGCAGTCTACAGATTTACCAGGAACTGGAAAATCATCAAAATGTGTTGACAGTTTCAATAAAAGTCTAATATGTCACACGCAAAATTATTCATTAAACCCTTCCTAAAGAAGAACCTCTTCATTTAGTAACATTGCAGCTTTTGGTTGTGGATTATTATTCAGAAATGAGCGTAGGCATGTTCTTTGTGCATATAAGTGGTAATCCACGCAGTGAATATTCCACGCACTTCTACCCCTCTCTGCTCCTGTAACAGGAGACAATCGGCTTCTTTTGTCATCAGCGGCGTGCATATTAAAGACAAACGGGCCCTGAACTCCAGACGAGTTCTTGTCCAAGCATTCTGACTAAATACCGCGTGGAATGAGCCCCGCTGTGGGTCTCTGGCGCGGGACCCACATCAACATCGCACTCATGGCGGCAGCCAGGTGTTTGGGGAGGGGGGGGGAAGGGGGGGGGCGGGATGCCGTATCCCGCTTCCTGGGAGCTCGGGGGAGCTGTATCGTGTGGATATTGGTTTCTCCGCCTCGCTATGCGCCCCGTCTCCGCTGCTTCCGTCTTGTTTTTGGCATTCCTCCGATCCGGGCCGAGTGCAGTCGGCTGCGTCTCCCACTCGCAACACCTGCCACGAAGAAACAGCTGTGGTCCGGTGCACAACATCATTAGTGCAGCTGAAAGAGAAGGGAAGGCCTGGCCAGCCGTCCCCCGCTCCTCCGTTTGCCCTCCAGGAGAGTTCAACTACGGGGCATCTGTACAATGGACAAACATTTTCACGATAAAGACGTGCCGTCCCCCCCCCCCCACACACACTTTGCCTTAACTCTTCCGGATATAAGACGAGTAACACGGTCGTGATGAAACCTGTGGGAGAGCAGGTGGTGATATTTTTTGTTTTTAACACTAGAGCAGGAATATCTGGTCAAGCTGCGTATGCAGCATTGAGTAAATACAGGAAGGTATTACGAGCTGTATGTTGCAGTAATTGATACGTCTGCAGGGAACGCGGTGGACGAGAGAGGGAGGATGTGCTGCCATTGATTTGTGAAGATACAGGAGTGTAGGCCTTTCTTAACGGCGTCTGTTCCTCCAGAAACGGAGGAAGGAGATTTGACCCCTGCGGGTACCAAGGGCTCCCGCGGAGAGCAGACGGCGAGCCGCAGAACCGAGGCCGCTGTGAAAAAAAAAAGTCCAGTCATTTCGTTTTTCTCGTGAGAAAAGAAATCCTTGTTTCCCTGATCCAATTCATAAAGTTGTGTTGCGCGTGGGTTAGGTTATGTTGCTTGACTAATGATTGCATCATCAGAAAGTGTTTACATCACACGTCATGATCCAAGGTGCAGGATACGAGATCTGAAGCACTAGTGTTTATTATCAACGGCTCGCCTCACTTTTATATATTCTTATCTTATTACAACCATGTTGTTGAAAAAAGCATGAAGACTGTCAAGCATTTCACCCTATTAGCTAAAAGCCAGACTCTGGTGTCTCCATGTTGGGTAAAAATTCCAACTTTTTTTGCAATTTCGTGCTCCCCTTATCTTAATTCCACTTTTAAATCATTTTCATCGAATGAATAAGTTTGGTAGCGTGTCTTTATTTAATTTCTTTTTCTGTGCAATTTCACTTAAAGAAATACTGAATTATTGGAAAAAGCCGTAACGAGGTCAATCACTCCACTTATTCAAGATGACGTCACTTGGCTGAAGGAGTTTCTGGAAACACTTTTCAAAAAGTGAAATCATTCCTTTTTCCTATTTGCTGTTTTTATTCCTCTTGCTTAGAAGAAGGGGGGCAAAGGGCCATTTTAAGACTCAATCCTAGATTAAATAACCTCTTTTAGATGAATATTTCTTGCAGTGGTATACCTACTGGAGAAAATCAATCCGTCACCATGCGCGCAGGAAGGAAGCCTTGGCTGGGGAGAGATACTGCTCTTAATGACATGTCTCTGTGTGCCTGGACCAGAGGGGGAAGTAACCGGATATTTAAACAGAGATAAGAGTGTGTGCCAAAGGGGCCGGGATTGGATATGACTGAAACCCCATGGCAACCGGCCGGGGCTATCGGATATGGAAAGGTAAATAGTAATGCAGCCGTAGCATGTTTTAATGCTGTAAATTAAAAGCTCGTGTAACATCCATGTGAGGGTAATATATAGGTGGGGAGCTTCTGCCAGGTTTTCATTAGTGATTTCCTCCGCGCTTTTGGCGGCATGCTTGTTTTTAAATCCACATTTTGAATATTGGCTAATCAGGATCTGTGCGCGCAGAAAACAGATATGCCGTGTTTCCAAGCAGGAAGATTAACAGCCG